>NC_138076.1:101031147-101500258 GCF_964212035.1 Myotis nattereri | reverse complement strand
TCTTTCCAGGAAATGAATATCAACGTGTAACTAACTGTTGAAGTACAAGTAAATAGATTCTAACCACATTTAATGCCGAGTTCAATTACCTAGATTACAGGTAGAAAGCTCTGAAATGACGCGAATTCTGATAATATTAACAAGTCCGGCTATTTTAAGTGCCGTTTTCACTAAAATGTGATTTCTCGGTCTAAGAATTTATGTGTATAGACCTCATAACTAGTTTATAAAGCTTTTAAATGAGGAGATTACTGTTTATGTTTACAACTGAGGCTTAATTGGCCACGCGTTTTTTGACTGAAACCGGGTATATCCTGAATGTTCTAGTATTTACTACTAAGCAAACTCTCAAAATTTGGTAAAACTCTTAAAATACACACTTATCTTTCCAGGAAATGAATATGAACGTTTAACTCACAGTTTAAATACAAGTAAGTAGACTCTAACTACATTTAATGCCGAGTATAATTACTGATATTACAGGTAGAGTGCACTGAAATGACGAAAATTCTGATTATATTAACAATTCCGGCTATTTAAAGTGGCGGATTCCCTAAAATGTGATTTCAAACATTAAGAGTTCCTGTTTATAGAGCTCACAACTTGTATAGAAAGCTTTGAAATAAGGAGAATACTGTTTATGTTTAAGACTGAGGTTTAATTGGCGTGGTGTCTTTTGACTGAAACAGTTTATATCCTGTAGGTTCTAGTGTATACTTCAAAGGAAACAGTCAAAATGTGTTAAAACTCTTCAAATAAACAATTATCTTTCCAGGAAAATAATATGAACTATTAACTAACAGTTGAAATAGAAGTAAATAGATTCTCACCACATTTAATGCCGAGTTCAATTACTGAGATTACAGGTAGAAAACTCTGAAATGACTCGAATTCTGGTAATATTAACGAGTCCGGCTATTTTAAGTGGCGTTTTCACTGAAATGTGATTTCAAACATTAAGAATTCCCGTTTATACAGCTTGGAACTAGTGTATAAAGCTATGAAATGAGGAGAATACTGTTTATGTTTACAACTGAGGCTTAATTGGCCATGCGTTTTTTGACTGAAACCGTGTATATGCTGAAGGTTCTAGTATTTACCGCTAAGCAAAATCTCAAAATGTGGTAAAACTCTTAAAATACACAATTATCTTTCAAGGAAATGAAAATGAACGTGTAACTAACTGTTGAAATACAAGTAAATAGATTCTAATCACATTTACTGCCGAGTTCAATTACCTAGATTACAGGTAGAAAGCTGTGAAATGACGCGAATTCGGATAATATTAACAAGTCCGGCTATTTTAAGTGCCGTTTTCACTAAGATGTGATTTCTCGGTCCAAGAATTTATATATATAGAGCTCATAACTAGTTTATAAAGCTTTTAAATGAGGCGATTACTGTTTATGTTTACAACTGAGGCTTAATTGGCCACACGTGTTTTGATTGAAACCGTGTATATCCTGAAGGTTCTAGTATTTAGTGCTAAGCAAAATCTCAAAATGGCGTAAATCTCTTAAAATAAACAATTATCTTTCCAGGAAAATAATATGAACTCTTAACTAACAGTTGAAATAGAAGTAAATAGATTCTAACCACATTTAATGCCGAGTTCAATTACTGAGATTACAGGTAGAAAGCTCTGAAATGACTCGAATTCTGGTAAAATTAACGAGTCCGGCTATTTTAAGTGGCGTTTTCACTGAAATGTGATTTCAAACATTAAGAATTCCCGTTTATACAGCTCAGAACTAGTGTATAAAGCTTTGAAATGAGGAGAATACTGTTTATGTTTACAACTGAGGCTTAATTGGCCACGCGTTTTTTGACTGAAACCGGGTATATCCTGAATGTTCTAGTATTTACTACTAAGCAAACTCTCAAAATGTGGTAAAACTCTTAAAATACACACTTATCTTTCCAGGAAATGAATATGAACGTTTAACTCACAGTTTAAATACAAGTAAATAGACTCTAACTACATTTAATGCCGAGTATAATTACTGACATTACAGGTAGAGAGCACTGAAATGATGAAAATTCTGATTATATTAACAATTCCGGCTATTTAAAGTGGCAGATTCCCTAAAATGTGATTTCAAACATTAAGAGTTCCTGTTTATAGAGCTCACAACTTGTATAGAAAGCTTTGAAATAAGGAGAATACTGTTTATGTTTAAGACTGAGGTTTAATTGGCGTGGTGTCTTTTGACTGAAACAGTTTATATCCTGTAGGTTCTAGTGTATACTTCAAAGGAAACAGTCAAAATGTGTTAAAACTCTTCAAATAAACAATTATCTTTCCAGGAAAATAATATGAACTATTAACTAACAGTTGAAATAGAAGTAAATAGATTCTAACCACATTTAATGCCGAGTTCAATTACTGAGATTACAGGTAGAGAGCACTGAAATGACTCGAATTCTGGTAATATTAACGAGTCCGGCTATTTTAAGTGGCGTTTTCACTGAAATGTGATTTCAAACATTAAGAATTCCCGTTTATACAGCTCAGAACTAGTGTATAAAGCTTTGAAATGAGGAGAATACTGTTTATGTTTACAACTGAGGCTTAATTGGCCACACGTGTTTTGACTGAAACCATGTATATCCTGAAGGTTCTAGTATTTAGTGCTAAGCAAACTCTCAAAATGGCGTAAAACTCTTAAAATACACAATTATCTTTCCAGGAAATGAATATCAACGTGTAACTAACTGTTGAAGTACAAGTAAATAGATTCTAACCACATTTAATGCCGAGTTCAATTACCTAGATTACAGGTAGAAAGCTCTGAAATGATGCGAATTCTGATAATATTAACAAGTCCGGCTATTTTAAGTGCCGTTTTCACTAAAATGTGATTTCTCGGTCTAAGAATTCATGTATATAGACCTCATAACTAGTTTATAAAGCTTTTAAATGAGGAGATTACTGTTTATGTTTACAACTGAGGCTTAATTGGCCACGCGTTTTTTGACTGAAACCGGCTATATCCTGAA
Source organism: Myotis nattereri (assembly GCF_964212035.1). Classification (NCBI taxonomy): domain Eukaryota; kingdom Metazoa; phylum Chordata; class Mammalia; order Chiroptera; family Vespertilionidae; genus Myotis; species Myotis nattereri. The sequence continues at coordinate 101,497,258 of NC_138076.1, read as the reverse complement.
TGTTCTAGTATTTACTACTAAGTAAACTCTCAAAATGTGGTAAAAATCTTAAAATACACACTTATCTTTCCAGGAAATGAATATGAACGTTTAACTCACAGTTTAAATACAAGTAAATAGACTCTAACTACATTTAATGCCGAGTATAATTACTGACATTACAGGTAGAGAGCACTGAAATGACGAAAATTCTGATTATATTAACAATTCCGGCTATTTAAAGTGGCGGATTCCCTAAAATGTGATTTAAAACATTAAGAGTTCCTGTTTATAGAGCTCACAACTTGTATAGAAAGCTTTGAAATAAGGAGAATACTGTTTATGTTTAAGACTGAGGTTTAATTGGCGTGGTGTCTTTTGACTGAAACAGTTTATATCCTGTAGGTTCTAGTGTATACTTCAAAGGAAACAGTCAAAATGTGTTAAAACTCTTCAAATAAACAATTATCTTTCCAGGAAAATAATATGAACTATTAACTAACAGTTGAAATAGAAGTAAATAGATTCTCACCACATTTAATGCCGAGTTCAATTACTGAGATTACAGGTAGAAAACTCTGAAATGACTCGAATTCTGGTAATATTAACGAGTCCGGCTATTTTAAGTGGCGTTTTCACTGAAATGTGATTTCAAACATTAAGAATTCCCGTTTATACAGCTCAGAACTAGTGTATAAAGCTATGAAATGAGGAGAATACTGTTTATGTTTACAACTGAGGCTTAATTGGCCATGCGTTTTTTGACTGAAACCGTGTATATGCTGAAGGTTCTAGTATTTACCGCTAAGCAAAATCTCAAAATGTGGTAAAACTCTTAAAATACACAATTATCTTTCAAGGAAATGAATATGAACGTGTAACTAACTGTTGAAATACAAGTAAATAGATTCTAATCACATTTATTGCCGAGTTCAATTACCTAGATTACAGGTAGAAAGCTGTGAAATGACGCGAATTCGGATAATATTAACAAGTACGGCTATTTTAAGTGCCGTTTTCACTAAGATGTGATTTCTCGGTCCAAGAATTTATATATATAGAGCTCATAACTAGTTTATAAAGCTTTTAAATGAGGCGATTACTGTTTATGTTTACAACTGAGGCTTAATTGGCCACACGTGTTTTGACTGAAACCGTGTATATCCTGAAGGTTCTAGTATTTAGTGCTAAGCACAATCTCAAAATGGCGTAAATCTCTTAAAATAAACAATTATCTTTCCAGGAAAATAATATGAACTCTTAACTAACAGTTGAAATAGAAGTAAATAGATTCTAACCACATTTAATGCCGAGTTCAATTACTGAGATTACAGGTAGAAAGCTCTGAAATGACTCGAATTCTGGTAATATTAACGAGTCCGGCTATTTTAAGTGGCGTTTTCACTGAAATGTGATTTCAAACATTAAGAATTCCCGTTTATACAGCTCAGAACTAGTGTATAAAGCTTTGAAATGAGGAGAATACTGTTTATGTTTACAACTGAGGCTTAATTGGCCACACGTGTTTTGACTGAAACCGTGTATATCCTGAAGGTTCTAGTATTTAGTGCTAAGCAAACTCTCAAAATGGCGTAAAACTCTTAAAATACACAATTATCTTTCCAGGAAATGAATATCAACGTGTAACTAACTGTTGAAGTACAAGTAAATAGATTCTAACCACATTTAATGCCGAGTTCAATTACCTAGATTACAGGTAGAAAGCTCTGAAATGACGCGAATTCTGATAATATTAACAAGTCCGGCTATTTTAAGTGCCGTTTTCACTAAAATGTGATTTCTCGGTCTAAGAATTTATGTATATAGACCTCATAACTAGTTTATAAAGCTTTTAAATGAGGAGATTACTGTTTATGTTTACAACTGAGGCTTAATTGGCCATGCGTTTTTTGACTGAAACCGGGTATATCCTGAATGTTCTAGTATTTACTACTAAGCAAACTCTCAAAATTTGGTAAAACTCTTAAAATACACACTTATCTTTCCAGGAAATGAATATGAACGTTTAACTCACAGTTTAAATACAAGTAAATAGACTCTAACTACATTTAATGCCGAGTATAATTACTGACATTACAGGTAGAGAGCACTGAAATGACGAAAATTCTGATTATATTAACAATTCCGGCTATTTAAAGTGGCGGATTCCCTAAAATGTGATTTAAAACATTAAGAGTTCCTGTTTATAGAGCTCACAACTTGTATAGAAAGCTTTGAAATAAGGAGAATACTGTTTATGTTTAAGACTGAGGTTTAATTGGCGTGGTGTCTTTTGACTGAAACAGTTTATATCCTGTAGGTTCTAGTGTATACTTCAAAGGAAACAGTCAAAATGTGTTAAAACTCTTCAAATAAACAATTATCTTTCCAGGAAAATAATATGAACTCTTAACTAACAGTTGAAATAGAAGTAAATAGATTCTCACCACATTTAATGCCGAGTTCAATTACTGAGATTACAGGTAGAAAACTCTGAAATGACTCGAATTCTGGTAATATTAACGAGTCCGGCTATTTTAAGTGGCGTTTTCACTGAAATGTGATTTCAAACATTAAGAATTCCCGTTTATACAGCTTGGAACTAATGTATAAAGCTATGAAATGAGGAGAATACTGTTTATGTTTACAACTGAGGCTTAATTGGCCATGCGTTTTTTGACTGAAACCGTGTATATGCTGAAGGTTCTAGTATTTACCGCTAAGCAAAATCTCAAAATGTGGTAAAACTCTTAAAATACACAATTATCTTTCAAGGAAATGAAAATGAACGTGTAACTAACTGTTGAAATACAAGTAAATAGATTCTAATCACATTTATTGCCGAGTTCAATTACCTAGATTACAGGTAGAAAGCTGTGAAATGACGCGAATTCGGATAATATTAACAAGTACGGCTATTTTAAGTGCCGTTTTCACTAAGATGTGATTTCTCGGTCCAAGAATTTATATATATAGAGCTCATAACTAGTTTATAAAGCTTTTAAATGAGGCGATTACTGTTTATGTTTACAACTGAGGCTTAATTGGCCACATGTGTTTTGATTGAAACCGTGTATATCCTGAAGGTTCTAGTATTTAGTGCTAAGCACAATCTCAAAATGGCGTAAATCTCTTAAAATAAACAATTATCTTTCCAGGAAAATAATATGAACTCTTAACTAACAGTTGAAATAGAAGTAAATAGATTCTAACCACATTTAATGCCGAGTTCAATTACTGAGATTACAGGTAGAAAGCTCTGAAATGACTCGAATTCTGGTAATATTAACGAGTCCGGCTATTTTAAGTGGCATTTTCACTGAAATGTGATTTCAAACATTAAGAATTCCCGTTTATACAGCTCAGAACTAGTGTATAAAGCTTTGAAATGAGGAGAATACTGTTTATGTTTACAACTGAGGCTTAATTGGCCACACGTGTTTTGACTGAAACCGTGTATATCCTGAAGGTTCTAGTATTTAGTGCTAAGCAAACTCTCAAAATGGCGTAAAACTCTTAAAATACACAATTATCTTTCCAGGAAATGAATATCAACGTGTAAATAACTGTTGAAGTACAAGTAAATAGATTCTAACCACATTTAATGCCGAGTTCAATTACCTAGATTACAGGTAGAAAGCTCTGAAATGACGCGAATTCTGATAATATTAACAAGTCCGGCTATTTTAAGTGCCGTTTTCACTAAAATGTGATTTCTCGGTCTAAGAATTTATGTATATAGACCTCATAACTAGTTTATAAAGCTTTTAAATGAGGAGATTACTGTTAATGTTTACAACTGAGGATTAATTGGCCACGCGTTTTTTGACTGAAACCGGGTATATATCCTGAATGTTCTAGTATTTACTACTAAGCAAACTCTCAAAATGTGGTAAAACTCTTAAAATACACACTTATCTTTCCAAGAAAGGAATATGAACGTTTAACTCACAGTTTAAATACAAGTAAATAGATTCTAACTACATTTAATGCCGAGTATAATTACTGACATTACAGGTAGAGAGCACTGAAATGACGAAAATTCTGATAATATTAACAATTCCGGCTATTTAAAGTGGCGGATTCCCTAAAATGTGATTTCAAACATTAAGAGTTCCTGTTTATAGAGCTCACAACTTGAATAGAAAGCTTTGAAATAAGGAGAATACTGTTTATGTTTAAGACTGAGGTTTAATTGGCGTGGTGTCTTTTGACTGAAACAGTTTATATCCTGTAGGTTCTAGTGTATACTTCAAAGGAAACAGTGAAAATGTGTTAAAACTCTTCAAATAAACAATTATCTTTCCAGGAAAATAATATGAACTATTAACTAACAGTTGAAATAGAAGTAAATAGATTCTCACCACATTTAATGCCGAGTTCAATTACTGAGATTACAGGTAGAAAACTCTGAAATGACTCGAATTCTGGTAATATTAACGAGTCCGGCTATTTTAAGTGGCGTTTTCACTGAAATGTGATTTCAAACATTAAGAATTCCCGTTTATACAGCTCAGAACTAGTGTATAAAGCTATGAAATGAGGAGAATACTGTTTATGTTTACAACTGAGGCTTAATTGGCCATGCGTTTTTTGACTGAAACCGTGTATATGCTGAAGGTTCTAGTATTTACCGCTAAGCAAAATCTCAAAATGTGGTAAAACTCTTAAAATACACAATTATCTTTCAAGGAAATGAAAATGAACGTGTACCTAACTGTTGAAATACAAGTAAATAGATTCTAATCACATTTATTGCCGAGTTCAATTACCTAGATTACAGGTAGAAAGCTGTGAAATGACGCGAATTCGGATAATATTAACAAGTACGGCTATTTTAAGTGCCGTTTTCACTAAGATGTGATTTCTCGGTCCAAGAATTTATATATATAGAGCTCATAACTAGTTTATAAAGCTTTTAAATGAGGCGATTACTGTTTATGTTTACAACTGAGGCTTAATTGGCCACACGTGTTTTGATTGAAACCGTGTATATCCTGAAGGTTCTAGTATTTAGTGCTAAGCAAAATCTCAAAATGGCGTAAATCTCTTAAAATAAACAATTATCTTTCCAGGAAAATAATATGAACTCTTAACTAACAGTTGAAATAGAAGTAAATAGATTCTAACCACATTTAATGCCGAGTTCAATTACTGAGATTACAGGTAAAAAGCTCTGAAATGACTCGAATTCTGGTAATATTAACGAGTCCGGCTATTTTAAGTGGCGTTTTCACTGAAATGTGATTTCAAACATTAAGAATTCCCGTTTATACAGCTCAGAACTAGTGTATAAAGCTTTGAAATGAGGAGAATACTGTTTATGTTTACAACTGAGGCTTAATTGGCCACACGTGTTTTGACTGAAACCGTGTATATCCTGAAGGTTCTAGTATTTAGTGCTAAGCAAACTCTCAAAATGGCGTAAAACTCTTAAAATACACAATTATCTTTCCAGGAAATGAATATCAACGTGTAACTAACTGTTGAAGTACAAGTAAATAGATTCTAACCACATTTAATGCCGAGTTCAATTTCCTAGATTACAGGTAGAAAGCTCTGAAATGACGCGAATTCTGATAATATTAACAAGTCCGGCTATTTTAAGTGCCGTTTTCACTAAAATGTGATTTCTCGGTCTAAGAATTTATGTATATAGACCTCATAACTAGTTTATAAAGCTTTTAAATGAGGAGATTACTGTTTATGTTTACAACTGAGGCTTAATTGGCCACGCGTTTTTTGACTGAAACCGGCTATATCCTGAATGTTCTAGTATTTACTACTAAGCAAACTCTCAAAATGTGGTAAAACTCTTAAAATACACACTTATCTTTCCAGGAAATGAATATGAACGTTTAACTCACACTTTAAATACAAGTAAATAGACTCCAACTACATTTAATGCCGAGTATAATTACTGACATTACAGGTAGAGAGCACTGAAATGACGAAAATTCTGATAATATTAACAATTCCGGCTATTTAAAGTGGCGGATTCCCTAAAATGTGATTTCAAACATTAAGAGTTCCTGTTTATAGAGCTCACAACTTGTATAGAAAGCTTTGAAATAAGGAGAATACTGTTTATGTTTAAGACTGAGGTTTAATTGGCGTGGTGTCTTTTGACTGAAACAGTTTATATCCTGTAGGTTCTAGTGTATACTTCAAAGGAAACAGTCAAAATGTGTTAAAACTCTTCAAATAAACAATTATCTTTCCAGGAAAATAATATGAACTATTAACTAACAGTTGAAATAGAAGGAAATAGATTCTCACCACATTTAATGCCGAGTTCAATTACTGAGATTACAGGTAGAAAACTCTGAAATGACTCGAATTCTGGTAATATTAACGAGTCCGGCTATTTTAAGTGGCGTTTTCACTGAAATGTGATTTCAAACATTAAGAATTCCCGTTTATACAGCTCAGAACTAGTGTATAAAGCTATGAAATGAGGAGAATACTGTTTATGTTTACAACTGAGGCTTAATTGGCCATGCGTTTTTTGACTGAAACCGTGTATATGCTGAAGGTTCTAGTATTTACCGCTAAGCAAAATCTCAAAATGTGGTAAAACTCTTAAAATACACAATTATCTTTCAAGGAAATGAAAATGAACGTGTAACTAACTGTTGAAATACAAGTAAATAGATTCTAATCACATTTACTGCCGAGTTCAATTACCTAGATTACAGGTAGAAAGCTGTGAAATGACGCGAATTCGGATAATATTAACAAGTCCGGCTATTTTAAGTGCCGTTTTCACTAAGATGTGATTTCTCGGTCCAAGAATTGATATATATAGAGCTCATAACTAGTTTATAAAGCTTTTAAATGCGGCGATTACTGTTTATGTTTACAACTGAGGCTTAATTGGCCACACGTGTTTTGACTGAAACCGTGTATATCCTGAAGGTTCTAGTATTTAGTGCTAAGCAAAATCTCAAAATGGCGTAAATCTCTTAAAATAAACAATTATCTTTCCAGGAAAATAATATGAACTCTTAACTAACAGTTGAAATAGAAGTAAATAGATTCTAACCACATTTAATGCCGAGTTCAATTACTGAGATTACAGGTAGAAAGCTCTGAAATGACTCGAATTCTGGTAATATTAACGAGTCCGGCTATTTTAAGTGGCGTTTTCACTGAAATGTGATTTCAAACATTAAGAATTCCCGTTTATACAGCTCAGAACTAGTGTATAAAGCTTTGAAATGAGGAGAATACTGTTTATGTTTACAACTGAGGCTTAATTGGCCACGCGTTTTTTGACTGAAACCGGGTATATCCTGAATGTTCTAGTATTTACTACTAAGCAAACTCTCAAAATGTGGTAAAACTCTTAAAATACACACTTATCTTTCCAGGAAATGAATATGAACGTTTAACTCACAGTTTAAATACAAGTAAATAGACTCTAACTACATTTAATGCCGAGTATAATTACTGACATTACAGGTAGAGAGCACTGAAATGACGAAAATTCTGATTATATTAACAATTCCGGCTATTTAAAGTGGCGGATTCCCTAAAATGTGATTTCAAACATTAAGAGTTCCTGTTTATAGAGCTCACAACTTGTATAGAAAGCTTTGAAATAAGGAGAATACTGTTTATGTTTAAGACTGAGGTTTAATTGGCGTGGTGTCTTTTGACTGAAACAGTTTATATCCTGTAGGTTCTAGTGTATACTTCAAAGGAAACAGTCAAAATGTGTTAAAACTCTTCAAATAAACAATTATCTTTCCAGGAAAATAATATGAACTATTAACTAACAGTTGAAATAGAAGGAAATAGATTCTAACCACATTTAATGCCGAGTTCAATTACTGAGATTACAGGTAGAAAACTCTGAAATGACTCGAATTCTGGTAATATTAACGAGTCCGGCTATTTTAAGTGGCGTTTTCACTGAAATGTGATTTCAAACATTAAGAATTCCCGTTTATACAGCTCAGAACTAGTGTATAAAGCTATGAAATGAGGAGAATACTGTTTATGTTTACAACTGAGGCTTAATTGGCCATGCGTTTTTTGACTGAAACCGTGTATATGCTGAAGGTTCTAGTATTTACCGCTAAGCAAAATCTCAAAATGTGGTAAAACTCTTAAAATACACAATTATCTTTCAAGGAAATGAATATGAACGTGTAACTAACTGTTGAAATACAAGTAAATAGATTCTAATCACATTTATTGCCGAGTTCAATTACCTAGATTACAGGTAGAAAGCTGTGAAAAGACGCGAATTCGGATAATATTAACAAGTACGGCTATTTTAAGTGCCGTTTTCACTAAGATGTGATTTCTCGGTCCAAGAATTTATATATATAGAGCTCATAACTAGTTTATAAAGCTTTTAAATGAGGCGATTACTGTTTATGTTTACAACTGAGGCTTAATTGGCCACACGTGTTTTGACTTAAACCGTGTATATCCTGAAGGTTCTAGTATTTAGTGCTAAGCACAATCTCAAAATGGCGTAAATCTTTTAAAATAAACAATTATCTTTCCAGGAAAATAATATGAACTCTTAACTAACAGTTGAAATAGAAGTAAATAGATTCTAACCACATTTAATGCCGAGTTCAATTACTGAGATTACAGGTAGAAAGCTCTGAAATGACTCGAATTCTGGTAATATTAACGAGTCCGGCTATTTTAAGTGGCGTTTTCACTGAAATGTGATTTCAAACATTAAGAATTCCCGTTTATACAGCTCAGAACTAGTGTATAAAGCTTTGAAATGAGGAGAATACTGTTTATGTTTACAACTGAGGCTTAATTGGCCACACGTGTTTTGACTGAAACCGTGTATATCCTGAAGGTTCTAGTATTTAGTGCTAAGCAAACTCTCAAAATGGCGTAAAACTCTTAAAATACACAATTATCTTTCCAGGAAATGAATATCAACGTGTAACTAACTGTTGAAGTACAAGTAAATAGATTCTAACCACATTTAATGCCGAGTTCAATTACCTAGATTACAGGTAGAAAGCTCTGAAATGACGCGAATTCTGATAATATTAACAAGTCCGGCTATTTTAAGTGCCGTTTTCACTAAAATGTGATTTCTCGGTCTAAGAATTTATGTATATAGACCTCATAACTAGTTTATAAAGCTTTTAAATGAGGAGATTACTGTTTATGTTTACAACTGAGGCTTAATTGGCCACGCGTTTTTTGACTGAAACCGGGTATATCCTGAATGTTCTAGTATTTACTACTAAGCAAACTCTCAAAATGTGGTAAAACTCTTAAAATACACACTTATCTTTCCAGGAAATGAATATGAACGTTTAACTCACAGTTTAAATACAAGTAAATAGACTCTAACTACATTTAATGCCGAGTATAATTACTGACATTACAGGTAGAGAGCACTGAAATGACGAAAATTCTGATTATATTAACAATTCCGGCTATTTAAAGTGGCGGATTCCCTAAAATGTGATTTAAAACATTAAGAGTTCCTGTTTATAGAGCTCACAACTTGTATAGAAAGCTTTGAAATAAGGAGAATACTGTTTATGTTTAAGACTGAGGTTTAATTGGCGTGGTGTCTTTTGACTGAAACAGTTTATATCCTGTAGGTTCTAGTGTATACTTCAAAGGAAACAGTCAAAATGTGTTAAAACTCTTCAAATAAACAATTATCTTTCCAGGAAAATAATATGAACTCTTAACTAACAGTTGAAATAGAAGTAAATAGATTCTCACCACATTTAATGCCGAGTTCAATTACTGAGATTACAGGTAGAAAACTCTGAAATGATTCGAATTCTGGTAATATTAACGAGTCCGGCTATTTTAAGTGGCGTTTTCACTGAAATGTGATTTCAAACATTAAGAATTCCCGTTTATACAGCTTGGAACTAGTGTATAAAGCTATGAAATGAGGAGAATACTGTTTATGTTTACAACTGAGGCTTAATTGGCCATGCGTTTTTTGACTGAAACCGTGTATATGCTGAAGGTTCTAGTATTTACCGCTAAGCAAAATCTCAAAATGTGGTAAAACTCTTAAAATACACAATTATCTTTCAAGGAAATGAAAATGAACGTGTAACTAACTGTTGAAATACAAGTAAATAGATTCTAATCACATTTATTGCCGAGTTCAATTACCTAGATTACAGGTAGAAAGCTGTGAAATGACGCGAATTCGGATAATATTAACAAGTACGGCTATTTTAAGTGCCGTTTTCACTAAGATGTGATTTCTCGGTCCAAGAATTTATATATATAGAGCTCATAACTAGTTTATAAAGCTTTTAAATGAGGCGATTACTGTTTATGTTTACAACTGAGGCTTAATTGGCCACATGTGTTTTGATTGAAACCGTGTATATCCTGAAGGTTCTAGTATTTAGTGCTAAGCACAATCTCAAAATGGCGTAAATCTCTTAAAATAAACAATTATCTTTCCAGGAAAATAATATGAACTCTTAACAAACAGTTGAAATAGAAGTAAATAGATTCTAACCACATTTAATGCCGAGTTCAATTACTGAGATTACAGGTAGAAAGCTCTGAAATGACTCGAATTCTGGTAATATTAACGAGTCCGGCTATTTTAAGTGGCGTTTTCACTGAAATGTGATTTCAAACATTAAGAATTCCCGTTTATACAGCTCAGAACTAGTGTATAAAGCTTTGAAATGAGGAGAATACTGTTTATGTTTACAACTGAGGCTTAATTGGCCACACGTGTTTTGACTGAAACCGTGTATATCCTGAAGGTTCTAGTATTTAGTGCTAAGCAAACTCTCAAAATGGCGTAAAACTCTTAAAATACACAATTATCTTTCCAGGAAATGAATATCAACGTGTAAATAACTGTTGAAGTACAAGTAAATAGATTCTAACCACATTTAATGCCGAGTTCAATTACCTAGATTACAGGTAGAAAGCTCTGAAATGACGCGAATTCTGATAATATTAACAAGTCCGGCTATTTTAAGTGCCGTTTTCACTAAAATGTGATTTCTCGGTCTAAGAATTTATGTATATAGACCTCATAACTAGTTTATAAAGCTTTTAAATGAGGAGATTACTGTTAATGTTTACAACTGAGGATTAATTGGCCACGCGTTTTTTGACTGAAACCGGGTATATATCCTGAATGTTCTAGTATTTACTACTAAGCAAACTCTTAAAATGTGGTAAAACTCTTAAAATACACACTTATCTTTCCAAGAAAGGAATATGAACGTTTAACTCACAGTTTAAATACAAGTAAATAGATTCTAACTACATTTAATGCCGAGTATAATTACTGACATTACAGGTAGAGAGCACTGAAATGACGAAAATTCTGATAATATTAACAATTCCGGCTATTTAAAGTGGCGGATTCCCTAAAATGTGATTTCAAACATTAAGAGTTCCTGTTTATAGAGCTCACAACTTGAATAGAAAGCTTTGAAATAAGGAGAATACTGTTTATGTTTAAGACTGAGGTTTAATTGGCGTGGTGTCTTTTGACTGAAACAGTTTATATCCTGTAGGTTCTAGTGTATACTTCAAAGGAAACAGTGAAAATGTGTTAAAACTCTTCAAATAAACAATTATCTTTCCAGGAAAATAATATGAACTATTAACTAACAGTTGAAATAGAAGGAAATAGATTCTCACCACATTTAATGCCGAGTTCAATTACTGAGATTACAGGTAGAAAACTCTGAAATGACTCGAATTCTGGTAATATTAACGAGTCCGGCTATTTTAAGTGGCGTTTTCACTGAAATGTGATTTCAAACATTAAGAATTCCCGTTTATACAGCTCAGAACTAGTGTATAAAGCTATGAAATGAGGAGAATACTGTTTATGTTTACAACTGAGGCTTAATTGGCCATGCGTTTTTTGACTGAAACCGTGTATATGCTGAAGGTTCTAGTATTTACCGCTAAGCAAAATCTCAAAATGTGGTAAAACTCTTAAAATACACAATTATCTTTCAAGGAAATGAAAATGAACGTGTAACTAACTGTTGAAATACAAGTAAATAGATTCTAATCACATTTACTGCCGAGTTCAATTACCTAGATTACAGGTAGAAAGCTGTGAAATGACGCGAATTCGGATAATATTAACAAGTCCGGCTATTTTAAGTGCCGTTTTCACTAAGATGTGATTTCTCGGTCCAAGAATTGATATATATAGAGCTCATAACTAGTTTATAAAGCTTTTAAATGCGGCGATTACTGTTTATGTTTACAACTGAGGCTTAATTGGCCACACGTGTTTTGACTGAAACCGTGTATATCCTGAAGGTTCTAGTATTTAGTGCTAAGCAAAATCTCAAAATGGCGTAAATCTCTTAAAATAAACAATTATCTTTCCAGGAAAATAATATGAACTCTTAACTAACAGTTGAAATAGAAGTAAATAGATTCTAACCACATTTAATGCCGAGTTCAATTACTGAGATTACAGGTAGAAAGCTCTGAAATGACTCGAATTCTGGTAATATTAACGAGTCCGGCTATTTTAAGTGGCGTTTTCACTGAAATGTGATTTCAAACATTAAGAATTCCCGTTTATACAGCTCAGAACTAGTGTATAAAGCTTTGAAATGAGGAGAATACTGTTTATGTTTACAACTGAGGCTTAATTGGCCACGCGTTTTTTGACTGAAACCGGGTATATCCTGAATGTTCTAGTATTTACTACTAAGCAAACTCTCAAAATGTGGTAAAACTCTTAAAATACACACTTATCTTTCCAGGAAATGAATATGAACGTTTAACTCACAGTTTAAATACAAGTAAATAGACTCTAACTACATTTAATGCCGAGTATAATTACTGACATTACAGGTAGAGAGCACTGAAATGACGAAAATTCTGATTATATTAACAATTCCGGCTATTTAAAGTGGCGGATTCCCTAAAATGTGATTTCAAACATTAAGAGTTCCTGTTTATAGAGCTCACAACTTGTATAGAAAGCTTTGAAATAAGGAGAATACTGTTTATGTTTAAGACTGAGGTTTAATTGGCGTGGTGTCTTTTGACTGAAACAGTTTATATCCTGTAGGTTCTAGTGTATACTTCAAAGGAAACAGTCAAAATGTGTTAAAACTCTTCAAATAAACAATTATCTTTCCAGGAAAATAATATGAACTATTAACTAACAGTTGAAATAGAAGGAAATAGATTCTAACCACATTTAATGCCGAGTTCAATTACTGAGATTACAGGTAGAAAACTCTGAAATGACTCGAATTCTGGTAATATTAACGAGTCCGGCTATTTTAAGTGGCGTTTTCACTGAAATGTGATTTCAAACATTAAGAATTCCCGTTTATACAGCTCAGAACTAGTGTATAAAGCTATGAAATGAGGAGAATACTGTTTATGTTTACAACTGAGGCTTAATTGGCCATGCGTTTTTTGACTGAAACCGTGTATATGCTGAAGGTTCTAGTATTTACCGCTAAGCAAAATCTCAAAATGTGGTAAAACTCTTAAAATACACAATTATCTTTCAAGGAAATGAATATGAACGTGTAACTAACTGTTGAAATACAAGTAAATAGATTCTAATCACATTTATTGCCGAGTTCAATTACCTAGATTACAGGTAGAAAGCTGTGAAAAGACGCGAATTCGGATAATATTAACAAGTACGGCTATTTTAAGTGCCGTTTTCACTAAGATGTGATTTCTCGGTCCAAGAATTTATATATATAGAGCTCATAACTAGTTTATAAAGCTTTTAAATGAGGCGATTACTGTTTATGTTTACAACTGAGGCTTAATTGGCCACACGTGTTTTGACTTAAACCGTGTATATCCTGAAGGTTCTAGTATTTAGTGCTAAGCACAATCTCAAAATGGCGTAAATCTTTTAAAATAAACAATTATCTTTCCAGGAAAATAATATGAACTCTTAACTAACAGTTGAAATAGAAGTAAATAGATTCTAACCACATTTAATGCCGAGTTCAATTACTGAGATTACAGGTAGAAAGCTCTGAAATGACTCGAATTCTGGTAATATTAACGAGTCCGGCTATTTTAAGTGGCGTTTTCACTGAAATGTGATTTCAAACATTAAGAATTCCCGTTTATACAGCTCAGAACTAGTGTATAAAGCTTTGAAATGAGGAGAATACTGTTTATGTTTACAACTGAGGCTTAATTGGCCACACGTGTTTTGACTGAAACCGTGTATATCCTGAAGGTTCTAGTATTTAGTGCTAAGCAAACTCTCAAAATGGCGTAAAACTCTTAAAATACACAATTATCTTTCCAGGAAATGAATATCAACGTGTAACTAACTGTTGAAGTACAAGTAAATAGATTCTAACCACATTTAATGCCGAGTTCAATTACCTAGATTACAGGTAGAAAGCTCTGAAATGACGCGAATTCTGATAATATTAACAAGTCCGGCTATTTTAAGTGCCGTTTTCACTAAAATGTGATTTCTCGGTCTAAGAATTTATGTATATAGACCTCATAACTAGTTTATAAAGCTTTTAAATGAGGAGATTACTGTTTATGTTTACAACTGAGGCTTAATTGGCCACGCGTTTTTTGACTGAAACCGGGTATATCCTGAATGTTCTAGTATTTACTACTAAGCAAACTCTCAAAATGTGGTAAAACTCTTAAAATACACACTTATCTTTCCAGGAAATGAATATGAACGTTTAACTCACAGTTTAAATACAAGTAAATAGACTCTAACTACATTTAATGCCGAGTATAATTACTGACATTACAGGTAGAGAGCACTGAAATGACGAAAATTCTGATTATATTAACAATTCCGGCTATTTAAAGTGGCGGATTCCCTAAAATGTGATTTAAAACATTAAGAGTTCCTGTTTATAGAGCTCACAACTTGTATAGAAAGCTTTGAAATAAGGAGAATACTGTTTATGTTTAAGACTGAGGTTTAATTGGCGTGGTGTCTTTTGACTGAAACAGTTTATATCCTGTAGGTTCTAGTGTATACTTCAAAGGAAACAGTCAAAATGTGTTAAAACTCTTCAAATAAACAATTATCTTTCCAGGAAAATAATATGAACTCTTAACTAACAGTTGAAATAGAAGTAAATAGATTCTCACCACATTTAATGCCGAGTTCAATTACTGAGATTACAGGTAGAAAACTCTGAAATGATTCGAATTCTGGTAATATTAACGAGTCCGGCTATTTTAAGTGGCGTTTTCACTGAAATGTGATTTCAAACATTAAGAATTCCCGTTTATACAGCTTGGAACTAGTGTATAAAGCTATGAAATGAGGAGAATACTGTTTATGTTTACAACTGAGGCTTAATTGGCCATGCGTTTTTTGACTGAAACCGTGTATATGCTGAAGGTTCTAGTATTTACCGCTAAGCAAAATCTCAAAATGTGGTAAAACTCTTAAAATACACAATTATCTTTCAAGGAAATGAAAATGAACGTGTAACTAACTGTTGAAATACAAGTAAATAGATTCTAATCACATTTATTGCCGAGTTCAATTACCTAGATTACAGGTAGAAAGCTCTGAAATGACGCGAATTCGGATAATATTAACAAGTACGGCTATTTTAAGTGCCGTTTTCACTAAGATGTGATTTCTCGGTCCAAGAATTTATATATATAGAGCTCATAACTAGTTTATAAAGCTTTTAAATGAGGCGATTACTGTTTATGTTTACAACTGAGGCTTAATTGGCCACATGTGTTTTGATTGAAACCGTGTATATCCTGAAGGTTCTAGTATTTAGTGCTAAGCACAATCTCAAAATGGCGTAAATCTCTTAAAATAAACAATTATCTTTCCAGGAAAATAATATGAACTCTTAACAAACAGTTGAAATAGAAGTAAATAGATTCTAACCACATTTAATGCCGAGTTCAATTACTGAGATTACAGGTAGAAAGTTCTGAAATGACTCGAATTCTGGTAATATTAACGAGTCCGGCTATTTTAAGTGGCGTTTTCACTGAAATGTGATTTCAAACATTAAGAATTCCCGTTTATACAGCTCAGAACTAGTGTATAAAGCTTTGAAATGAGGAGAATACTGTTTATGTTTACAACTGAGGCTTAATTGGCCACACGTGTTTTGACTGAAACCGTGTATATCCTGAAGGTTCTAGTATTTAGTGCTAAGCAAACTCTCAAAATGGCGTAAAACTCTTAAAATACACAATTATCTTTCCAGGAAATGAATATCAACGTGTAAATAACTGTTGAAGTACAAGTAAATAGATTCTAACCACATTTAATGCCGAGTTCAATTACCTAGATTACAGGTAGAAAGCTCTGAAATGACGCGAATTCTGATAATATTAACAAGTCCGGCTATTTTAAGTGCCGTTTTCACTAAAATGTGATTTCTCGGTCTAAGAATTTATGTATATAGACCTCATAACTAGTTTATAAAGCTTTTAAATGAGGAGATTACTGTTAATGTTTACAACTGAGGATTAATTGGCCACGCGTTTTTTGACTGAAACCGGGTATATATCCTGAATGTTCTAGTATTTACTACTAAGCAAACTCTTAAAATGTGGTAAAACTCTTAAAATACACACTTATCTTTCAAAGAAAGGAATATGAACGTTTAACTCACAGTTTAAATACAAGTAAATAGATTCTAACTACATTTAATGCCGAGTATAATTACTGACATTACAGGTAGAGAGCACTGAAATGACGAAAATTCTGATAATATTAACAATTCCGGCTATTTAAAGTGGCGGATTCCCTAAAATGTGATTTCAAACATTAAGAGTTCCTGTTTATAGAGCTCACAACTTGAATAGAAAGCTTTGAAATAAGGAGAATACTGTTTATGTTTAAGACTGAGGTTTAATTGGCGTGGTGTCTTTTGACTGAAACAGTTTATATCCTGTAGGTTCTAGTGTATACTTCAAAGGAAACAGTGAAAATGTGTTAAAACTCTTCAAATAAACAATTATCTTTCCAGGAAAATAATATGAACTATTAACTAACAGTTGAAATAGAAGTAAATAGATTCTCACCACATTTAATGCCGAGTTCAATTACTGAGATTACAGGTAGAAAACTCTGAAATGACTCGAATTCTGGTAATATTAACAAGTCCGGCTATTTTAAGTGGCGTTTTCACTGAAATGTGATTTCAAACATTAAGAATTCCCGTTTATACAGCTCAGAACTAGTGTATAAAGCTATGAAATGAGGAGAATACTGTTTATGTTTACAACTGAGGCTTAATTGGCCATGCGTTTTTTGACTGAAACCGTGTATATGCTGAAGGTTCTAGTATTTACCGCTAAGCAAAATCTCAAAATGTGGTAAAACTCTTAAAATACACAATTATCTTTCAAGGAAATGAAAATGAACGTGTAACTAACTGTTGAAATACAAGTAAATAGATTCTAATCACATTTATTGCCGAGTTCAATTACCTAGATTACAGGTAGAAAGCTGTGAAATGACGCGAATTCGGATAATATTAACAAGTACGGCTATTTTAAGTACCGTTTTCACTAAGATGTGATTTCTCGGTCCAAGAATTTATATATATAGAGCTCATAACTAGTTTATAAAGCTTTTAAATGAGGCGATTACTGTTTATGTTTACAACTGAGGCTTAATTGGCCACACGTGTTTTGATTGAAACCGTGTATATCCTGAAGGTTCTAGTATTTAGTGCTAAGCAAAATCTCAAAATGGCGTAAATCTCTTAAAATAAACAATTATCTTTCCAGGAAAATAATATGAACTCTTAACTAACAGTTGAAATAGAAGTAAATAGATTCTAACCACATTTAATGCCGAGTTCAATTACTGAGATTACAGGTAGAAAGCTCTGAAATGACTCGAATTCTGGTAATATTAACGAGTCCGGCTATTTTAAGTGGCGTTTTCACTGAAATGTGATTTCAAACATTAAGAATTCCCGTTTATACAGCTCAGAACTAGTGTATAAAGCTTTGAAATGAGGAGAATACTGTTTATGTTTACAACTGAGGCTTAATTGGCCACGCGTTTTTTGACTGAAACCGGGTATATCCTGAATGTTCTAGTATTTACTACTAAGCAAACTCTCAAAATGTGGTAAAACTCTTAAAATACACACTTATCTTTCCAGGAAATGAATATGAACGTTTAACTCACAGTTTAAATACAAGTAAATAGATTCTAACTACATTTAATGCCGAGTATAATTACTGACATTACAGGTAGAGAGCACTGAAATGATGAAAATTCTGATAATATTAACAATTCCGGCTATTTAAAGTGGCGGATTCCCTAAAATGTGATTTCAAACATTAAGAGTTCCTGTTTATAGAGCTCACAACTTGTATAGAAAGCTTTGAAATAAGGAGAATACTGTTTATGTTTAAGACTGAGGTTTAATTGGCGTGGTGTCTTTTGACTGAAACAGTTTATATCCTGTAGGTTCTAGTGTATACTTCAAAGGAAACAGTCAAAATGTGTTAAAACTCTTCAAATAAACAATTATCTTTCCAGGAAAATAATATGAACTATTAACTAACAGTTGAAATAGAAGTAAATAGATTCTAACCACATTTAATGCCGAGTTCAATTACTGAGATTACAGGTAGAGAGCACTGAAATGACTCGAATTCTGGTAATATTAACGAGTCCGGCTATTTTAAGTGGCGTTTTCACTGAAATGTGATTTCAAACATTAAGAATTCCCGTTTATACAGCTCAGAACTAGTGTATAAAGCTTTGAAATGAGGAGAATACTGTTTATGTTTACAACTGAGGCTTAATTGGCCACACGTGTTTTGACTGAAACCATGTATATCCTGAAGGTTCTAGTATTTAGTGCTAAGCAAACTCTCAAAATGGCGTAAAACTCTTAAAATACACAATTATCTTTCCAGGAAATGAATATCAACGTGTAACTAACTGTTGAAGTACAAGTAAATAGATTCTAACCACATTTAATGCCGAGTTCAATTACCTAGATTACAGGTAGAAAGCTCTGAAATGACGCGAATTCTGATAATATTAACAAGTCCGGCTATTTTAAGTGCCGTTTTCACTAAAATGTGATTTCTCGGTCTAAGAATTTATGTATATAGACCTCATAACTAGTTTATAAAGCTTTTAAATGAGGAGATTACTGTTTATGTTTACAACTGAGGCTTAATTGGCCACGCGTTTTTTGACTGAAACCGGCTATATCCTGAATGTTCTAGTATTTACTACTAAGGAAACTCTCAAAATGTGGTAAAACTCTTAAAATACACACTTATCTTTCCAGGAAATGAATATGAACGTTTAACTCACAGTTTAAATACAAGTAAATAGACTCTAACTACATTTAATGCCGAGTATAATTACTGACATTACAGGTAGAGAGCACTGAAATGACGAAAATTCTGATTATATTAACAATTCCGGCTATTTAAAGTGGCGGATTCCCTAAAATGTGATTTAAAACATTAAGAGTTCCTGTTTATAGAGCTCACAACTTGTATAGAAAGCTTTGAAATAAGGAGAATACTGTTTATGTTTAAGACTGAGGTTTAATTGGCGTGGTGTCTTTTGACTGAAACAGTTTATATCCTGTAGGTTCTAGTGTATACTTCAAAGGAAAGAGTCAAAATGTGTTAAAACTCTTCAAATAAACAATTATCTTTCCAGGAAAATAATATGAACTATTAACTAACAGTTGAAATAGAAGTAAATAGATTCTCACCACATTTAATGCCGAGTTCAATTACTGAGATTACAGGTAGAAAACTCTGAAATGACTCGAATTCTGGTAATATTAACGAGTCCGGCTATTTTAAGTGGCGTTTTCACTGAAATGTGATTTCAAACATTAAGAATTCCCGTTTATACAGCTTGGAACTAGTGTATAAAGCTATGAAATGAGGAGAATACTGTTTATGTTTACAACTGAGGCTTAATTGGCCATGCGTTTTTTGACTGAAACCGTGTATATGCTGAAGGTTCTAGTATTTACCGCTAAGCAAAATCTCAAAATGTAGTAAAACTCTTAAAATACACAATTATCTTTCAAGGAAATGAATATGAACGTGTAACTAACTGTTGAAATACAAGTAAATAGATTCTAATCACATTTATTGCCGAGTTCAATTACCTAGATTACAGGTAGAAAGCTGTGAAATGACGCGAATTCGGATAATATTAACAAGTCCGGCTATTATAAGTGCCGTTTTCACTAAGATGTGATTTCTAGGTCCAAGAATTAATATATATAGAGCTCATAACTAGTTTATAAAGCTTTTAAATGAGGCGATTACTGTTTATGTTTACAACTGAGGCTTAATTGGCCACACGTGTTTTGACTGAAACCGTGTATATCCTGAAGGTTCTAGTATTTAGTGCCAAGCAAAATCTCAAAATGGCGTAAATCTCTTAAAATAAACAATTATCTTTCCAGGAAAATAATATGAACTCTTAACTAACAGTTGAAATAGAAGTAAATAGATTCTAACCACATTTAATGCCGAGTTCAATTACTGAGATTACAGGTAGAAAGCTCTGAAATGACTCGAATTCTGGTAATATTAACGAGTCCGGCTATTTTAAGTGGCGTTTTCACTGAAATGTGATTTCAAACATTAAGAATTCCCGTTTATACAGCTCAGAACTAGTGTATAAAGCTTTGAAATGAGGAGAATACTGTTTATGTTTACAACTGAGGCTTAATTGGCCACACGTGTTTTGACTGAAACCATGTATATCCTGAAGGTTCTAGTATTTAGTGGTAAGCAAACTCTCAAAATGGCGTAAAACTCTTAAAATACACAATTATCTTTCCAGGAAATGAATATCAACGTGTAACTAACTGTTGAGGCACAAGTAAATAGATTCTAACCACATTTAATGCCGAGTTCAATTACCTAGATTACAGGTAGAAAGCTCTGAAATGACGCGAATTCTGATAATATTAACAAGTCCGGCTATTTTAAGTGCCGTTTTCACTAAAATGTGATATCTCGGTCTAAGAATTTATGTATATACCTCATAACTAGCTCATAAAGCTTTTAAATGAGGAGATTACTGTTTATGTTTACAACTGAGGCTTAATTGGCCACGCATTTTTTGACTGAAACCGGCTATATCCTGAATGTTCTAGTATTTACTACTAAGCAAACTCTCAAAATGTGGTAAAACTCTTAAAATACACACTTATCTTTCCAGGAAATGAATATGAACGTTTAACTCACAGTTTAAATACAAGTAAATAGATTCTAACTACATTTAAAGCCGAGTATAATTACTGACATTACAGGTAGAGAGCACTGAAATGACGAAAATTCTTAATATTAACAATTCCGGCTATTGAAAGTGGCGGATTCCCTAAAATGTGATTTAAAACATTAAGAGTTCCTGTTTATAGAGCTCACAACTTGTATAGAAAGCTTTGAAATAAGGAGAATACTGTTTATGTTTAAGACTGAGGTTTAATTGGCGTGGTGTCTTTTGACTGAAACAGTTTATATCCTGTAGGTTCTAGTGTATACTTCAAAGGAAACAGTCAAAATGTGTTAAAACCCTTCAAATAAACAATTATCTTTCCAGGAAAATAATATGAACTATTAACTAACAGTTGAAATAGAAGTAAATAGATTCTAACCACATTTAATGCCGAGTTCAATTACTGAGATTACAGGTAGAGAGCACTGAAATGACTCGAATTCTGGTAATATTAACGAGTCCGGCTATTTTAAGTGGCGTTTTCACTGAAATGTGATTTCAAACATTAAGAATTCCCGTTTATACAGCTCGGAACTAGTGTATAAAGCTATGAAATGAGGAGAATACTGTTTATGTTTACAACTGAGGCTTAATTGGCCATGCGTTTTTTGACTGAAACCGTGTATATGCTGAAGGTTCTAGTATTTACCGCTAAGCAAAATCTCAAAATGTGGTAAAACTCTTAAAATACACAATTATCTTTCAAGGAAATGAATATGAACGTGTAACTAACTGTTGAAATACAAGTAAATAGATTCTAATCACATTTATTGCCGAGTTCAATTACCTAGATTACAGGTAGAAAGCTGTGAAATGACGCGAATTCGGATAATATTAACAAGTCCGGCTATTATAAGTGCCGTTTTCACTAAGATGTGATTTCTAGGTCCAAGAATTAATATATATAGAGCTCATAACTAGTTTATAAAGCTTTTAAATGAGGCGATTACTGTTTATGTTTACAACTGAGGCTTAATTGGCCACACGTGTTTTGACTGAAACCGTGTATATCCTGAAGGTTCTAGTATTTAGTGCCAAGCAAAATCTCAAAATGGCGTAAATCTCTTAAAATAAACAATTATCTTTCCAGGAAAATAATATGAACTCTTAACTAACAGTTGAAATAGAAGTAAATAGATTCTAACCACATTTAATGCCGAGTTCAATTACTGAGATTACAGGTAGAAAGCTCTGAAATGACTCGAATTCTGGTAATATTAACGAGTCCGGCTATTTTAAGTGGCGTTTTCACTGAAATGTGATTTCAAACATTAAGAATTCCCGTTTATACAGCTCAGAACTAGTGTATAAAGCTTTGAAATGAGGAGAATACTGTTTATGTTTACAACTGAGGCTTAATTGGCCACACGTGTTTTGACTGAAACCATGTATATCCTGAAGGTTCTAGTATTTAGTGGTAAGCAAACTCTCAAAATGGCGTAAAACTCTTAAAATACACAATTATCTTTCCAGGAAATGAATATCAACGTGTAACTAACTGTTGAGGCACAAGTAAATAGATTCTAACCACATTTAATGCCGAGTTCAATTACCTAGATTACAGGTAGAAAGCTCTGAAATGACGCGAATTCTGATAATATTAACAAGTCCGGCTATTTTAAGTGCCGTTTTCACTAAAATGTGATTTCTCGGTCTAAGAATTTATGTATATACCTCATAACTAGTTCATAAAGCTTTTAAATGAGGAGATTACTGTTTATGTTTACAACTGAGGCTTAATTGGCCACGCATTTTTTGACTGAAACCGGCTATATCCTGAATGTTCTAGTATTTACTACTAAGCAAACTCTCAAAATGTGGTAAAACTCTTAAAATACACACTTATCTTTCCAGGAAATGAATATGAACGTTTAACTCACAGTTTAAATACAAGTAAATAGATTCTAACTACATTTAATGCCGAGTATAATTACTGACATTACAGGTAGAGAGAACTGAAATGACGAAAATTCTTAATATTAACAATTCCGGCTATTGAAAGTGGCGGATTCCCTAAAATGTGATTTAAAACATTAAGAGTTCCTGTTTATAGAGCTCACAACTTGTATAGAAAGCTTTGAAATAAGGAGAATACTGTTTATGTTTAAGACTGAGGTTTAATTGGCGTGGTGTCTTTTGACTGAAACAGTTTATATCCTGTAGGTTCTAGTGTATACTTCAAAGGAAACAGTCAAAATGTGTTAAAACCCTTCAAATAAACAATTATCTTTCCAGGAAAATAATATGAACTATTAACTAACAGTTGAAATAGAAGTAAATAGATTCTAACCACATTTAATGCCGAGTTCAATTACTGAGATTACAGGTAGAGAGCACTGAAATGACTCGAATTCTGGTAATATTAACGAGTCCGGCTATTTTAAGTGGCGTTTTCACTGAAATGTGATTTCAAACATTAAGAATTCCCGTTTATACAGCTCAGAACTAGTGTATAAAGCTATGAAATGAGGAGAATACTGTTTATGTTTACAACTGAGGCTTAATTGGCCATGCGTTTTTTGACTGAAACCGTGTATATGCTGAAGGTTCTAGTATTTACCGCTAAGCAAAATCTCAAAATGTGGTAAAACTCTTAAAATACACAATTATCTTTCAAGGAAATGAATATGAACGTGTAACTAACTGTTGAAATACAAGTAAATAGATTCTAATCACATTTATTGCCGAGTTCAATTACCTAGATTACAGGTAGAAAGCTGTGAAATGACGCGAATTCGGATAATATTAACAAGTCCGGCTATTTTAAGTGCCGTTTTCACTAAGATGTGATTTCTCGGTCCAAGAATTTATATATATAGAGCTCATAACTAGTTTATAAAGCTTTTAAATGCGGCGATTACTGTTTATGTTTACAACTGAGGCTTAATTGGCCACACGTGTTTTGACTGAAACCGTGTATATCCTGAAGGTTCTAGTATTTAGTGCTAAGCACCATCTCAAAATGGCGTAAATCTCTTAAAATAAACAATTATCTTTCCAGGAAAATAATATGAACTCTTAACTAACAGTTGAAACAGAAGTAAATAGATTCTAACCACATTTAATGCCGAGTTCAATTACTTAGATTACAGGTAGAAAGCTCTGAAATGACTCGAATTCTGGTAATATTAACGAGTCCGGCTATTTTAAGTGGCGTTTTCACTGAAATGTGATTTCAAACATTAAGAATTAACGTTTATACAGCTCAGAACTAGTGTATAAAGCTTTGAAATGAGGAGAATACTGTTTATGTTTACAACTGAGGCTTAATTGGCCACGCGTTTTTTGACTGAAACCGGGTATATCCTGAATGTTCTAGTATTTACTACTAAGCAAACTCTCAAAATGTGGTAAAACTCTTAAAATACACACTTATCTTTCCAGGAAATGAATATGAACGTTTAACTCACAGTTTAAATACAAGTAAATAGACTCTAACTACATTTAATGCCGAGTATAATTACTGACATTACAGGTAGAGAGCACTGAAATGATGAAAATTCTGATAATATTAACAATTCCGGCTATTTAAAGTGGCGGATTCCCTAAAATGTGATTTCAAACATTAAGAGTTCCTGTTTATAGAGCTCACAACTTGTATAGAAAGCTTTGAAATAAGGAGAATACTGTTTATGTTTAAGACTGAGGTTTAATTGGCGTGGTGTCTTTTGACTGAAACAGTTTATATCCTGTAGGTTCTAGTGTATACTTCAAAGGAAACAGTCAAAATGTGTTAAAACTCTTCAAATAAACAATTATCTTTCCAGGAAAATAATATGAACTATTAACTAACAGTTGAAATAGAAGGAAATAGATTCTAACCACATTTAATGCCGAGTTCAATTACTGAGATTACAGGTAGAGAGCACTGAAATGACACGAATTCTGGTAATATTAACGAGTCCGGCTATTTTAAGTGGCGTTTTCACTGAAATGTGATTTCAAACATTAAGAATTCCCGTTTATACAGCTCAGAACTAGTGTATAAAGCTTTGAAATGAGGAGAATACTGTTTATGTTTACAACTGAGGCTTAATTGGCCACACGTGTTTTGACTGAAACCGTGTATATCCTGAAGGTTCTAGTATTTAGTGCTAAGCAAACTCTCAAAATGGCGTAAAACTCTTAAAATACACAATTATCTTTCCAGGAAATGAATATCAACGTGTAACTAACTGTTGAAGTACAAGTAAATAGATTCTAACCACATTTAATGCCGAGTTCAATTACCTAGATTACAGGTAGAAAGCTCTGAAATGACGCGAATTCTGATAATATTAACAAGTCCGGCTATTTTAAGTGCCGTTTTCACTAAAATGTGATTTCTCGGTCTAAGAATTTATGTATATAGACCTCATAACTAGTTTATAAAGCTTTTAAATGAGGAGATTACTGTTTATGTTTACAACTGAGGCTTAATTGGCCACGCGTTTTTTGACTGAAACCGGGTATATATCCTGAATGTTCTAGTATTTACTACTAAGCAAACTCTCAAAATGTGGTAAAACTCTTAAAATACACACTTATCTTTCCAAGAAAGGAATATGAACGTTTAACTCACAGTTTAAATACAAGTAAATAGATTCTAACTACATTTAATGCCGAGTATAATTACTGACATTACAGGTAGAGAGCACTGAAATGACGAAAATTCTGATTATATTAACAATTCCGGCTATTTAAAGTGGCGGATTCCCTAAAATGTGATTTCAAACATTAAGAGTTCCTGTTTATAGAGCTCACAACTTGTATAGAAAGCTTTGAAATAAGGAGAATACTGTTTATGTTTACAACTGAGGCTTAATTGGCGTGGTGTCTTTTGACTGAAACAGTTTATATCCTGTAGGTTCTAGTGTATACTTCAAAGGAAAGAGTCAAAATGTGTTAAAACTCTTAAAATAAACAATTATCTTTCCAGGAAAATAATATGAACTATTAACTAACAGTTGAAATAGAAGTAAATAGATTCTCACCACATTTAATGCCGAGTTCAATTACTGAGATTACAGGTAGAAAACTCTGAAATGACTCGAATTCTGGTAATATTAACGAGTCCGGCTATTTTAAGTGGCGTTTTCACTGAAATGTGATTTCAAACATTAAGAATTCCCGTTTATACAGCTCAGAACTAGTGTATAAAGCTATGAAATGAGGAGAATACTGTTTATGTTTACAACTGAGGCTTAATTGGCCATGCGTTTTTTGACTGAAACCGTGTATATGCTGAAGGTTCTAGTATTTACCGCTAAGCAAAATCTCAAAATGGCGTAAAACTCTTAAAATACACAATTATCTTTCCAGGAAATGAATATCAACGTGTAACTAACTGTTGAAGTACAAGTAAATAGATTCTAACCACATTTAATGCCGAGTTCAATTACCTAGATTACAGGTAGAAAGCTCTGAAATGACGCGAATTCTGATAATATTAACAAGTCCGGCTATTTTAAGTGCCGTTTTCACTAAGATGTGGTTTCTCGGTCCAAGAATTTATATATATAGAGCTCATAACTAGTTTATAAAGCTTTTAAATGAGGCGATTACTGTTTATGTTTACAAATGAGGCTTAATTGGCCACGCGTTTTTTGACTGAAACGGGCTATTTCCTGAATGTTCTAGTATTTACTACTAAGCAAACTCTCAAAATGTGGTAAAACTCTTAAAATACACACTTATCTTTCCAGGAAATGAATATGAACGTTTAACTCACATTTTAAATACAAGTAAATAGATTCTAACTACATTTAATGCCGAGTATAATTACTGACATTACAGGTAGAGAGCACTGAAATGACGAACATTCTGATAATATTAACAATTCCGGCTATTTAAAGTGGCGGATTCCCTAAAATGTGATTTCAAACATTAAGAGTTCCTGTTTATAGAGCTCACAACTTGTATAGAAAGCTTTGAAATAAGGAGAATACTATTTATGTTTAAGACTGAGGTTTAATTGGCGTGGTGTCTTTTGACTGAAACAGTTTATATCCTGTAGGTTCTAGTGTATACTTCAAAGGAAAGAGTCAAAATGTGTTAAAACTCTTAAAATAAACAATTATCTTTCCAGGAAAATAATATGAACTATTAACTAACATTTGAAATAGAAGTAAATAGATTCTAACCACATTTAATGCCGAGTTCAATTACTGAGATTACAGGTAGAGAGCACTGAAATGACTCGAATGCTGGTAATATTAACGAGTCTGGCTATTTTAAGTGGCGTTTTCACTGAAATGTGATTTCAAACATTAAGAATTAACGTTTATACAGCTCAGAACTTGTGCATAAAGCTTTGAAATGAGGAGAATACTGTTTATGTTTACAACTGAGGCTTAATTGGCCATGCGTTTTTTGACTGAAACCGTGTATATGCTGAAGGTTCTAGTATTTACCGCTAAGCAAAATCTCAAAATGTGGTAAAACTCTTAAAATACACAATTATCTTTCAAGGAAATGAATATGAACGTGTAACTAACTGTTGAAATACAAGAAAATAGATTCTAATCACATTTAATGCCGAGTTCAATTACCTAGATTACAGGTAGAAAGCTGTGAAATGACGCGAATTCGGATAATATTAACAAGTACGGCTATTTTAAGTGCCGTTTTCACTAAGATGTGATTTCTCGGTCCAAGAATTTATATATATAGAGCTCATAACTAGTTTATAAAGCTTTTAAATGAGGCGATTACTGTTTATGTTTACAACTGAGGCTTAATTGGCCACACGTGTTTTGACTGAAACCGTGTATATCCTGAAGGTTCTAGTATTTAGTGCTAAGCACAATCTCAAAATGGCGTAAATCTCTTAAAATAAACAATTATCTTTCCAGGAAAATAATATGAACTCTTAACTAACATTTGAAATAGAAGTCAATAGATTCTAACCACATTTAATGCCGAGTTCAATTACTGAGATTACAGGTAGAAAGCTCTGAAATGACTCGAATTCTGGTAATATTAACGAGTCCGGCTATTTTAAGTGGCGTTTTCACTGAAATGTGATTTCAAACATTAAGAATTCCCGTTTATACAGCTCAGAACTAGTGTATAAAGCTTTGAAATGAGGAGAATACTGTTTATGTTTACAACTGAGGCTTAATTGGCCACACGTGTTTTGACTGAAACCGTGTATATCCTGAAGGTTCTAGTATTTAGTGCTAAGCAAACTGTCAAAATGGCGTAAAACTCTTAAAATACACAATTATCTTTCCAGGAAATGAATATCAACGTGTAACTAACTGTTGAAGTACAAGTAAATAGATTCTAACCACATTTAATGCCGAGTTCAATTACCTAGATTACAGGTAGAAAGCTCTGAAATGACGCGAATTCTGATAATATTAACAAGTCCGGCTATTTTAAGTGCCGTTTTCACTAAAATGTGATTTCTCAGTCTAAGAATTTATGTATATAGACCTCATAACTAGTTTATAAAGCTTTTAAATGAGGAGATTACTGTTTATGTTTACAACTGAGGCTTAATTGGCCACGCGTTTTTTGACTGAAACCGGGTATATATCCTGAATGTTCTAGTATTTACTACTAAGCAAACTCTCAAAATGTGGTAAAACTCTTAAAATACACACTTATCTTTCCAAGAAAGGAATATGAACGTTTAACTCACAGTTTAAATACAAGTAAATAGATTCTAACTACATTTAATGCCGAGTATAATTACTGACATTACAGGTAGAGAGCACTGAAATGACGAAAATTCTGATTATATTAACAATTCCGGCTATTTAAAGTGGCGGATTCCCTAAAATGTGATTTCAAACATTAAGAGTTCCTGTTTATAGAGCTCACAACTTGAATAGAAAGCTTTGAAATAAGGAGAATACTGTTTATGTTTAAGACTGAGGTTTAATTGGCGTGGTGTCTTTTGACTGAAACAGTTTATATCCTGTAGGTTCTAGTGTATACTTCAAAGGAAAGAGTCAAAATGTGTTAAAACTCTTAAAATAAACAATTATCTTTCCAGGAAAATAATATGAACTATTAACTAACAGTTGAAATAGAAGGAAATAGATTCTAACCACATTTAATGCCGAGTTCAATTACTGAGATTACAGGTAGAAAACTCTGAAATGACTCGAATTCTGGTAATATTAACGAGTCCGGCTATTTTAAGTGGCGTTTTCACTGAAATGTGATTTCAAACATTAAGAATTCCCGTTTATACAGCTCAGAACTAGTGTATAAAGCTATGAAATGAGGAGAATACTGTTTATGTTTACAACTGAGGCTTAATTGGCCATGCGTTTTTTGACTGAAACCGTGTATATGCTGAAGGTTCTAGTATTTACCGCTAAGCAAAATCTCAAAATGTGGTAAAACTCTTAAAATACACAATTATCTTTCAAGGAAATGAATATGAACGTGTAACTAACTGTTGAAATACAAGTAAATAGATTCTAATCACATTTAATGCCGAGTTCAATTACCTAGATTACAGGTAGAAAGCTCTGAAATGACGCGAATTCGGATAATATTAACAAGTCCGGGTATTTTAAGTGGCGTTTTAACTAAAATGCGATTTCAAACATTAAGAATACCTGTTTATACAGCTCAGAACTAGTGTATAAAGCTTTGAAATGAAGAGAATACTGTTTATGTTTAAAATTGAGACTGTATTGGCATGGCGTCTTTTTTTGAAACAGTTTCTATCCTGAAGGTTCTTGTATATACTTCTAAGGAAACTTCAATAGGTGTTAAAACTCTTAAAATACACAATTATCTTTCCAGGAAATGAATATGAACGTTTAACTCACAGTTTAAATTCAAGTAAATAGATTCTAACTACATTTAATGCCGAGTTCATTTACTGACATTACAGGTAGAGAGCACTGAAATGACGAAAATTCTGATAATATTAACAATTCCGGCTATTGAAAGTGGCGGATTCCCTAAAATGTGATTTCAAACATTAAGAGTTCCTGTTTATAGAGCTCACAACTTGTATAGAAAGCTTTGAAATAAGGAGAATACTGTTTATGTTTAAGACTGAGGTTTAATTGGCGTGGTGTCTTTTGAATGAAACAGTTTATATCCTGTAAGTTCTAGTGTATACTTCAAAGGAAACAGTCAAAATGTGTTAAAACTCTTCAAATAAACAATTATCTTTCCAGGAAAATAATATGAACTATTAACTAACAGTTGAAATAGAAGTAAATAGATTCTAACCACATTTAATGCCGAGTTCAATTACTGAGATTACAGGTAGAGAGCACTGAAATGACTCGAATTCTGGTAATATTAACGAGTCCGGCTATTTTAAGTGGCGTTTTCACTGAAATGTGATTTCAAACATTAAGAATTCCCGTTTATACAGCTCAGAACTAGTGTATAAAGCTATGAAATGAGGAGAATACTGTTTATGTTTACAACTGAGGCTTAATTGGCCATGCGTTTTTTGACTGAAACCGTGTATATGCTGAAGGTTCTAGTATTTACCGCTAAGCAAACTCTCAAAATGGCGTAAAACTCTTAAAATACACAATTATCTTTCCAGGAAATGAATATCAACGTGTAACTAACTGTTGAAGTACAAGTAAATAGATTCTAACCACATTTAATGCCGAGTTCAATTACCTAGATTACAGGTAGAAAGCTCTGAAATGACGCGAATTCTGATAATATTAACAAGTCCGGCTATTTTAAGTGCCGTTTTCACTAAAATGTGATTTCTCGGTCTAAGAATTTATGTATATAGACCTCATAACTAGTTTATAAAGCTTTTAAATGAGGAGATTACTGTTTATGTTTACAAATGAGGCTTAATTGGCCACGCGTTTTTTGACTGAAACGGGCTATTTCCTGAATGTTCTAGTATTTACTACTAAGCAAACTCTCAAAATGTGGTAAAACTCTTAAAATACACACTTATCTTTCCAGGAAATGAATATGAACGTTTAACTCACATTTTAAATACAAGTAAATAGATTCTAACTACATTTAATGCCGAGTATAATTACTGACATTACAGGTAGAGAGCACTGAAATGACGAACATTCTGATAATATTAACAATTCCGGCTATTTAAAGTGGCGGATTCCCTAAAATGTGATTTCAAACATTAAGAGTTCCTGTTTATAGAGCTCACAACTTGTATAGAAAGCTTTGAAATAAGGAGAATACTTTTTATGTTTAAGACTGAGGTTTAATTGGCGTGGTGTCTTTTGACTGAAACAGTTTATATCCTGTAGGTTCTAGTGTATACTTCAAAGGAAAGAGTCAAAATGTGTTAAAACTCTTCAAATAAACAATTATCTTTCCAGGAAAATAATATGAACTATTAACTAACATTTGAAATAGAAGTAAATAGATTCTAACCACATTTAATGCCGAGTTCAATTACTGAGATTACAGGTAGAGAGCACTGAAATGACTCGAATTCTGGTAATATTAACGAGTCTGGCTATTTTAAGTGGCGTTTTCACTGAAATGTGATTTCAAACATTAAGAATTAACGTTTATACAGCTCAGAACTTGTGTATAAAGCTTTGAAATGAGGAGAATACTGTTTATGTTTACAACTGAGGCTTAATTGGCCATGCGTTTTTTGACTGAAACCGTGTATATGCTGAAGGTTCTAGTATTTACCGCTAAGCAAAATCTCAAAATGTGGTAAAACTCTTAAAATACACAATTATCTTTCAAGGAAATGAATATGAACGTGTAACTAACTGTTGAAATACAAGAAAATAGATTCTAATCACATTTAATGCCGAGTTCAATTACCTAGATTACAGGTAGAAAGCTGTGAAAAGACGCGAATTCGGATAATATTAACAAGTACGGCTATTTTAAGTGCCGTTTTCACTAAGATGTGATTTCTCGGTCCAAGAATTTATATATATAGAGCTCATAACTAGTTTATAAAGCTTTTAAATGAGGCGATTACTGTTTATGTTTACAACTGAGGCTTAATTGGCCACACGTGTTTTGACTGAAACCGTGTATATCCTGAAGGTTCTAGTATTTAGTGCTAAGCACAATCTCAAAATGGCGTAAATCTCTTAAAATAAACAATTATCTTTCCAGGAAAATAATATGAACTCTTAACTAACATTTGAAATAGAAGTCAATAGATTCTAACCACATTTAATGCCGAGTTCAATTACTGAGATTACAGGTAGAAAGCTCTGAAATGACTCGAATTCTGGTAATATTAACGAGTCCGGCTATTTTAAGTGGCGTTTTCACTGAAATGTGATTTCAAACATTAAGAATTCCCGTTTATACAGCTCAGAACTAGTGTATAAAGCTTTGAAATGAGGAGAATACTGTTTATGTTTACAACTGAGGCTTAATTGGCCACACGTGTTTTGACTGAAACCATGTATATCCTGAAGGTTCTAGTATTTAGTGGTAAGCAAACTCTCAAAATGGCGTAAAACTCTTAAAATACACAATTATCTTTCCAGGAAATGAATATCAACGTGTAACTCACTGTTGAGGCACAAGTAAATAGATTCTAACCACATTTAATGCCGAGTTCAATTACCTAGATTACAGGTAGAAAGCTCTGAAATGACGCGAATTCTGATAATATTAACAAGTCCGGCTATTTTAAGTGCCGTTTTCACTAAAATGTGATTTCTCGGTCTAAGAATTTATGTATATACCTCATAACTAGTTCATAAAGCTTTTAAATGAGGAGATTACTGTTTATGTTTACAACTGAGGCTTAATTGGCCACGCATTTTTTGACTGAAACCGGCTATATCCTGAATGTTCTAGTATTTACTACTAAGCAAACTCTCAAAATGTGGTAAAACTCTTAAAATACACACTTATCTTTCCAGGAAATGAATATGAACGTTTAACTCACAGTTTAAATACAAGTAAATAGATTCTAACTACATTTAATGCCGAGTATAATTACTGACATTACAGGTAGAGAGCACTGAAATGACGAAAATTCTGATAATATTAACAATTCCGGCTATTGAAAGTGGCGGATTCCCTAAAATGTGATTTCAAACATTAAGAGTTCCTGTTTATAGAGCTCACAACTTGTATAGAAAGCTTTGAAATAAGGAGAATACTGTTTATGTTTAAGACTGAGGTTTAATTGGCGTGGTGTCTTTTGACTGAAACAGTTTATATCCTGTAGGTTCTAGTGTATACTTCAAAGGAAACAGTCAAAATGTGTTAAAACTCTTCAAATAAACAATTATCTTTCCAGGAAAATAATATGAACTATTAACTAACAGTTGAAATAGAAGTAAATAGATTCTAACCACATTTAATGCCGAGTTCAATTACTGAGATTACAGGTAGAGAGCACTGAAATGACTCGAATTCTGGTAATATTAACGAGTCCGGCTATTTTAAGTGGCGTTTTCACTGAAATGTGATTTCAAACATTAAGAATTCCCGTTTATACAGCTCAGAACTAGTGTATAAAGCTATGAAATGAGGAGAATACTGTTTATGTTTACAACTGAGGCTTAATTGGCCATGCGTTTTTTGACTGAAACCGTGTATATGCTGAAGGTTCTAGTATTTACCGCTAAGCAAAATCTCAAAATGTGGTAAAACTCTTAAAATACACAATTATCTTTCAAGGAAATGAATATGAACGTGTAACTAACTGTTGAAATACAAGTAAATAGATTCTAATCACATTTATTGCCGAGTTCAATTACCTAGATTACAGGTAGAAAGCTGTGAAATGACGCGAATTCGGATAATATTAACAAGTACGGCTATTTTAAGTGCCGTTTTCACTAAGATGTGATTTCTCGGTCCAAGAATTTATATATATAGAGCTCATAACTAGTTTATAAAGCTTTTAAATGAGGCGATTACTGTTTATGTTTACAACTGAGGCTTAATTGGCCACACGTGTTTTGATTGAAACCGTGTATATCCTGAAGGTTCTAGTATTTAGTGCTAAGCACAATCTCAAAATGGCGTAAATCTCTTAAAATAAACAATTATCTTTCCAGGAAAATAATATGAACTCTTAACTAACAGTTGAAATAGAAGTAAATAGATTCTAACCACATTTAATGCCGAGTTCAATTACTGAGATTACAGGTAGAAAGCTCTGAAATGACTCGAATTCTGGTAATATTAACAAGTCCGGCTATTTTAAGTGGCGTTTTCACTGAAATGTGATTTCAAACATTAAGAATTCCCGTTTATACAGCTCAGAACTAGTGTATAAAGCTATGAAATGAGGAGAATACTGTTTATGTTTACAACTGAGGCTTAATTGGCCATGCGTTTTTTGACTGAAACCGTGTATATGCTGAAGGTTCTAGTATTTACCGCTAAGCAAAATCTCAAAATGTGGTAAAACTCTTAAAATACACAATTATCTTTCAAGGAAATGAATATGAACGTGTAACTAACTGTTGAAATACAAGTAAATAGATTCTAATCACATTTATTGCCGAGTTCAATTACCTAGATTACAGGTAGAAAGCTGTGAAATGACGCGAATTCGGATAATATTAACAAGTCCGGCTATTATAAGTGCCGTTTTCACTAAGATGTGATTTCTAGGTCCAAGAATTAATATATATAGAGCTCATAACTAGTTTATAAAGCTTTTAAATGAGGCGATTACTGTTTATGTTTACAACTGAGGCTTAATTGGCCACACGTGTTTTGACTGAAACCGTGTATATCCTGAAGGTTCTAGTATTTAGTGCTAAGCAAAATCTCAAAATGGCGTAAATCTCTTAAAATAAACAATTATCTTTCCAGGAAAATAATATGAACTCTTAACTAACAGTTGAAATAGAAGTAAATAGATTCTAACCACATTTAATGCCGAGTTCAATTACTGAGATTACAGGTAGAAAGCTCTGAAATGACTCGAATTCTGGTAATATTAACGAGTCCGGCTATTTTAAGTGGCGTTTTCACTGAAATGTGATTTCAAACATTAAGAATTCCCGTTTATACAGCTCAGAACTAGTGTATAAAGCTTTGAAATGAGGAGAATACTGTTTATGTTTACAACTGAGGCTTAATTGGCCACACGTGTTTTGACTGAAACCATGTATATCCTGAAGGTTCTAGTATTTAGTGGTAAGCAAACTCTCAAAATGGCGTAAAACTCTTAAAATACACAATTATCTTTCCAGGAAATGAATATCAACGTGTAACTAACTGTTGAGGCACAAGTAAATAGATTCTAACCACATTTAATGCCGAGTTCAATTACCTAGATTACAGGTAGAAAGCTCTGAAATGACGCGAATTCTGATAATATTAACAAGTCCGGCTATTTTAAGTGCCGTTTTCACTAAAATGTGATTTCTCGGTCTAAGAATTTATGTATATACCTCATAACTAGTTCATAAAGCTTTTAAATGAGGAGATTACTGTTTATGTTTACAACTGAGGCTTAATTGGCCACGCATTTTTTGACTGAAACCGGCTATATCCTGAATGTTCTAGTATTTACTACTAAGCAAACTCTCAAAATGTGGTACAACTCTTAAAATACACACTTATCTTTCCAGGAAATGAATATGAACGTTTAACTCACAGTTTAAATACAAGTAAATAGATTCTAACTACATTTAATGCCGAGTATAATTACTGACATTACAGGTAGAGAGCACTGAAATGACGAAAATTCTGATAATATTAACAATTCCGGCTATTGAAAGTGGCGGATTCCCTAAAATGTGATTTAAAACATTAAGAGTTCCTGTTTATAGAGCTCACAACTTGTATAGAAAGCTTTGAAATAAGGAGAATACTGTTTATGTTTAAGACTGAGGTTTAATTGGCGTGGTGTCTTTTGACTGAAACAGTTTATATCCTGTAGGTTCTAGTGTATACTTCAAAGGAAACAGTCAAAATGTGTTAAAACTCTTCAAATAAACAATTATCTTTCCAGGAAAATAATATGAACTCTTAACTAACAGTTGAAATAGAAGTAAATAGATTCTAACCACATTTAATGCCGAGTTCAATTACTGAGATTACAGGTAGAGAGCACTGAAATGACTCGAATTCTGGTAATATTAACGAGTCCGGCTATTTTAAGTGGCG
Organism: Myotis nattereri; assembly: GCF_964212035.1. Classification (NCBI taxonomy): domain Eukaryota; kingdom Metazoa; phylum Chordata; class Mammalia; order Chiroptera; family Vespertilionidae; genus Myotis; species Myotis nattereri. The sequence continues at coordinate 101,461,032 of NC_138076.1, read as the reverse complement.
TTTTCACTGAAATGTGATTTCAAACATTAAGAATTCCCGTTTATACAGCTCAGAACTAGTGTATAAAGCTATGAAATGAGGAGAATACTGTTTATGTTTACAACTGAGGCTTAATTGGCCATGCGTTTTTTGACTGAAACCGTGTATATGCTGAAGGTTCTAGTATTTACCGCTAAGCAAAATCTCAAAATGTGGTAAAACTCTTAAAATACACAATTATCTTTCAAGGAAATGAATATGAACGTGTAACTAACTGTTGAAATACAAGTAAATAGATTCTAATCACATTTATTGCCGAGTTCAATTACCTAGATTACAGGTAGAAAGCTGTGAAATGACGCGAATTCGGATAATATTAACAAGTCCGGCTATTTTAAGTGCCGTTTTCACTAAGATGTGATTTCTCGGTCCAAGAATTTATATATATAGAGCTCATAACTAGTTTATAAAGCTTTTAAATGCGGCGATTACTGTTTATGTTTACAACTGAGGCTTAATTGGCCACACGTGTTTTGACTGAAACCGTGTATATCCTGAAGGTTCTAGTATTTAGTGCTAAGCACAATCTCAAAATGGCGTAAATCTCTTAAAATAAACAATTATCTTTCCAGGAAAATAATATGAACTCTTAACTAACAGTTGAAACAGAAGTAAATAGATTCTAACCACATTTAATGCCGAGTTCAATTACTTAGATTACAGGTAGAAAGCTCTGAAATGACTCGAATTCTGGTAATATTAACGAGTCCGGCTATTTTAAGTGGCGTTTTCACTGAAATGTGATTTCAAACATTAAGAATTAACGTTTATACAGCTCAGAACTAGTGTATAAAGCTTTGAAATGAGGAGAATACTGTTTATGTTTACAACTGAGGCTTAATTGGCCACGCGTTTTTTGACTGAAACCGGGTATATCCTGAATGTTCTAGTATTTACTACTAAGCAAACTCTCAAAATGTGGTAAAACTCTTAAAATACACACTTATCTTTCCAGGAAATGAATATGAACGTTTAACTCACAGTTTAAATACAAGTAAATAGACTCTAACTACATTTAATGCCGAGTATAATTACTGACATTACAGGTAGAGAGCACTGAAATGATGAAAATTCTGATAATATTAACAATTCCGGCTATTTAAAGTGGCGGATTCCCTAAAATGTGATTTCAAACATTAAGAGTTCCTGTTTATAGAGCTCACAACTTGTATAGAAAGCTTTGAAATAAGGAGAATACTGTTTATGTTTAAGACTGAGGTTTAATTGGCGTGGTGTCTTTTGACTGAAACAGTTTATATCCTGTAGGTTCTAGTGTATACTTCAAAGGAAACAGTCAAAATGTGTTAAAACTCTTCAAATAAACAATTATCTTTCCAGGAAAATAATATGAACTATTAACTAACAGTTGAAATAGAAGGAAATAGATTCTAACCACATTTAATGCCGAGTTCAATTACTGAGATTACAGGTAGAGAGCACTGAAATGACTCGAATTCTGGTAATATTAACGAGTCCGGCTATTTTAAGTGGCGTTTTCACTGAAATGTGATTTCAAACATTAAGAATTCCCGTTTATACAGCTCAGAACTAGTGTATAAAGCTTTGAAATGAGGAGAATACTGTTTATGTTTACAACTGAGGCTTAATTGGCCACACGTGTTTTGACTGAAACCATGTATATCCTGAAGGTTCTAGTATTTAGTGGTAAGCAAACTCTCAAAATGGCGTAAAACTCTTAAAATACACACTTAAATTTCTAGGAAATGAATATGAACGTTTAACTCACAGTTTAAATACAAGTAAATAGATTCTAACTACATTTAATGCCGAGTATAATTACTGACATTACAGGTAGAGAGCACTGAAATGACGTACATTCTGATAATATTAACAATTCCGGCTATTTAAAGTGGCGGATTCCCTAAAATGTGATTTCAAACATTAAGAGTTCCTGTTTATAGAGCTCACAACTTGTATAGAAAGCTTTGAAATAAGGAGAATACTGTTTATGTTTAAGACTGAGGTTTAATTGGCGTGGTGTCTTTTGACTGAAACAGTTTATATCCTGTAGGTTCTAGTGTATACTTCAAAGGAAAGAGTCAAAATGTGTTAAAACTCTTAAAATAAACAATTATCTTTCCAGGAAAATAATATGAACTATTAACTAACATTTGAAATAGAAGTCAATAGATTCTAACCACATTTAATGCCGAGTTCAATTACTGAGATTACAGGTAGAAAGCTCTGAAATGACTCGAATTCTGGTAATATTAACGAGTCCGGCTATTTTAAGTGGCGTTTTCACTGAAATGTGATTTCAAACATTAAGAATTCCCGTTTATACAGCTCAGAACGAGTGTATAAAGCTTTGAAATGAGGAGAATACTGTTTATGTTTACAACTGAGGCTTAATTGGCCACACGTGTTTTGACTGAAACCGTGTATATCCTGAAGGTTCTAGTATTTAGTGCTAAGCAAACTCTCAAAATGGCGTAAAACTCTTAAAATACACAATTATCTTTCCAGGAAATGAATATCAACGTGTAACTAACTGTTGAAGTACAAGTAAATAGATTCTAACCACATTTAATGCCGAGTTCAATTACCTAGATTACAGGTAGAAAGCTCTGAAATGACGCGAATTCTGATAATATTAACAAGTCCGGCTATTTTAAGTGCCGTTTTCACTAAAATGTGATTTCTCGGTCTAAGAATTTATGTATATAGACCTCATAACTAGTTTATAAAGCTTTTAAATGAGGAGATTACTGTTTATGTTTACAACTGAGGCTTAATTGGCCACGCGTTTTTTGACTGAAACCGGGTATATATCCTGAATGTTCTAGTATTTACTACTAAGCAAACTCTCAAAATGTGGTAAAACTCTTAAAATACACACTTATCTTTCCAAGAAAGGAATATGAACGTTTAACTCACAGTTTAAATACAAGTAAATAGATTCTAACTACATTTAATGCCGAGTATAATTACTGACATTACAGGTAGAGAGCACTGAAATGACGAAAATTCTGATTATATTAACAATTCCGGCTATTTAAAGTGGCGGATTCCCTAAAATGTGATTTCAAACATTAAGAGTTCCTGTTTATAGAGCTCACAACTTGTACATAAAGCTTTGAAATAAGGAGAATACTGTTTATGTTTACAACTGAGGCTTAATTGGCGTGGTGTCTTTTGACTGAAACAGTTTATATCCTGTAGGTTCTAGTGTATACTTCAAAGGAAAGAGTCAAAATGTGTTAAAACTCTTAAAATAAACAATTATCTTTCCAGGAAAATAATATGAACTATTAACTAACAGTTGAAATAGAAGGAAATAGATTCTAACCACATTTAATGCCGAGTTCAATTACTGAGATTACAGGTAGAAAACTCTGAAATGACTCGAATTCTGGTAATATTAACGAGTCCGGCTATTTTAAGTGGCGTTTTCACTGAAATGTGATTTCAAACATTAAGAATTCCCGTTTATACAGCTCAGAACTAGTGTATAAAGCTATGAAATGAGGAGAATACTGTTTATGTTTACAACTGAGGCTTAATTGGCCATGCGTTTTTTGACTGAAACCGTGTATATGCTGAAGGTTCTAGTATTTACCGCTAAGCAAAATCTCAAAATGGCGTAAAACTCTTAAAATACACAATTATCTTTCCAGGAAATGAATATCAACGTGTAACTAACTGTTGAAGTACAAGTAAATAGATTCTAACCACATTTAATGCCGAGTTCAATTACCTAGATTACAGGTAGAAAGCTCTGAAATGACGCGAATTCTGATAATATTAACAAGTCCGGCTATTTTAAGTGCCGTTTTCACTAAAATGTGATTTCTCGGTCTAAGAATTTATGTATATAGACCTCATAACTTGTTTATAAAGCTTTTAAATGAGGAGATTACTGTTTATGTTTACAAATGAGGCTTAATTGGCCACGCGTTTTTTGACTGAAACGGGCTATTTCCTGAATGTTCTAGTATTTACTACTAAGCAAACTCTCAAAATGTGGTAAAACTCTTAAAATACACACTTATCTTTCCAGGAAATGAATATGAACGTTTAACTCACAGTTTAAATACAAGTAAATAGATTCTAACTACATTTAATGCCGAGTATAATTACTGACATTACAGGTAGAGAGCACTGAAATGACGAACATTCTGATAATATTAACAATTCCGGCTATTTAAAGTGGCGGATTCCCTAAAATGTGATTTCAAACATTAAGAGTTCCTGTTTATAGAGCTCACAACTTGTATAGAAAGCTTTGAAATAAGGAGAATACTGTTTATGTTTAAGACTGAGGTATAATTGGCGTGGTGTCTTTTGACTGAAACAGTTTATATCCTGTAGGTTCTAGTGTATACTTCAAAGGAAAGAGTCAAAATGTGTTAAAACTCTTAAAATAAACAATTATCTTTCCAGGAAAATAATATGAACTATTAACTAACATTTGAAATAGAAGTAAATAGATTCTAACCACATTTAATGCCGAGTTCAATTACTGAGATTACAGGTAGAGAGCACTGAAATGACTCGAATTCTATTTTAAGAATAGAATTTTAAGTGGCGTTTTCACTGAAATGTGATTTCAAACATTAAGAATTAACGTTTATACAGCTCAGAACTTGTGTATAAAGCTTTGAAATGAGGAGAATACTGTTTATGTTTACAACTGAGGCTTAATTGGCCATGCGTTTTTTGACTGAAACCGTGTATATGCTGAAGGTTCTAGTATTTACCGCTAAGCAAAATCTCAAAATGTGGTAAAACTCTTAAAATACACAATTATCTTTCAAGGAAATGAATATGAACGTGTAACTAACTGTTGAAATACAAGTAAATAGATTCTAATCACATTTATTGCCGAGTTCAATTACCTAGATTACAGGTAGAAAGCTGTGAAATGACGCGAATTCGGATAATATTAACAAGTCCGGCTATTTTAAGTGCCGTTTTCACTAAGATGTGATTTCTCGGTTAAAGAATTTATATATATAGAGCTCATAACTAGTTTATAAAGCTTTTAAATGCGGCGATTACTGTTTATGTTTACAACTGAGGCTTAATTGGCCACACGTGTTTTGACTGAAACCGTGTATATCCTGAAGGTTCTAGTATTTAGTGCTAAGCACAATCTCAAAATGGCGTAAATCTCTTAAAATAAACAATTATCTTTCCAGGAAAATAATATGAACTCTTAACTAACAGTTGAAATAGAAGTAAATAGATTCTAACCACATTTAATGCCGAGTTCAATTACTGAGATTACAGGTAGAAAGCTCTGAAATGACTCGAATTCTGGTAATATTAACAAGTCCGGCTATTTTAAGTGGCGTTTTCACTGAAATGTGATTTCAAACATTAAGAATTCCCGTTTATACAGCTCAGAACTAGTGTATAAAGCTATGAAATGAGGAGAATACTGTTTATGTTTACAACTGAGGCTTAATTGGCCATGCGTTTTTTGACTGAAACCGTGTATATGCTGAAGGTTCTAGTATTTACCGCTAAGCAAAATCTCAAAATGTGGTAAAACTCTTAAAATACACAATTATCTTTCAAGGAAATGAATATGAACGTGTAACTAACTGTTGAAATACAAGTAAATAGATTCTAATCACATTTATTGCCGAGTTCAATTACCTAGATTACAGGTAGAAAGCTGTGAAATGACGCGAATTCGGATAATATTAACAAGTCCGGCTATTATAAGTGCCGTTTTCACTAAGATGTGATTTCTAGGTCCAAGAATTAATATATATAGAGCTCATAACTAGTTTATAAAGCTTTTAAATGAGGCGATTACTGTTTATGTTTACAACTGAGGCTTAATTGGCCACACGTGTTTTGACTGAAACCGTGTATATCCTGAAGGTTCTAGTATTTAGTGCTAAGCAAAATCTCAAAATGGCGTAAATCTCTTAAAATAAACAATTATCTTTCCAGGAAAATAATATGAACTCTTAACTAACAGTTGAAATAGAAGTAAATAGATTCTAACCACATTTAATGCCGAGTTCAATTACTGAGATTACAGGTAGAAAGCTCTGAAATGACTCGAATTCTGGTAATATTAACGAGTCCGGCTATTTTAAGTGGCGTTTTCACTGAAATGTGATTTCAAACATTAAGAATTCCCGTTTATACAGCTCAGAACTAGTGTATAAAGCTTTGAAATGAGGAGAATACTGTTTATGTTTACAACTGAGGCTTAATTGGCCACACGTGTTTTGACTGAAACCATGTATATCCTGAAGGTTCTAGTATTTAGTGGTAAGCAAACTCTCAAAATGGCGTAAAACTCTTAAAATACACAATTATCTTTCCAGGAAATGAATATCAACGTGTAACTAACTGTTGAGGCACAAGTAAATAGATTCTAACCACATTTAATGCCGAGTTCAATTACCTTGATTACAGGTAGAAAGCTCTGAAATGACGCGAATTCTGATAATATTAACAAGTCCGGCTATTTTAAGTGCCGTTTTCACTAAAATGTGATTTCTCGGTCTAAGAATTTATGTATATACCTCATAACTAGTTCATAAAGCTTTTAAATGAGGAGATTACTGTTTATGTTTACAACTGAGGCTTAATTGGCCACGCATTTTTTGACTGAAACCGGCTATATCCTGAATGTTCTAGTATTTACTACTAAGTAAACTCTCAAAATGTGGTACAACTCTTAAAATACACACTTATCTTTCCAGGAAATGAATATGAACGTTTAACTCACAGTTTAAATACAAGTAAATAGATTCTAACTACATTTAATGCCGAGTATAATTACTGACATTACAGGTAGAGAGCACTGAAATGACGAAAATTCTGATAATATTAACAATTCCGGCTATTGAAAGTGGCGGATTCCCTAAAATGTGATTTAAAACATTAAGAGTTCCTGTTTATAGAGCTCACAACTTGTATAGAAAGCTTTGAAATAAGGAGAATACTGTTTATGTTTAAGACTGAGGTTTAATTGGCGTGGTGTCTTTTGACTGAAACAGTTTATATCCTGTAGGTTCTAGTGTATACTTCAAAGGAAACAGTCAAAATGTGTTAAAACTCTTAAAATAAACAATTATCTTTCCAGGAAAATAATATGAACTATTAACTAACAGTTGAAATAGAAGTAAATAGATTCTAACCACATTTAATGCCGAGTTCAATTACTGAGATTACAGGTAGAGAGCACTGAAATGACTCGAATTCTGGTAATATTAACGAGTCCGGCTATTTTAAGTGGCGTTTTCACTGAAATGTGATTTCAAACATTAAGAATTCCCGTTTATACAGCTCAGAACTAGTGTATAAAGCTATGAAATGAGGAGAATACTGTTTATGTTTACAACTGAGGCTTAATTGGCCATGCGTTTTTTGACTGAAACCGTGTATATGCTGAAGGTTCTAGTATTTACCGCTAAGCAAAATCTCAAAATGTGGTAAAACTCTTAAAATACACAATTATCTTTCAAGGAAATGAATATGAACGTGTAACTAACTGTTGAAATACAAGTAAATAGATTCTAATCACATTTATTGCCGAGTTCAATTACCTAGATTACAGGTAGAAAGCTGTGAAATGACGCGAATTCGGATAATATTAACAAGTCCGGCTATTTTAAGTGCCGTTTTCACTAAGATGTGATTTCTCGGTCCAAGAATTTATATATATAGAGCTCATAACTAGTTTATAAAGCTTTTAAATGCGGCGATTACTGTTTATGTTTACAACTGAGGCTTAATTGGCCACACGTGTTTTGACTGAAACCGTGTATATCCTGAAGGTTCTAGTATTTAGTGCTAAGCACAATCTCAAAATGGCGTAAATCTCTTAAAATAAACAATTATCTTTCCAGGAAAATAATATGAACTCTTAACTAACAGTTGAAACAGAAGTAAATAGATTCTAACCACATTTAATGCCGAGTTCAATTACTTAGATTACAGGTAGAAAGCTCTGAAATGACTCGAATTCTGGTAATATTAACGAGTCCGGCTATTTTAAGTGGCGTTTTCACTGAAATGTGATTTCAAACATTAAGAATTAACGTTTATACAGCTCAGAACTAGTGTATAAAGCTTTGAAATGAGGAGAATACTGTTTATGTTTACAACTGAGGCTTAATTGGCCACGCGTTTTTTGACTGAAACCGGGTATATCCTGAATGTTCTAGTATTTACTACTAAGCAAACTCTCAAAATGTGGTAAAACTCTTAAAATACACACTTATCTTTCCAGGAAATGAATATGAACGTTTAACTCACAGTTTAAATACAAGTAAATAGACTCTAACTACATTTAATGCCGAGTATAATTACTGACATTACAGGTAGAGAGCACTGAAATGATGAAAATTCTGATAATATTAACAATTCCGGCTATTTAAAGTGGCGGATTCCCTAAAATGTGATTTCAAACATTAAGAGTTCCTGTTTATAGAGCTCACAACTTGTATAGAAAGCTTTGAAATAAGGAGAATACTGTTTATGTTTAAGACTGAGGTTTAATTGGCGTGGTGTCTTTTGACTGAAACAGTTTATATCCTGTAGGTTCTAGTGTATACTTCAAAGGAAACAGTCAAAATGTGTTAAAACTCTTCAAATAAACAATTATCTTTCCAGGAAAATAATATGAACTATTAACTAACAGTTGAAATAGAAGGAAATAGATTCTAACCACATTTAATGCCGAGTTCAATTACTGAGATTACAGGTAGAGAGCACTGAAATGACTCGAATTCTGGTAATATTAACGAGTCCGGCTATTTTAAGTGGCGTTTTCACTGAAATGTGATTTCAAACATTAAGAATTCCCGTTTATACAGCTCAGAACTAGTGTATAAAGCTTTGAAATGAGGAGAATACTGTTTATGTTTACAACTGAGGCTTAATTGGCCACACGTGTTTTGACTGAAACCATGTATATCCTGAAGGTTCTAGTATTTCGTGGTAAGCAAACTCTCAAAATGGCGTAAAACTCTTAAAATACACACTTAAATTTCCAGGAAATGAATATGAACGTTTAACTCACAGTTTAAATACAAGTAAATAGATTCTAACTACATTTAATGCCGAGTATAATTACTGACATTACAGGTAGAGAGCACTGAAATGACGTACATTCTGATAATATTAACAATTCCGGCTATTTAAAGTGGCGGATTCCCTAAAATGTGATTTCAAACATTAAGAGTTCCTGTTTATAGAGCTCACAACTTGTATAGAAAGCTTTGAAATAAGGAGAATACTGTTTATGTTTAAGACTGAGGTTTAATTGGCGTGGTGTCTTTTGACTGAAACAGTTTATATCCTGTAGGTTCTAGTGTATACTTCAAAGGAAAGAGTCAAAATGTGTTAAAACTCTTAAAATAAACAATTATCTTTCCAGGAAAATAATATGAACTATTAACTAACATTTGAAATAGAAGTCAATAGATTCTAACCACATTTAATGCCGAGTTCAATTACTGAGATTACAGGTAGAAAGCTCTGAAATGACTCGAATTCTGGTAATATTAACGAGTCCGGCTATTTTAAGTGGCGTTTTCACTGAAATGTGATTTCAAACATTAAGAATTCCCGTTTATACAGCTCAGAACGAGTGTATAAAGCTTTGAAATGAGGAGAATACTGTTTATGTTTACAACTGAGGCTTAATTGGCCACACGTGTTTTGACTGAAACCGTGTATATCCTGAAGGTTCTAGTATTTAGTGCTAAGCAAACTCTCAAAATGGCGTAAAACTCTTAAAATACACAATTATCTTTCCAGGAAATGAATATCAACGTGTAACTAACTGTTGAAGTACAAGTAAATAGATTCTAACCACATTTAATGCCGAGTTCAATTACCTAGATTACAGGTAGAAAGCTCTGAAATGACGCGAATTCTGATAATATTAACAAGTCCGGCTATTTTAAGTGCCGTTTTCACTAAAATGTGATTTCTCGGTCTAAGAATTTATGTATATAGACCTCATAACTAGTTTATAAAGCTTTTAAATGAGGAGATTACTGTTTATGTTTACAACTGAGGCTTAATTGGCCACGCGTTTTTTGACTGAAACCGGGTATATATCCTGAATGTTCTAGTATTTACTACTAAGCAAACTCTCAAAATGTGGTAAAACTCTTAAAATACACACTTATCTTTCCAAGAAAGGAATATGAACGTTTAACTCACAGTTTAAATACAAGTAAATAGATTCTAACTACATTTAATGCCGAGTATAATTACTGACATTACAGGTAGAGAGCACTGAAATGACGAAAATTCTGATTATATTAACAATTCCGGCTATTTAAAGTGGCGGATTCCCTAAAATGTGATTTCAAACATTAAGAGTTCCTGTTTATAGAGCTCACAACTTGTACATAAAGCTTTGAAATAAGGAGAATACTGTTTATGTTTACAACTGAGGCTTAATTGGCGTGGTGTCTTTTGACTGAAACAGTTTATATCCTGTAGGTTCTAGTGTATACTTCAAAGGAAAGAGTCAAAATGTGTTAAAACTCTTAAAATAAACAATTATCTTTCCAGGAAAATAATATGAACTATTAACTAACAGTTGAAATAGAAGGAAATAGATTCTAACCACATTTAATGCCGAGTTCAATTACTGAGATTACAGGTAGAAAACTCTGAAATGACTCGAATTCTGGTAATATTAACGAGTCCGGCTATTTTAAGTGGCGTTTTCACTGAAATGTGATTTCAAACATTAAGAATTCCCGTTTATACAGCTCAGAACTAGTGTATAAAGCTATGAAATGAGGAGAATACTGTTTATGTTTACAACTGAGGCTTAATTGGCCATGCGTTTTTTGACTGAAACCGTGCATATGCTGAAGGTTCTAGTATTTACCGCTAAGCAAAATCTCAAAATGGCGTAAAACTCTTAAAATACACAATTATCTTTCAAGGAAATGAATATCAACGTGTAACTAACTGTTGAAGTACAAGTAAATAGATTCTAACCACATTTAATGCCGAGTTCAATTACCTAGATTACAGGTAGAAAGCTCTGAAATGACGCGAATTCTGATAATATTAACAAGTCCGGCTATTTTAAGTGCCGTTTTCACTAAAATGTGATTTCTCGGTCTAAGAATTTATGTATATAGACCTCATAACTAGTTTATAAAGCTTTTAAATGAGGAGATTACTGTTTATGTTTACAAATGAGGCTTAATTGGCCACGCGTTTTTTGACTGAAACGGGCTATTTCCTGAATGTTCTAGTATTTACTACTAAGCAAACTCTCAAAATGTGGTAAAACTCTTAAAATACACACTTATCTTTCCAGGAAATGAATATGAACGTTTAACTCACATTTTAAATACAAGTAAATAGATTCTAACTACATTTAATGCCGAGTATAATTACTGACATTACAGGTAGAGAGCACTGAAATGACGAACATTCTGATAATATTAACAATTCCGGCTATTTAAAGTGGCGGATTCCCTAAAATGTGATTTCAAACATTAAGAGTTCCTGTTTATAGAGCTCACAACTTGTATAGAAAGCTTTGAAATAAGGAGAATACTGTTTATGTTTAAGACTGAGGTATAATTGGCGTGGTGTCTTTTGACTGAAACAGTTTATATCCTGTAGGTTCTAGTGTATACTTCAAAGGAAAGAGTCAAAATGTGTTAAAACTCTTAAAATAAACAATTATCTTTCCAGGAAAATAATATGAACTATTAACTAACATTTGAAATAGAAGTAAATAGATTCTAACCACATTTAATGCCGAGTTCAATTACTGAGATTACAGGTAGAGAGCACTGAAATGACTCGAATTCTGGTAATATTAACGAGTCTGGCTATTTTAAGTGGCGTTTTCACTGAAATGTGATTTCAAACATTAAGAATTAACGTTTATACAGCTCAGAACTTGTGTATAAAGCTTTGAAATGAGGAGAATACTGTTTATGTTTACAACTGAGGCTTAATTGGCCATGCGTTTTTTGACTGAAACCGTGTATATGCTGAAGGTTCTAGTATTTACCGCTAAGCAAAATCTCAAAATGTGGTAAAACTCTTAAAATACACAATTATCTTTCAAGGAAATGAATATGAACGTGTAACTAACTGTTGAAATACAAGAAAATAGATTCTAATCACATTTAATGCCGAGTTCAATTACCTAGATTACAGGTAGAAAGCTGTGAAATGACGCGAATTCGGATAATATTAACAAGTACGGCTATTTTAAGTGCCGTTTTCACTAAGATGTGATTTCTCGGTCCAAGAATTTATATATATAGAGCTCATAACTAGTTTATAAAGCTTTTAAATGAGGCGATTACTGTTTATGTTTACAACTGAGGCTTAATTGGCCACACGTGTTTTGACTGAAACCGTGTATATCCTGAAGGTTCTAGTATTTAGTGCTAAGCACAATCTCAAAATGGCGTAAATCTCTTAAAATAAACAATTATCTTTCCAGGAAAATAATATGAACTCTTAACTAACATTTGAAATAGAAGTCAATAGATTCTAACCACATTTAATGCCGAGTTCAATTACTGAGATTACAGGTAGAAAGCTCTGAAATGACTCGAATTCTGGTAATATTAACGAGTCCGGCTATTTTAAGTGGCGTTTTCACTGAAATGTGATTTCAAACATTAAGAATTCCCGTTTATACAGCTCAGAACTAGTGTATAAAGCTTTGAAATGAGGAGAATACTGTTTATGTTTACAACTGAGGCTTAATTGGCCACACGTGTTTTGACTGAAACCGTGTATATCCTGAAGGTTCTAGTATTTAGTGCTAAGCAAACTCTCAAAATGGCGTAAAACTCTTAAAATACACAATTATCTTTCCAGGAAATGAATATCAACGTGTAACTAACTGTTGAAGTACAAGTAAATAGATTCTAACCACATTTAATGCCGAGTTCAATTACCTAGATTACAGGTAGAAAGCTCTGAAATGACGCGAATTCTGATAATATTAACAAGTCTGGCTATTTTAAGTGCCGTTTTCACTAAAATGTGATTTCTCGGTCTAAGAATTTATGTATATAGACCTCATAACTAGTTTATAAAGCTTTTAAATGAGGAGATTACTGTTTATGTTTACAACTGAGGCTTAATTGGCCACGCGTTTTTTGACTGAAACCGGGTATATATCCTGAATGTTCTAGTATTTACTACTAAGCAAACTCTCAAAATGTGGTAAAACTCTTAAAATACACACTTATCTTTCCAAGAAAGGAATATGAACGTTTAACTCACAGTTTAAATACAAGTAAATAGATTCTAACTACATTTAATGCCGAGTATAATTACTGACATTACAGGTAGAGAGCACTGAAATGACGAAAATTCTGATAATATTAACAATTCCGGCTATTTACAGTGGCGGATTCCCTAAAATGTGATTTCAAACATTAAGAGTTCCTGTTTATAGAGCTCACAACTTGAATAGAAAGCTTTGAAATAAGGAGAATACTGTTTATGTTTAAGACTGAGGTTTAATTGGCGTGGTGTCTTTTGACTGAAACAGTTTATATCCTGTAGGTTCTAGTGTATACTTCAAAGGAAAGAGTCAAAATGTGTTAAAACTCTTAAAATAAACAATTATCTTTCCAGGAAAATAATATGAACTATTAACTAACAGTTGAAATAGAAGGAAATAGATTCTAACCACATTTAATGCCGAGTTCAATTACTGAGATTACAGGTAGAAAACTCTGAAATGACTCGAATTCTGGTAATATTAACGAGTCCGGCTATTTTAAGTGGCGTTTTCACTGAAATGTGATTTCAAACATTAAGAATTCCCGTTTATACAGCTCAGAACTAGTGTATAAAGCTATGAAATGAGGAGAATACTGTTTATGTTTACAACTGAGGCTTAATTGGCCATGCGTTTTTTGACTGAAACCGTGTATATGCTGAAGGTTCTAGTATTTACCGCTAAGCAAAATCTCAAAATGTGGTAAAACTCTTAAAATACACAATTATCTTTCAAGGAAATGAATATGAACGTGTAACTAACTGTTGAAATACAAGTAAATAGATTCTAATCACATTTAATGCCGAGTTCAATTACCTAGATTACAGGTAGAAAGCTCTGAAATGACGCGAATTCGGATAATATTAACAAGTCCGGGTATTTTAAGTGGCGTTTTAACTAAAATGCGATTTCAAACATTAAGAATTCCTGTTTATACAGCTCAGAACTAGTGTATAAAGCTTTGAAATGAAGAGAATACTGTTTATGTTTAAAATTGAGACTGTATTGGCATGGCGTCTTTTTTTGAAACAGTTTCTATCCTGAAGGTTCTTGTATATACTTCTAAGGAAACTTCAATAGGTGTTAAAACTCTTAAAATACACAATTATCTTTCCAGGAAATGAATATGAACGTTTAACTCACAGTTTAAATACAAGTAAATAGATTCTAACTACATTTAATGCCGAGTTCATTTACTGACATTACAGGTAGAGAGCACTGAAATGACGAAAATTCTGATAATATTAACAATTCCGGCTATTGAAAGTGGCGGATTCCCTAAAATGTGATTTCAAACATTAAGAGTTCCTGTTTATAGAGCTCACAACTTGTATAGAAAGCTTTGAAATAAGGAGAATACTGTTTATGTTTAAGACTGAGGTTTAATTGGCGTGGTGTCTTTTGACTGAAACAGTTTATATCCTGTAGGTTCTAGTGTATACTTCAAAGGAAAGAGTCAAAATGTGTTAAAACTCTTCAAATAAACAATTATCTTTCCAGGAAAATAATATGAACTATTAACTGACAGTTGAAATAGAAGGAAATAGATTCTAACCACATTTAATGCCGAGTTCAATTACCTAGATTACAGGTAGAAAGCTCTGAAATGACGCGAATTCTGATAATATTAACAAGTCCGGCTATTTTAAGTGGCGTTTTCACTGAAATGTGATTTCAAACATTAAGAATTCCCGTTTATACAGCTCAGAACTAGTGTATAAAGCTTTGAAATGAGGAGAATACTGTTTATGTTTACAACTGAGGCTTAATTGGCCACACGTGTTTTGACTGAAACCATGTATATCCTGAAGGTTCTAGTATTTAGTGGTAAGCAAACTCTCAAAATGGCGTAAAACTCTTAAAATACACAATTATCTTTCCAGGAAATGAATATCAACGTGTAACTAACTGTTGAAGCACAAGTAAATAGATTCTAACCACATTTAATGCCGAGTTCAATTACCTAGATTACAGGTAGAAAGCTCTGAAATGACGCGAATTCTGATAATATTAACAAGTCCGGCTATTTTAAGTGCCGTTTTCACTAAAATGTGATTTCTCGGTCTAAGAATTTATGCATATACCTCATAACTAGTTTATAAAGCTTTTAAATGAGGAGATTACTGTTTATGTTTACAACTGAGGCTTAATTGGCCACGCATTTTTTGACTGAAACCGGCTATATCCTGAATGTTCTAGTATTTACTACTAAGCAAACTCTCAAAATGTGGTAAAACTCTTAAAATACACACTTATCTTTCCAGGAAATGAATATGAACGTTTAACTCACAGTTTAAATACAAGTAAATAGATTCTAACTACATTTAATGCCGAGTATAATTACTGACATTACAGGTAGAGAGCACTGAAATGACGAAAATTCTGATAATATTAACAATTCCGGCTATTGAAAGTGGCGGATTCCCTAAAATGTGATTTCAAACATTAAGAGTTCCTGTTTATAGAGCTCACAACTTGTATAGAAAGCTTTGAAATAAGGAGAATACTGTTTATGTTTAAGACTGAGGTTTAATTGGCGTGGTGTCTTTTGACTGAAACAGTTTATATCCTGTAGGTTCTAGTGTATACTTCAAAGGAAAGAGTCAAAATGTGTTAAAACTCTTCAAATAAACAATTATCTTTCCAGGAAAATAATATGAACTATTAACTAACAGTTGAAATAGAAGTAAATAGATTCTAACCACATTTAATCCCGAGTTCAATTACTGAGATTACAGGTAGAGAGCACTGAAATGACTCGAATTCTGGTAATATTAACGAGTCCGGCTATTTTAAGTGGCGTTTTCACTGAAATGTGATTTCAAACATTAAGAATTCCCGTTTATACAGCTCAGAACTAGTGTATAAAGCTTTGAAATGAGGAGAATACTGTTTATGTTTACAACTGAGGCTTAATTGGCCACACGTGTTTTGACTATAACCATGTATATCCTGAAGGTTCTAGTATTTAGTGGTAAGCAAACTCTCAAAATGGCGTAAAACTCTTAAAATACACACTTAAATTTCCAGGAAATGAATATGAACGTTTAACTCACAGTTTAAATACAAGTAAATAGATTCTAACTACATTTAATGCCGAGTATAATTACTGACATTACAGGTAGAGAGCACTGAAATGACGAAAATTCTGATAATATTAACAATTCCGGCTATTTAAAGTGGCGGATTCCCTAAAATGTGATTTCAAACATTAAGAGTTCCTGTTTATAGAGCTCACAACTTGTATAGAAAGCTTTGAAATAAGGAGAATACTGTTTATGTTTAAGACTGAGGTTTAATTGGCGTGGTGTCTTTTGACTGAAACAGTTTATATCCTGTAGGTTCTAGTGTATACTTCAAAGGAAAGAGTCAAAATGTGTTAAAACTCTTAAAATAAACAATTATCTTTCCAGGAAAATAATATGAACTATTAACTAACATTTGAAATAGAAGTCAATAGATTCTAACCACATTTAATGCCGAGTTCAATTACTGAGATTACAGGTAGAAAGCTCTGAAATGACTCGAATTCTGGTAATATTAACGAGTCCGGCTATTAAGTGGCGTTTTCACTGAAATGTGTTTTCAAACATTAAGAATTCCCGTTTATACAGCTCAGAACTAGTGTATAAAGCTTTGAAATGAGGAGAATACTGTTTATGTTTACAACTGAGGCTTAATTGGCCACACGTGTTTTGACTGAAACCGTGTATATCCTGAAGGTTCTAGTATTTAGTGCTAAGCAAACTCTCAAAATGGCGTAAAACTCTTAAAATACACAATTATCTTTCCAGGAAATGAATATCAACGTGTAACTAACTGTTGAAGTACAAGTAAATAGATTCTAACCACATTTAATGCCGAGTTCAATTACCTAGATTACAGGTAGAAAGCTCTGAAATGACGCGAATTCTGATAATATTAACAAGTCCGGCTATTTTAAGTGCCGTTTTCACTAAAATGTGATTTCTCGGTCTAAGAATTTATGTATATAGACCTCATAACTAGTTTATAAAGCTTTTAAATGAGGAGATTACTGTTTATGTTTACAACTGAGGCTTAATTGGCCACGCGTTTTTTGACTGAAACCGGGTATATATCCTGAATGTTCTAGTATTTACTACTAAGCAAACTCTCAAAATGTGGTAAAACTCTTAAAATACACACTTATCTTTCCAAGAAAGGAATATGAACGTTTAACTCACAGTTTAAATACAAGTAAATAGATTCTAACTACATTTAATGCCGAGTATAATTACTGACATTACAGGTAGAGAGCACTGAAATGACGAAAATTCTGATTATATTAACAATTCCGGCTATTTAAAGTGGCGGATTCCCTAAAATGTGATTTCAAACATTAAGAGTTCCTGTTTATAGAGCTCACAACTTGTACATAAAGCTTTGAAATAAGGAGAATACTGTTTATGTTTACAACTGAGGCTTAATTGGCGTGGTGTCTTTTGACTGAAACAGTTTATATCCTGTAGGTTCTAGTGTATACTTCAAAGGAAAGAGTCAAAATGTGTTAAAACTCTTAAAATAAACAATTATCTTTCCAGGAAAATAATATGAACTATTAACTAACAGTTGAAATAGAAGGAAATAGATTCTAACCACATTTAATGCCGAGTTCAATTACTGAGATTACAGGTAGAAAACTCTGAAATGACTCGAATTCTGGTAATATTAACGAGTCCGGCTATTTTAAGTGGCGTTTTCACTGAAATGTGATTTCAAACATTAAGAATTCCCGTTTATACAGCTCAGAACTAGTGTATAAAGCTATGAAATGAGGAGAATACTGTTTATGTTTACAACTGAGGCTTAATTGGCCATGCGTTTTTTGACTGAAACCGTGTATATGCTGAAGGTTCTAGTATTTACCGCTAAGCAAAATCTCAAAATGGCGTAAAACTCTTAAAATACACAATTATCTTTCCAGGAAATGAATATCAACGTGTAACTAACTGTTGAAGTACAAGTAAATAGATTCTAACCACATTTAATGCCGAGTTCAATTACCTAGATTACAGGTAGAAAGCTCTGAAATGACGCGAATTCTGATAATATTAACAAGTCCGGCTATTTTAAGTGCCGTTTTCACTAAAATGTGATTTCTCGGTCTAAGAATTTATGTATATAGACCTCATAACTAGTTTATAAAGCTTTTAAATGAGGAGATTACTGTTTATGTTTACAAATGAGGCTTAATTGGCCACGCGTTTTTTGACTGAAACGGGCTATTTCCTGAATGTTCTAGTATTTACTACTAAGCAAACTCTCAAAATGTGGTAAAACTCTTAAAATACACACTTATCTTTCCAGGAAATGAATATGAACGTTTAACTCACATTTTAAATACAAGTAAATAGATTCTAACTACATTTAATGCCGAGTATAATTACTGACATTACAGGTAGAGAGCACTGAAATGACGAACATTCTGATAATATTAACAATTCCGGCTATTTAAAGTGGCGGATTCCCTAAAATGTGATTTCAAACATTAAGAGTTCCTGTTTATAGAGCTCACAACTTGTATAGAAAGCTTTGAAATAAGGAGAATACTGTTTATGTTTAAGACTGAGGTATAATTGGCGTGGTGTCTTTTGACTGAAACAGTTTATATCCTGTAGGTTCTAGTGTATACTTCAAAGGAAAGAGTCAAAATGTGTTAAAACTCTTAAAATAAACAATTATCTTTCCAGGAAAATAATATGAACTATTAACTAACATTTGAAATAGAAGTAAATAGATTCTAACCACATTTAATGCCGAGTTCAATTACTGAGATTACAGGTAGAAAGCACTGAAATGACTCGAATTCTGGTAATATTAACGAGTCTGGCTATTTTAAGTGGCGTTTTCACTGAAATGTGATTTCAAACATTAAGAATTAACGTTTATACAGCTCAGAACTTGTGTATAAAGCTTTGAAATGAGGAGAATACTGTTTATGTTTACAACTGAGGCTTAATTGGCCATGCGTTTTTTGACTGAAACCGTGTATATGCTGAAGGTTCTAGTATTTACCGCTAAGCAAAATCTCAAAATGTGGTAAAACTCTTAAAATACACAATTATCTTTCAAGGAAATGAATATGAACGTGTAACTAACTGTTGAAATACAAGAAAATAGATTCTAATCACATTTAATGCCGAGTTCAATTACCTAGATTACAGGTAGAAAGCTGTGAAATGACGCGAATTCGGATAATATTAACAAGTACGGCTATTTTAAGTGCCGTTTTCACTAAGATGTGATTTCTCGGTCCAAGAATTTATATATATAGAGCTCATAACTAGTTTATAAAGCTTTTAAATGAGGCGATTACTGTTTATGTTTACAACTGAGGCTTAATTGGCCACACGTGTTTTGACTGAAACCGTGTATATCCTGAAGGTTCTAGTATTTAGTGCTAAGCACAATCTCAAAATGGCGTAAATCTCTTAAAATAAACAATTATCTTTCCAGGAAAATAATATGAACTCTTAACTAACATTTGAAATAGAAGTCAATAGATTCTAACCACATTTAATGCCGAGTTCAATTACTGAGATTACAGGTAGAAAGCTCTGAAATGACTCGAATTCTGGTAATATTAACGAGTCCGGCTATTTTAAGTGGCGTTTTCACTGAAATGTGATTTCAAACATTAAGAATTCCCGTTTATACAGCTCAGAACTAGTGTATAAAGCTTTGAAATGAGGAGAATACTGTTTATGTTTACAACTGAGGCTTAATTGGCCACACGTGTTTTGACTGAAACCGTGTATATCCTGAAGGTTCTAGTATTTAGTGCTAAGCAAACTCTCAAAATGGCGTAAAACTCTTAAAATACACAATTATCTTTCCAGGAAATGAATATCAACGTGTAACTAACTGTTGAAGTACAAGTAAATAGATTCTAACCACATTTAATGCCGAGTTCAATTACCTAGATTACAGGTAGAAAGCTCTGAAATGACGCGAATTCGGATAATATTAACAAGTCCGGGTATTTTAAGTGGCGTTTTAACTAAAATGCGATTTCAAACATTAAGAATTCCTGTTTATACAGCTCAGAACTAGTGTATAAAGCTTTGAAATGAAGAGAATACTGTTTATGTTTAAAATTGAGACTGTATTGGCATGGCGTCTTTTTTTGAAACAGTTTCTATCCTGAAGGTTCTTGTATATACTTCTAAGGAAACTTCAATAGGTGTTAAAACTCTTAAAATACACAATTATCTTTCCAGGAAATGAATATGAACGTTTAACTCACAGTTTAAATACAAGTAAATAGATTCTAACTACATTTAATGCCGAGTTCATTTACTGACATTACAGGTAGAGAGCACTGAAATGACGAAAATTCTGATAATATTAACAATTCCGGCTATTGAAAGTGGCGGATTCCCTAAAATGTGATTTCAAACATTAAGAGTTCCTGTTTATAGAGCTCACAACTTGTATAGAAAGCTTTGAAATAAGGAGAATACTGTTTATGTTTAAGACTGAGGTTTAATTGGCGTGGTGTCTTTTGACTGAAACAGTTTATATCCTGTAGGTTCTAGTGTATACTTCAAAGGAAAGAGTCAAAATGTGTTAAAACTCTTCAAATAAACAATTATCTTTCCAGGAAAATAATATGAACTATTAACTGACAGTTGAAATAGAAGGAAATAGATTCTAACCACATTTAATGCCGAGTTCAATTACCTAGATTACAGGTAGAAAGCTCTGAAATGACGCGAATTCTGATAATATTAACAAGTCCGGCTATTTTAAGTGGCGTTTTCACTGAAATGTGATTTCAAACATTAAGAATTCCCGTTTATACAGCTCAGAACTAGTGTATAAAGCTTTGAAATGAGGAGAATACTGTTTATGTTTACAACTGAGGCTTAATTGGCCACACGTGTTTTGACTGAAACCATGTATATCCTGAAGGTTCTAGTATTTAGTGGTAAGCAAACTCTCAAAATGGCGTAAAACTCTTAAAATACACAATTATCTTTCCAGGAAATGAATATCAACGTGTAACTAACTGTTGAAGCACAAGTAAATAGATTCTAACCACATTTAATGCCGAGTTCAATTACCTAGATTACAGGTAGAAAGCTCTGAAATGACGCGAATTCTGATAATATTAACAAGTCCGGCTATTTTAAGTGCCGTTTTCACTAAAATGTGATTTCTCGGTCTAAGAATTTATGCATATACCTCATAACTAGTTTATAAAGCTTTTAAATGAGGAGATTACTGTTTATGTTTACAACTGAGGCTTAATTGGCCACGCATTTTTTGACTGAAACCGGCTATATCCTGAATGTTCTAGTATTTACTACTAAGCAAACTCTCAAAATGTGGTAAAACTCTTAAAATACACACTTATCTTTCCAGGAAATGAATATGAACGTTTAACTCACAGTTTAAATACAAGTAAATAGATTCTAACTACATTTAATGCCGAGTATAATTACTGACATTACAGGTAGAGAGCACTGAAATGACGAAAATTCTGATAATATTAACAATTCCGGCTATTGAAAGTGGCGGATTCCCTAAAATGTGATTTCAAACATTAAGAGTTCCTGTTTATAGAGCTCACAACTTGTATAGAAAGCTTTGAAATAAGGAGAATACTGTTTATGTTTAAGACTGAGGTTTAATTGGCGTGGTGTCTTTTGACTGAAACAGTTTATATCCTGTAGGTTCTAGTGTATACTTCAAAGGAAACAGTCAAAATGTGTTAAAACTCTTCAAATAAACAATTATCTTTCCAGGAAAATAATATGAACTATTAACTAACAGTTGAAATAGAAGTAAATAGATTCTAACCACATTTAATCCCGAGTTCAATTACTGAGATTACAGGTAGAGAGCACTGAAATGACTCGAATTCTGGTAATATTAACGAGTCCGGCTATTTTAAGTGGCGTTCTCACTGAAATGTGATTTCAAACATTAAGAATTCCCGTTTATACAGCTCAGAACTAGTGTATAAAGCTTTGAAATGAGGAGAATACTGTTTATGTTTACAACTGAGGCTTAATTGGCCACACGTGTTTTGACTATAACCATGTATATCCTGAAGGTTCTAGTATTTAGTGGTAAGCAAACTCTCAAAATGGCGTAAAACTCTTAAAATACACACTTAAATTTCCAGGAAATGAATATGAACGTTTAACTCACAGTTTAAATACAAGTAAATAGATTCTAACTACATTTAATGCCGAGTATAATTACTGACATTACAGGTAGAGAGCACTGAAATGACGAAAATTCTGATAATATTAACAATTCCGGCTATTTAAAGTGGCGGATTCCCTAAAATGTGATTTCAAACATTAAGAGTTCCTGTTTATAGAGCTCACAACTTGTATAGAAAGCTTTGAAATAAGGAGAATACTGTTTATGTTTAAGACTGAGGTTTAATTGGCGTGGTGTCTTTTGACTGAAACAGTTTATATCCTGTAGGTTCTAGTGTATACTTCAAAGGAAAGAGTCAAAATGTGTTAAAACTCTTCAAATAAACAATTATCTTTCCAGGAAAATAATATGAACTATTAACTAACATTTGAAATAGAAGTCAATAGATTCTAACCACATTTAATGCCGAGTTCAATTACTGAGATTACAGGTAGAAAGCTCTGAAATGACTCGAATTCTGGTAATATTAACGAGTCCGGCTATTAAGTGGCGTTTTCACTGAAATGTGATTTCAAACATTAAGAATTCCCGTTTATACAGCTCAGAACTAGTGTATAAAGCTTTGAAATGAGGAGAATACTGTTTATGTTTACAACTGAGGCTTAATTGGCCACACGTGTTTTGACTGAAACCGTGTATATCCTGAAGGTTCTAGTATTTAGTGCTAAGCAAACTCTCAAAATGGCGTAAAACTCTTAAAATACACAATTATCTTTCCAGGAAATGAATATCAACGTGTAACTAACTGTTGAAGTACAAGTAAATAGATTCTAACCACATTTAATGCCGAGTTCAATTACCTAGATTACAGGTAGAAAGCTCTGAAATGACGCGAATTCTGATAATATTAACAAGTCCGGCTATTTTAAGTGCCGTTTTCACTAAAATGTGATTTCTCGGTCTAAGAATTTATGTATATAGACCTCATAACTAGTTTATAAAGCTTTTAAATTAGGAGATTACTGTTTATGTTTACAACTGAGGCTTAATTGGCCACGCGTTTTTTGACTGAAACCGGGTATATATCCTGAATGTTCTAGTATTTACTACTAAGCAAACTCTCAAAATGTGGTAAAACTCTTAAAATACACACTTATCTTTCCAAGAAAGGAATATGAACGTTTAACTCACAGTTTAAATACAAGTAAATAGATTCTAACTACATTTAATGCCGAGTATAATTACTGACATTACAGGTAGAGAGCACTGAAATGACGAAAATTCTGATTATATTAACAATTCCGGCTATTTAAAGTGGCGGATTCCCTAAAATGTGATTTCAAACATTAAGAGTTCCTGTTTATAGAGCTCACAACTTGAATAGAAAGCTTTGAAATAAGGAGAATACTGTTTATGTTTACAACTGAGGCTTAATTGGCGTGGTGTCTTTTGACTGAAACAGTTTATATCCTGTAGGTTCTAGTGTATACTTCAAAGGAAAGAGTCAAAATGTGTTAAAACTCTTAAAATAAACAATTATCTTTCCAGGAAAATAATATGAACTATTAACTAACAGTTGAAATAGAAGGAAATAGATTCTAACCACATTTAATGCCGAGTTCAATTACTGAGATTACAGGTAGAAAACTCTGAAATGACTCGAATTCTGGTAATATTAACGAGTCCGGCTATTTTAAGTGGCGTTTTCACTGAAATGTGATTTCAAACATTAAGAATTCCCGTTTATACAGCTCAGAACTAGTGTATAAAGCTATGAAATGAGGAGAATACTGTTTATGTTTACAACTGAGGCTTAATTGGCCATGCGTTTTTTGACTGAAACCGTGTATATGCTGAAGGTTCTAGTATTTACCGCTAAGCAAAATCTCAAAATGTGGTAAAACTCTTAAAATACACAATTATCTTTCAAGGAAATGAATATGAACGTGTAACTAACTGTTGAAATACAAGAAAATAGATTCTAATCACATTTAATGCCGAGTTCAATTACCTAGATTACAGGTAGAAAGCTGTGAAATGACGCGAATTCGGATAATATTAACAAGTCCGGCTATTTTAAGTGCCGTTTTCACTAAGATGTGATTTCTCGGTCCAAGAATTTATATATATAGAGCTCATAACTAGTTTATAAAGCTTTTAAATGAGGCGATTACTGTTTATGTTTACAACTGAGGCTTAATTGGCCACACGTGTTTTGACTGAAACCGTGTATATCCTGAAGGTTCTAGTATTTAGTGCTAAGCACAATCTCAAAATGGCGTAAATCTCTTAAAATAAACAATTATCTTTCCAGGAAAATAATATGAACTCTTAACTAACAGTTGAAATAGAAGTAAATAGATTCTAACCACATTTAATGCCGAGTTCAATTACTGAGATTACAGGTGGAAAGCTCTGAAATGACTCGAATTCTGGTAATATTAACGAGTCCGGCTATTTTAAGTGGCGTTTTCACTGAAATGTGATTTCAAACATTAAGAATTAACGTTTATACAGCTCAGAACTAGTGTATAAAGCTTTGAAATGAGGAGAATACTATTTATGTTTACAACTGAGGCTTAATTGGCCACACGTGTTTTGACTGAAACCATGTATATCCTGAAGGTACTAGTATTTAGTGGTAAGCAAACTCTCAAAATGGCGTAAAACTCTTAAAATACACAATTATCTTTCCAGGAAATGAATATCAACGTGTAACTAACTGTTGAAGTACAAGTAAATAGATTCTAACCACATTTAATGCCGAGTTCAATTACCTAGATTACAGGTAGAAAGCTCTGAAATGACGCGAATTCTGATAATATTAACAAGTCCGGCTATTTTAAGTGCCGTTTTCACTAAAATGTGATTTCTCGGTCTAAGAATTTATGTATATAGACCTCATAACTAGTTTATAAAGCTTTTAAATGAGGAGATTACTGTTTATGTTTACAACTGAGGCTTAATTGGCCACGCGTTTTTTGACTGAAACCGGCTATATCCTGAATGTTCTAGTATTTACTACTAAGCAAACTCTCAAAATGTGGTAAAACTCTTAAAATACACACTTATCTTTCCAGGAAATGAATATGAACGTTTAACTCACAGTTTAAATACAAGTAAATAGACTCTAACTACATTTAATGCCGAGTATAATTACTGACATTACAGGTAGAGAGCACTGAAATGATGAAAATTCTGATAATATTAACAATTCCGGCTATTTAAAGTGGCGGATTCCCTAAAATGTGATTTCAAACATTAAGAGTTCCTGTTTATAGAGCTCACAACTTGTATAGAAAGCTTTGAAATAAGGAGAATACTGTTTATGTTTAAGACTGAGGTTTAATTGGCGTGGTGTCTTTTGACTGAAACAGTTTATATCCTGTAGGTTCTAGTGTATACTTCAAAGGAAACAGTCAAAATGTGTTAAAACTCTTCAAATAAACAATTATCTTTCCAGGAAAATAATATGAACTATTAACTAACAGTTGAAATAGAAGTAAATAGATTCTCACCACATTTAATGCCGAGTTCAATTACTGAGATTACAGGTAGAAAACTCTGAAATGACTCGAATTCTGGTAATATTAACGAGTCCGGCTATTTTAAGTGGCGTTTTCACTGAAATGTGATTTCAAACATTAAGAATTCCCGTTTATACAGCTCAGAACTAGTGTATAAAGCTATGAAATGAGGAGAATACTGTTTATGTTTACAACTGAGGCTTAATTGGCCATGCGTTTTTTGACTGAAACCGTGTATATGCTGAAGGTTCTAGTATTTACCGCTAAGCAAAATCTCAAAATGTGGTAAAACTCTTAAAATACACAATTATCTTTCAAGGAAATGAATATGAACGTGTAAATAACTGTTGAAATACAAGTAAATAGATTCTAATCACATTTATTGCCGAGTTCAATTACCTTGATTACAGGTAGAAAGCTGTGAAATGACGCGAATTCGGATAATATTAACAAGTCCGGCTATTTTAAGTGCCGTTTTCACTAAGATGTGATTTCTCGGTCCAAGAATTTATATATATAGAGCTCATAACTAGTTTATAAAGCTTTTAAATGAGGCGATTACTGTTTATGTTTACAACTGAGGCTTAATTGGCCACACGTGTTTTGACTGAAACCGTGTATATCCTGAAGGTTCTAGTATTTAGTGCTAAGCACAATCTGAAAATGGCGTAAATCTCTTAAAATAAACAATTATCTTTCCAGGAAAATAATATGAACTCTTAACTAACAGTTGAAATAGAAGTAAATAGATTCTAACCACATTTAATGCCGAGTTCAATTACTGAGATTACAGGTGGAAAGCTCTGAAATGACTCGAATTCTGGTAATATTAACGAGTCCGGCTATTTTAAGTGGCGTTTTCACTGAAATGTGATTTCAAACATTAAGAATTAACGTTTATACAGCTCAGAACTAGTGTATAAAGCTTTGAAATGAGGAGAATACTGTTTATGTTTACAACTGAGGCTTAATTGGCCACGCGTTTTTTGACTGAAACCGGGTATATATCCTGAATGTTCTAGTATTTACTACTAAGCAAACTCTCAAAATGTGGTAAAACTCTTAAAATACACACTTATCTTTCCAGGAAAGGAATATGAACGTTTAACTCACAGTTTAAATACAAGTAAATAGATTCTAACTACATTTAATGCCTTGTATAATTACTGACATTACAGGTAGAGAGCACTGAAATGACGAAAATTCTGATTATATTAACAATTCCGGCTATTGAAAGTGGCGGATTCCCTAAAATGTGATTTCAAACATTAAGAGTTCCTGTTTATAGAGCTCACAACTTGAATAGAAAGCTTTGAAATGAGGAGAATACTGTTTATGTTTACAACTGAGGCTTAATTGGCCACACGTGTTTTGACTGAAACCGTGTATATCCTGAAGGTTCTAGTATTTAGTGGTAAGCAAACTCTCAAAATGGCGTAAAACTCTTAAAATACACAATTATCTTTCCAGGAAATGAATATCAACGTGTAACTAACTGTTGAAGCACAAGTAAATAGATTCTAACCACTTTTAATGCCGAGTTCAATTACCTAGATTACAGGTAGAAAGCTCTGAAATGACGCGAATTCTGATAATATTAACAAGTCCGGCTATTTTAAGTGCCGTTTTCACTAAAATGTGATTTCTCGGTCAAAGAATTTATGTATATAGACCTCATAACTAGTTTATAAAGCTTTTAAATGAGGAGATTACTGTTTATGTTTACAACTGAGGCTTAATTGGCCACGCGTTTTTTGACTGAAACCGGCTATATCCTGAATGTTCTAGTATTTACTACTAAGCAAACTCTCAAAATGTGGTAAAACTCTTAAAATACACACTTATCTTTCCAGGAAATGAATATGAACGTTTAACTCACAGTTTAAATACAAGTAAATAGATTCTAACTACATTTAATGCCGAGTATAATTACTGACATTACAGGTAGAGAGCACTGAAATGACGAACATTCTGATAATATTAACAATTCCGGCTATTTAAAGTGGCGGATTCCCTAAAATGTGATTTCAAACATTAAGAGTTCCTGTTTATAGAGCTCACAACTTGAATAGAAAGCTTTGAAATAAGGAGAATACTGTTTATGTTTAAGACTGAGGTTTAATTGGCGTGGTGTCTTTTGACTGAAACAGTTTATATCCTGTAGGTTCTAGTGTATACTTCAAAGGAAAGAGTCAAAATGTGTTAAAACTCTTAAAATAAACAATTATCTTTCCAGGAAAATAATATGAACTATTAACTAACATTTGAAATAGAAGTAAATAGATTCTAACCACATTTAATGCCGAGTTCAATTACTGAGATTACAGGTAGAGAGCACTGAAATGACTCGAATTCTGGTAATATTAACGAGTCTGGCTATTTTAAGTGGCGTTTTCACTGAAATGTGATTTCAAACATTAAGAATTAACGTTTATACAGCTCAGGACTTGTGTATAAAGCTTTGAAATGAGGAGAATACTGTTTATGTTTACAACTGAGGCTTAATTGGCCATGCGTTTTTTGACTGAAACCGTGTATATGCTGAAGGTTCTAGTATTTACCGCTAAGCAAAATCTCAAAATGTGGTAAAACTCTTAAAATACACAATTATCTTTCAAGGAAATGAATATGAACGTGTAACTAACTGTTGAAATACAAGAAAATAGATTCTAATCACATTTAATGCCGAGTTCAATTACCTAGATTACAGGTAGAAAGCTGTGAAATGACGCGAATTCGGATAATATTAACAAGTCCAGCTATTTTAAGTGCCGTTTTCACTAAGATGTGATTTCTCGGTCCAAGAATTTATATATATAGAGCTCATAACTAGTTTATAAAGCTTTTAAATGAGGCGATTACTGTTTATGTTTACAACTGAGGCTTAATTGGCCACACGTGTTTTGACTGAAACCGTGTATATCCTGAAGGTTCTAGTATTTAGTGCTAAGCACAATCTCAAAATGGCGTAAATCTCTTAAAATAAACAATTATCTTTCCAGGAAAATAATATGAACTCTTAACTAACAGTTGAAATAGAAGTAAATAGATTCTAACCACATTTAATGCCGAGTTCAATTACTGAGATTACAGGTGGAAAGCTCTGAAATGACTCGAATTCTGGTAATATTAACGAGTCCGGCTATTTTAAGTGGCGTTTTCAATGAAATGTGATTTCAAACATTAAGAATTAACGTTTATACAGCTCAGAACTAGTGTATAAAGCTTTGAAATGAGGAGAATACTATTTATGTTTACAACTGAGGCTTAATTGGCCACACGTGTTTTGACTGAAACCATGTATATCCTGAAGGTACTAGTATTTAGTGGTAAGCAAACTCTCAAAATGGCGTAAAACTCTTAAAATACACAATTATCTTTCCAGGAAATGAATATCAACGTGTAACTAACTGTTGAAGTACAAGTAAATAGATTCTAACCACATTTAATGCCGAGTTCAATTACCTAGATTACAGGTAGAAAGCTCTGAAATGACGCGAATTCTGATAATATTAACAAGTCCGGCTATTTTAAGTGCCGTTTTCACTAAAATGTGATTTCTCGGTCTAAGAATTTATGTATATAGACCTCATAACTAGTTTATAAAGCTTTTAAATGAGGACATTACTGTATATGTTTACAACTGAGGCTTAATTGGCCACGCGTTTTTTGACTGAAACCGGCTATATCCTGAATGTTCTAGTATTTACTACTAAGCAAACTCTCAAAATGTGGTAAAACTCTTAAAATACACACTTATCTTTCCAGGAAATGAATATGAACGTTTAACTCACAGTTTAAATACAAGTAAATAGATTCTAACTACATTTAATGCCGAGTATAATTACTGACATTACAGGTAGAGAGCACTGAAATGACGAACATTCTGATAATATTAACAATTCCGGCTATTTAAAGTGGCGGATTCCCTAAAATGTGATTTCAAACATTAAGAGTTCCTGTTTATAGAGCTCACAACTTGAATAGAAAGCTTTGAAATAAGGAGAATACTGTTTATGTTTAAGACTGAGGTTTAATTGGCGTGGTGTCTTTTGACTGAAACAGTTTATATCCTGTAGGTTCTAGTGTATACTTCAAAGGAAAGAGTCAAAATGTGTTAAAACTCTTAAAATAAACAATTATCTTTCCAGGAAAATAATATGAACTATTAACTAACATTTGAAATAGAAGTAAATAGATTCTAACCACATTTAATGCCGAGTTCAATTACTGAGATTACAGGTAGAGAGCACTGAAATGACTCGAATTCTGGTAATATTAACGAGTCTGGCTATTTTAAGTGGCGTTTTCACTGAAATGTGATTTCAAACATTAAGAATTAACGTTTATACAGCTCAGAACTTGTGTATAAAGCTTTGAAATGAGGAGAATACTGTTTATGTTTACAACTGAGGCTTAATTGGCCATGCGTTTTTTGACTGAAACCGTGTATATGCTGAAGGTTCTAGTATTTACCGCTAAGCAAAATCTCAAAATGTGGTAAAACTCTTAAAATACACAATTATCTTTCAAGGAAATGAATATGAACGTGTAACTAACTGTTGAAATACAAGAAAATAGATTCTAATCACATTTAATGCCGAGTTCAATTACCTAGATTACAGGTAGAAAGCTGTGAAATGACGCGAATTCGGATAATATTAACAAGTCCGGCTATTTTAAGTGCCGTTTTCACTAAGATGTGATTTCTCGGTCCAAGAATTTATATATATAGAGCTCATAACTAGTTTATAAAGCTTTTAAATGAGGCGATTACTGTTTATGTTTACAACTGAGGCTTAATTGGCCACACGTGTTTTGACTGAAACCGTGTATATCCTGAAGGTTCTAGTATTTAGTGCTAAGCACAATCTCAAAATGGCGTAAATCTCTTAAAATAAACAATTATCTTTCCAGGAAAATAATATGAACTCTTAACTAACAGTTGAAATAGAAGTAAATAGATTCTAACCACATTTAATGCCGAGTTCAATTACTGAGATTACAGGTGGAAAGCTCTGAAATGACTCGAATTCTGGTAATATTAACGAGTCCGGCTATTTTAAGTGGCGTTTTCACTGAAATGTGATTTCAAACATTAAGAATTAACGTTTATACAGCTCAGAACTAGTGTATAAAGCTTTGAAATGAGGAGAATACTATTTATGTTTACAACTGAGGCTTAATTGGCCACACGTGTTTTGACTGAAACCATGTATATCCTGAAGGTACTAGTATTTAGTGGTAAGCAAACTCTCAAAATGGCGTAAAACTCTTAAAATACACAATTATCTTTCCAGGAAATGAATATCAACGTGTAACTAACTGTTGAAGTACAAGTAAATAGATTCTAACCACATTTAATGCCGAGTTCAATTACCTAGATTACAGGTAGAAAGCTCTGAAATGACGCGAATTCTGATAATATTAACAAGTCCGGCTATTTTAAGTGCTGTTTTCACTAAAATGTGATTTCTCGGTCTAAGAATTTATGTATATAGACCTCATAACTAGTTTATAAAGCTTTTAAATGAGGAGATTACTGTTTATGTTTACAACTGAGGCTTAATTGGCCACGCGTTTTTTGACTGAAACCGGCTATATCCTGAATGTTCTAGTATTTACTACTAAGCAAACTCTCAAAATGTGGTAAAACTCTTAAAATACACACTTATCTTTCCAGGAAATGAATATGAACGTTTAACTCACAGTTTAAATACAAGTAAATAGACTCTAACTACATTTAATGCCGAGTATAATTACTGACATTACAGGTAGAGAGCACTGAAATGATGAACATTCTGATAATATTAACAATTCCGGCTATTTAAAGTGGCGGATTCCCTAAAATGTGATTTCAAACATTAAGAGTTCCTGTTTATAGAGCTCACAACTTGTATAGAAAGCTTTGAAATAAGGAGAATACTGTTTATGTTTAAGACTGAGGTTTAATTGGCGTGGTGTCTTTTGACTGAAACAGTTTATATCCTGTAGGTTCTAGTGTATACTTCAAAGGAAAGAGTCAAAATGTGTTAAAACTCTTCAAATAAACAATTATCTTTCCAGGAAAATAATATGAACTATTAACTAACATTTGAAATAGAAGTAAATAGATTCTAACCACATTTAATGCCGAGTTCAATTACTGAGATTACAGGTAGAGAGCACTGAAATGACTCGAATTCTGGTAATATTAACGAGTCTGGCTATTTTAAGTGGCGTTTTCACTGAAATGTGATTTCAAACATTAAGAATTAACGTTTATACAGCTCAGAACTTGTGTATAAAGCTTTGAAATGAGGAGAATACTGTTTATGTTTACAACTGAGGCTTAATTGGCCATGCGTTTTTTGACTGAAACCGTGTATATGCTGAAGGTTCTAGTATTTACCGCTAAGCAAAATCTCAAAATGTGGTAAAACTCTTAAAATACACAATTATCTTTCAAGGAAATGAATATGAACGTGTAACTAACTGTTGAAATACAAGAAAATAGATTCTAATCACATTTAATGCCGAGTTCAATTACCTAGATTACAGGTAGAAAGCTGTGAAATGACGCGAATTCGGATAATATTAACAAGTCCGGCTATTTTAAGTGCCGTTTTCACTAAGATGTGATTTCTCGGTCCAAGAATTTATATATATAGAGCTCATAACTAGTTTATAAAGCTTTTAAATGAGGCGATTACTGTTTATGTTTACAACTGAGGCTTAATTGGCCACACGTGTTTTGACTGAAACCGTGTATATCCTGAAGGTTCTAGTATTTAGTGCTAAGCACAATCTCAAAATGGCGTAAATCTCTTAAAATAAACAATTATCTTTCCAGGAAAATAATATGAACTCTTAACTAACAGTTGAAATAGAAGTAAATAGATTCTAACCACATTTAATGCCGAGTTCAATTACTGAGATTACAGGTGGAAAGCTCTGAAATGACTCGAATTCTGGTAATATTAACGAGTCCGGCTATTTTAAGTGGCGTTTTCACTGAAATGTGATTTCAAACATTAAGAATTAACGTTTATACAGCTCAGAACTAGTGTATAAAGCTTTGAAATGAGGAGAATACTATTTATGTTTACAACTGAGGCTTAATTGGCCACACGTGTTTTGACTGAAACCATGTATATCCTGAAGGTACTAGTATTTAGTGGTAAGCAAACTCTCAAAATGGCGTAAAACTCTTAAAATACACAATTATCTTTCCAGGAAATGAATATCAACGTGTAACTAACTGTTGAAGTACAAGTAAA
The DNA here is from genome assembly GCF_964212035.1 of Myotis nattereri. Classification (NCBI taxonomy): domain Eukaryota; kingdom Metazoa; phylum Chordata; class Mammalia; order Chiroptera; family Vespertilionidae; genus Myotis; species Myotis nattereri. The sequence goes on along the minus strand of NC_138076.1, from coordinate 101,427,832 downwards.
TAGATTCTAACCACATTTAATGCCGAGTTCAATTACCTAGATTACAGGTAGAAAGCTCTGAAATGACGCGAATTCTGATAATATTAACAAGTCCGGCTATTTTAAGTGCCGTTTTCACTAAAATGTGATTTCTCGGTCTAAGAATTTATGTATATAGACCTCATAACTAGTTTATAAAGCTTTTAAATGAGGAGATTACTGTTTATGTTTACAACTGAGGCTTAATTGGCCACACGTTTTTTGACTGAAACCGGCTATATCCTGAATGTTCTAGTATTTACTACTAAGCAAACTCTCAAAATGTGGTAAAACTCTTAAAATACACACTTATCTTTCCAGGAAATGAATATGAACGTTTAACTCACAGTTTAAATACAAGTAAATAGACTCTAACTACATTTAATGCCAAGTATAATTACTGACATTACAGGTAGAGAGCACTGAAATGATGAACATTCTGATAATATTAACAATTCCGGCTATTTAAAGTGGCGGATTCCCTAAAATGTGATTTCAAACATTAAGAGTTCCTGTTTATAGAGCTCACAACTTGTATAGAAAGCTTTGAAATAAGGAGAATACTGTTTATGTTTAAGACTGAGGTTTAATTGGCGTGGTGTCTTTTGACTGAAACAGTTTATATCCTGTAGGTTCTAGTGTATACTTCAAAGGAAACAGTCAAAATGTGTTAAAACTCTTCAAATAAACAATTATCTTTCCAGGAAAATAATATGAACTATTAACTAACAGTTGAAATAGAAGTAAATAGATTCTCACCACATTTAATGCCGAGTTCAATTACTGAGATTACAGGTAGAAAACTCTGAAATGACTCGAATTCTGGTAATATTAACGAGTCCGGCTATTTTAAGTGGCGTTTTCACTGAAATGTGATTTCAAACATTAAGAATTCCCGTTTATACAGCTCAGAACTAGTGTATAAAGCTATGAAATGAGGAGAATACTGTTTATGTTTACAACTGAGGCTTAATTGGCCATGCGATTTTTGACTGAAACCGTGTATATGCTGAAGGTTCTAGTATTTACCGCTAAGCAAAATCTCAAAATGTGGTAAAACTCTTAAAATACACAATTATCTTTTCAGGAAATGAATATCAACGTGTAACTAACTGTTGAAGTACAAGTAAATAGATTCTAACCACATTTAATGCCGAGTTCAATTACCTAGATTACAGGTAGAAAGCTCTGAAATGACGCGAATTCTGATAATATTAACAAGTCCGGCTATTTTAAGTGCCGTTTTCACTAAAATGTGATTTCTCGGTCTAAGAATTTATGTATATAGACCTCATAACTAGTTTATAAAGCTTTTAAATGAGGCGATTACTGTTTATGTTTACAACTGAGGCTTAATTGGCCACACGTGTTTTGACTGAAACCGTGTATATCCTGAAGGTTCTAGTATTTAGTGCTAAGCACAATCTCAAAATGGCGTAAATCTCTTAAAATAAACAATTATCTTTCCAGGAAAATAATATGAACTCTTAACTAACAGTTGAAATAGAAGTAAATAGATTCTAACCACATTTAATGCCGAGTTCAATTACTGAGATTACAGGTGGAAAGCTCTGAAATGACTCGAATTCTGGTAATATTAACGAGTCCGGCTATTTTAAGTGGCGTTTTCACTGAAATGTGATTTCAAACATTAAGAATTAACGTTTATACAGCTCAGAACTAGTGTATAAAGCTTTGAAATGAGGAGAATACTATTTATGTTTACAACTGAGGCTTAATTGGCCACACGTGTTTTGACTGAAACCATGTATATCCTGAAGGTACTAGTATTTAGTGGTAAGCAAACTCTCAAAATGGCGTAAAACTCTTAAAATACACAATTATCTTTCCAGGAAATGAATATCAACGTGTAACTAACTGTTGAAGTACAAGTAAATAGATTCTAACCACATTTAATGCCGAGTTCAATTACCTAGATTACAGGTAGAAAGCTCTGAAATGACGCGAATTCTGATAATATTAACAAGTCCGGCTATTTTAAGTGCTGTTTTCACTAAAATGTGATTTCTCGGTCTAAGAATTTATGTATATAGACCTCATAACTAGTTTATAAAGCTTTTAAATGAGGAGATTACTGTTTATGTTTACAACTGAGGCTTAATTGGCCACGCGTTTTTTGACTGAAACCGGCTATATCCTGAATGTTCTAGTATTTACTACTAAGCAAACTCTCAAAATGTGGTAAAACTCTTAAAATACACACTTATCTTTCCAGGAAATGAATATGAACGTTTAACTCACAGTTTAAATACAAGTAAATAGACTCTAACTACATTTAATGCCGAGTATAATTACTGACATTACAGGTAGAGAGCACTGAAATGATGAACATTCTGATAATATTAACAATTCCGGCTATTTAAAGTGGCGGATTCCCTAAAATGTGATTTCAAACATTAAGAGTTCCTGTTTATAGAGCTCACAACTTGTATAGAAAGCTTTGAAATAAGGAGAATACTGTTTATGTTTAAGACTGAGGTTTAATTGGCGTGGTGTCTTTTGACTGAAACAGTTTATATCCTGTAGGTTCTAGTGTATACTTCAAAGGAAAGAGTCAAAATGTGTTAAAACTCTTCAAATAAACAATTATCTTTCCAGGAAAATAATATGAACTATTAACTAACATTTGAAATAGAAGTAAATAGATTCTAACCACATTTAATGCCGAGTTCAATTACTGAGATTACAGGTAGAGAGCACTGAAATGACTCGAATTCTGGTAATATTAACGAGTCTGGCTATTTTAAGTGGCGTTTTCACTGAAATGTGATTTCAAACATTAAGAATTAACGTTTATACAGCTCAGAACTTGTGTATAAAGCTTTGAAATGAGGAGAATACTGTTTATGTTTACAACTGAGGCTTAATTGGCCATGCGTTTTTTGACTGAAACCGTGTATATGCTGAAGGTTCTAGTATTTACCGCTAAGCAAAATCTCAAAATGTGGTAAAACTCTTAAAATACACAATTATCTTTCAAGGAAATGAATATGAACGTGTAACTAACTGTTGAAATACAAGAAAATAGATTCTAATCACATTTAATGCCGAGTTCAATTACCTAGATTACAGGTAGAAAGCTGTGAAATGACGCGAATTCGGATAATATTAACAAGTCCGGCTATTTTAAGTGCCGTTTTCACTAAGATGTGATTTCTCGGTCCAAGAATTTATATATATAGAGCTCATAACTAGTTTATAAAGCTTTTAAATGAGGCGATTACTGTTTATGTTTACAACTGAGGCTTAATTGGCCACACGTGTTTTGACTGAAACCGTGTATATCCTGAAGGTTCTAGTATTTAGTGCTAAGCACAATCTCAAAATGGCGTAAATCTCTTAAAATAAACAATTATCTTTCCAGGAAAATAATATGAACTCTTAACTAACAGTTGAAATAGAAGTAAATAGATTCTAACCACATTTAATGCCGAGTTCAATTACTGAGATTACAGGTGGAAAGCTCTGAAATGACTCGAATTCTGGTAATATTAACGAGTCCGGCTATTTTAAGTGGCGTTTTCACTGAAATGTGATTTCAAACATTAAGAATTAACGTTTATACAGCTCAGAACTAGTGTATAAAGCTTTGAAATGAGGAGAATACTATTTATGTTTACAACTGAGGCTTAATTGGCCACACGTGTTTTGACTGAAACCATGTATATCCTGAAGGTACTAGTATTTAGTGGTAAGCAAACTCTCAAAATGGCGTAAAACTCTTAAAATACACAATTATCTTTCCAGGAAATGAATATCAACGTGTAACTAACTGTTGAAGTACAAGTAAATAGATTCTAACCACATTTAATGCCGAGTTCAATTACCTAGATTACAGGTAGAAAGCTCTGAAATGACGCGAATTCTGATAATATTAACAAGTCCGGCTATTTTAAGTGCCGTTTTCACTAAAATGTGATTTCTCGGTCTAAGAATTTATGTATATAGACCTCATAACTAGTTTATAAAGCTTTTAAATGAGGAGATTACTGTTTATGTTTACAACTGAGGCTTAATTGGCCACACGTTTTTTGACTGAAACCGGCTATATCCTGAATGTTCTAGTATTTACTACTAAGCAAACTCTCAAAATGTGGTAAAACTCTTAAAATACACACTTATCTTTCCAGGAAATGAATATGAACGTTTAACTCACAGTTTAAATACAAGTAAATAGACTCTAACTACATTTAATGCCAAGTATAATTACTGACATTACAGGTAGAGAGCACTGAAATGATGAACATTCTGATAATATTAACAATTCCGGCTATTTAAAGTGGCGGATTCCCTAAAATGTGATTTCAAACATTAAGAGTTCCTGTTTATAGAGCTCACAACTTGTATAGAAAGCTTTGAAATAAGGAGAATACTGTTTATGTTTAAGACTGAGGTTTAATTGGCGTGGTGTCTTTTGACTGAAACAGTTTATATCCTGTAGGTTCTAGTGTATACTTCAAAGGAAACAGTCAAAATGTGTTAAAACTCTTCAAATAAACAATTATCTTTCCAGGAAAATAATATGAACTATTAACTAACAGTTGAAATAGAAGTAAATAGATTCTCACCACATTTAATGCCGAGTTCAATTACTGAGATTACAGGTAGAAAACTCTGAAATGACTCGAATTCTGGTAATATTAACGAGTCCGGCTATTTTAAGTGGCGTTTTCACTGAAATGTGATTTCAAACATTAAGAATTCCCGTTTATACAGCTCAGAACTAGTGTATAAAGCTATGAAATGAGGAGAATACTGTTTATGTTTACAACTGAGGCTTAATTGGCCATGCGATTTTTGACTGAAACCGTGTATATGCTGAAGGTTCTAGTATTTACCGCTAAGCAAAATCTCAAAATGTGGTAAAACTCTTAAAATACACAATTATCTTTTCAGGAAATGAATATCAACGTGTAACTAACTGTTGAAGTACAAGTAAATAGATTCTAACCACATTTAATGCCGAGTTCAATTACCTAGATTACAGGTAGAAAGCTCTGAAATGACGCGAATTCTGATAATATTAACAAGTCCGGCTATTTTAAGTGCCGTTTTCACTAAAATGTGATTTCTCGGTCTAAGAATTTATGTATATAGACCTCATAACTAGTTTATAAAGCTTTTAAATGAGGAGATTACTGTATATGTTTACAACTGAGGCTTAATTGGCCACGCGTTTTTTGACTGAAACCGGCTATATCCTGAATGTTCTAGTATTTACTGCTAAGCAAACTCTCAAAATGTGGTAAAACTCTTAAAATACACACTTATCTTTCCAGGAAATGAATATGAACGTTTAACTCACAGTTTAAATACAAGTAAATAGATTCTAACTACATTTAATGCCGAGTATAATTACTGACATTACAGGTAGAGAGCACTGAAATGACGAAAATTCTGATAATATTAACAATTCCGGCTATTTACAGTGGCGGATTCCCTAAAATGTGATTTCAAACATTAAGAGTTCCTATTTATAGAGCTCACAACTTGAATAGAAAGCTTTGAAATAAGGAGAATACTGTTTATGTTTAAGACTGAGGTTTAATTGGCGTGGTGTCTTTTGACTGAAACAGTTTATATCCTGTAGGTTCTAGTGTATACTTCAAAGGAAAGAGTCAAAATGTGTTAAAACTCTTCAAATAAACAATTATCTTTCCAGGAAAATGATATGAACTATTAACTAACAGTTGAAATAGAAGTAAATAGATTCTCACCACATTTAATGCCGAGTTCAATTACTGAGATTACAGGTAGAAAACTCTGAAATGACTCGAATTCTGGTAATATTAACGAGTCCGGCTATTTTAAGTGGCGTTTTCACTGAAATGTGATTTCAAACATTAAGAATTCCCGTTTATACAGCTCAGAACTAGTGTATAAAGCTATGAAATGAGGAGAATACTGTTTATGTTTACAAATGAGGCTTAATTGGCCATGCGTTTTTTGACTGAAACCGTGTATATGCTGAAGGTTCTAGTATTTACCGCTAAGCAAAATCTCAAAATGTGGTAAAACTCTTAAAATACACAATTATCTTTCAAGGAAATGAATATGAACGTGTAACTAACTGTTGAAATACAAGTAAATAGATTCTAATCACATTTATTGCCGAGTTCAATTACCTTGATTACAGGTAGAAAGCTGTGAAATGACGCGAATTCGGATAATATTAACAAGTACGGCTATTTTAAGTACCGTTTTCACTAAGATGTGATTTCTCGGTCCAAGAATTTATATATATAGAGCTCATAACTAGTTTATAAATCTTTTAAATGAGGCGATTACTGTTTATGTTTACAACTGAGGCTTAATTGGCCACACGTGTTTTGACTGAAACCGTGTATATCCTGAAGGTTCTAGTATTTAGTGCTAAGCACAATCTCAAAATGGCGTAAATCTCTTAAAATAAACAATTATCTTTCCAGGAAAATAATATGAACTCTTAACTAACAGTTGAAATAGAAGTAAATAGATTCTAACCACATTTAATGCCGAGTTCAATTACTGAGATTACAGGTAGAAAGCTCTGAAATGACTCGAATTCTGGTAATATTAACGAGTCCGGCTATTTTAAGTGGCGTTTTCACTGAAATGTGATTTCAAACATTAAGAATTAACGTTTATACAGCTCAGAACTAGTGTATAAAGCTTTGAAATGAGGAGAATACTGTTTATGTTTACAACTGAGGCTTAATTGGCCACGCGTTTTTTGACTGAAACCGGGTATATATCCTGAATGTTCTAGTATTTACTACTAAGCAAACTCTCAAAATGTGGTAAAACTCTTAAAATACACACTTATCTTTCCAGGAAAGGAATATGAACGTTTAACTCACAGTTTAAATACAAGTAAATAGATTCTAACTACATTTAATGCCTTGTATAATTACTGACATTACAGGTAGAGAGCACTGAAATGACGAAAATTCTGATTATATTAACAATTCCGGCTATTGAAAGTGGCGGATTCCCTAAAATGTGATTTCAAACATTAAGAGTTCCTGTTTATAGAGCTCACAACTTGAATAGAAAGCTTTGAAATAAGGAGAATACTGTTTATGTTTAAGACTGAGGTTTAATTGGCGTGGTGTCTTTTGACTGAAACAGTTTATATCCTGTAGGTTCTAGTGTATACTTCAAAGGAAAGAGTCAAAATGTGTTAAAACTCTTCAAATAAACAATTATCTTTCCAGGAAAATAATATGAACTATTAACTAACAGTTGAAATAGAAGGAAATAGATTCTAACCACATTTAATGCCGAGTTCAATTACCTAGATTACAGGTAGAAAGCTCTGAAATGACGCGAATTCTGATAATATTAACAAGTCCGGCTATTTTAAGTGGCGTTTTCACTGAAATGTGATTTCAAACATTAAGAATTCCCGTTTATACAGCTCAGAACTAGTGTATAAAGCTTTGAAATGAGGAGAATACTGTTTATGTTTACAACTGAGGCTTAATTGGCCACACGTGTTTTGACTGAAACCATGTATATCCTGAAGGTTCTAGTATTTAGTGGTAAGCAAACTCTCAAAATGGCGTAAAACTCTTAAAATACACAATTATCTTTCCAGGAAATGAATATCAACGTGTAACTAACTGTTGAAGCACAAGTAAGTAGATTCTAACCACTTTTAATGCCGAGTTCAATTACCTAGATTACAGGTAGAAAGCTCTGAAATGACGCGAATTCTGATAATATTAACAAGTCCGGCTATTTTAAGTGCCGTTTTCACTAAAATGTGATTTCTCGGTCAAAGAATTTATGTATATAGACCTCATAACTAGTTTATAAAGCTTTTAAATGAGGAGATTACTGTTTATGTTTACAAATGAGGCTTAATTGGCCACGCGTTTTTTGACTGAAACCGGCTATTTCCTGAATGTTCTAGTATTTACTACTAAGCAAACTCTCAAAATGTGGTAAAACTCTTAAAATACACACTTATCTTTCCAGGAAATGAATATGAACGTTTAACTCACAGTTTAAATACAAGTAAATAGATTCTAACTACATTTAATGCCGAGTATAATTACTGACATTACAGGTAGAGAGCACTGAAATGACGAACATTCTGATAATATTAACAATTCCGGCTATTTAAAGTGGCGGATTCCCTAAAATGTGATTTCAAACATTAAGAGTTCCTGTTTATAGAGCTCACAACTTGAATAGAAAGCTTTGAAATAAGGAGAATACTGTTTATGTTTAAGACTGAGGTTTAATTGGCGTGGTGTCTTTTGACTGAAACAGTTTATATCCTGTAGGTTCTAGTGTATACTTCAAAGGAAAGAGTCAAAATGTGTTAAAACTCTTAAAATAAACAATTATCTTTCCAGGAAAATAATATGAACTATTAACTAACATTTGAAATAGAAGTAAATAGATTCTAACCACATTTAATGCCGAGTTCAATTACTGAGATTACAGGTAGAGAGCACTGAAATGACTCGAATTCTGGTAATATTAACGAGTCTGGCTATTTTAAGTGGCGTTTTCACTGAAATGTGATTTCAAACATTAAGAATTAACGTTTATACAGCTCAGAACTTGTGTATAAAGCTTTGAAATGAGGAGAATACTGTTTATGTTTACAACTGAGGCTTAATTGGCCATGCGTTTTTTGACTGAAACCGTGTATATGCTGAAGGTTCTAGTATTTACCGCTAAGCAAAATCTCAAAATGTGGTAAAACTCTTAAAATACACAATTATCTTTCAAGGAAATGAATATGAACGTGTAACTAACTGTTGAAATACAAGAAAATAGATTCTAATCACATTTAATGCCGAGTTCAATTACCTAGATTACAGGTAGAAAGCTGTGAAATGACGCGAATTCGGATAATATTAACAAGTCCGGCTATTTTAAGTGCCGTTTTCACTAAGATGTGATTTCTCGGTCCAAGAATTTATATATATAGAGCTCATAACTAGTTTATAAAGCTTTTAAATGAGGCGATTACTGTTTATGTTTACAACTGAGGCTTAATTGGCCACACGTGTTTTGACTGAAACCGTGTATATCCTGAAGGTTCTAGTATTTAGTGCTAAGCACAATCTCAAAATGGCGTAAATCTCTTAAAATAAACAATTATCTTTCCAGGAAAATAATATGAACTCTTAACTAACAGTTGAAATAGAAGTAAATAGATTCTAACCACATTTAATGCCGAGTTCAATTACTGAGATTACAGGTGGAAAGCTCTGAAATGACTCGAATACTGGTAATATTAACGAGTCCGGCTATTTTAAGTGGCGTTTTCACTGAAATGTGATTTCAAACATTAAGAATTAACGTTTATACAGCTCAGAACTAGTGTATAAAGCTTTGAAATGAGGAGAATACTATTTATGTTTACAACTGAGGCTTAATTGGCCACACGTGTTTTGACTGAAACCATGTATATCCTGAAGGTACTAGTATTTAGTGGTAAGCAAACTCTCAAAATGGCGTAAAACTCTTAAAATACACAATTATCTTTCCAGGAAATGAATATCAACGTGTAACTAACTGTTGAAGTACAAGTAAATAGATTCTAACCACATTTAATGCCGAGTTCAATTACCTAGATTACAGGTAGAAAGCTCTGAAATGACGCGAATTCTGATAATATTAACAAGTCCAGCTATTTTAAGTGCCGTTTTCACTAAAATGTGATTTCTCGGTCTAAGAATTTATGTATATAGACCTCATAACTAGTTTATAAAGCTTTTAAATGAGGAGATTACTGTTTATGTTTACAACTGAGGCTTAATTGGCCACGCGTGTTTTGACTGAAACCGTGTATATCCTGAAGGTTCTAGTATTTAGTGCTAAGCAAACTCTCAAAATGGCGTAAAACTCTTAAAATACACACTTATCTTTCCAGGAAATGAATATCAACGTGTAACTAACTGTTGAAATACAAGTAAATAGATTCTAACCACATTTTATGCCAAGTTCAATTACCTAGAGTACAGGTAGAAAGCTCTGAAATGTCGCGAATTCTGATAATATTAACAAGTCTGGCTATTTTAAGTGCCGTTTTCACTAAAAGGTGATTTCTCGGTATAAGAATTTATGTATATAGACCTCATAACTAGTTTATAAAGCTTTTAAATGAGGAGATTACTGTTTATGTTTACAACTGAGGCTTAATTGGCCACGCGTTTTTTGACTGAAACCGGGTATATCCTGAATGTTCTAGTATTTACTGCTAAGCAAACTCTCAAAATGTGGTAAAACTCTTAAAATACACACTTATCTTTCCAGGAAATGAATATGAACGTTTAACTCACAGTTTAAATACAAGTAAATAGATTCTAACTACATTTAATGCCGAGTATAATTACTGACATTATAGGTAGAGAGCATTGAAATGACGAAAATTCTGATAATATTAACAATTCCGGCTATTTACAGTGGCGGATTCCCTAAAATGTGATTTCAAACATTAAGAGTTCCTGTTTATAGAGCTCACAACTTGAATAGAAAGCTTTGAAATAAGGAGAATACTGTTTATGTTTAAGACTGAGGTTTAATTGGCGGGGTGTCTTTTGACTGAAACAGTTTATATCCTGTAGGTTCTAGTGTATACTTCAAAGGAAAGAGTCAAAATGTGTTAAAACTCTTCAAATAAACAATTATCTTTCCAGGAAAATGATATGAACTATTAACTAACAGTTGAAATAGAAGTAAATAGATTCTCACCACATTTAATGCCGAGTTCAATTACTGAGATTACAGGTAGAAAACTCTGAAATGACTCGAATTCTGGTAATATTAACGAGTCCGGCTATTTTAAGTGGCGTTTTCACTGAAATGTGATTTCAAACATTAAGAATTCCCGTTTATACAGCTCAGAACTAGTGTATAAAGCTATGAAATGAGGAGAATACTGTTTATGTTTACAAATGAGGCTTAATTGGCCATGCGTTTTTTGACTGAAACCGTGTATATGCTGAAGGTTCTAGTATTTACCGCTAAGCAAAATCTCAAAATGTGGTAAAACTCTTAAAATACACAATTATCTTTCAAGGAAATGAATATGAACGTGTAACTAACTGTTGAAATACAAGTAAATAGATTCTAATCACATTTATTGCCGAGTTCAATTACCTTGATTACAGGTAGAAAGCTGTGAAATGACGCGAATTCGGATAATATTAACAAGTACGGCTATTTTAAGTACCGTTTTCACTAAGATGTGATTTCTCGGTCCAAGAATTTATATATATAGAGCTCATAACTAGTTTATAAAGCTTTTAAATGAGGCGATTACTGTTTATGTTTACAACTGAGGCTTAATTGGCCACACGTGTTTTGACTGAAACCGTGTATATCCTGAAGGTTCTAGTATTTAGTGCTAAGCACAATCTCAAAATGGCGTAAATCTCTTAAAATAAACAATTATCTTTCCAGGAAAATAATATGAACTCTTAACTAACAGTTGAAATAGAAGTAAATAGATTCTAACCACATTTAATGCCGAGTTCAATTACTGAGATTACAGGTAGAAAGCTCTGAAATGACTCGAATTCTGGTAATATTAACGAGTCCGGCTATTTTAAGTGGCGTTTTCACTGAAATGTGATTTCAAACATTAAGAATTAACGTTTATACAGCTCAGAACTAGTGTATAAAGCTTTGAAATGAGGAGAATACTGTTTATGTTTACAACTGAGGCTTAATTGGCCACGCGTTTTTTGACTGAAACCGGGTATATATCCTGAATGTTCTAGTATTTACTACTAAGCAAACTCTCAAAATGTGGTAAAACTCTTAAAATACACACTTATCTTTCCAGGAAAGGAATATGAACGTTTAACTCACAGTTTAAATACAAGTAAATAGATTCTAACTACATTTAATGCCTTGTATAATTACTGACATTACAGGTAGAGAGCACTGAAATGACGAAAATTCTGATTATATTAACAATTCCGGCTATTGAAAGTGGCGGATTCCCTAAAATGTGATTTCAAACATTAAGAGTTCCTGTTTATAGAGCTCACAACTTGAATAGAAAGCTTTGAAATAAGGAGAATACTGTTTATGTTTAAGACTGAGGTTTAATTGGCGTGGTGTCTTTTGACTGAAACAGTTTATATCCTGTAGGTTCTAGTGTATACTTCAAAGGAAAGAGTCAAAATGTGTTAAAACTCTTCAAATAAACAATTATCTTTCCAGGAAAATAATATGAACTATTAACTAACAGTTGAAATAGAAGGAAATAGATTCTAACCACATTTAATGCCGAGTTCAATTACCTAGATTACAGGTAGAAAGCTCTGAAATGACGCGAATTCTGATAATATTAACAAGTCCGGCTATTTTAAGTGGCGTTTTCACTGAAATGTGATTTCAAACATTAAGAATTCCCGTTTATACAGCTCAGAACTAGTGTATAAAGCTTTGAAATGAGGAGAATACTGTTTATGTTTACAACTGAGGCTTAATTGGCCACACGTGTTTTGACTGAAACCATGTATATCCTGAAGGTTCTAGTATTTAGTGGTAAGCAAACTCTCAAAATGGCGTAAAACTCTTAAAATACACAATTATCTTTCCAGGAAATGAATATCAACGTGTAACTAACTGTTGAAGCACAAGTAAATAGATTCTAACCACTTTTAATGCCGAGTTCAATTACCTAGATTACAGGTAGAAAGCTCTGAAATGACGCGAATTCTGATAATATTAACAAGTCCGGCTATTTTAAGTGCCGTTTTCACTAAAATGTGATTTCTCGGTCAAAGAATTTATGTATATAGACCTCATAACTAGTTTATAAAGCTTTTAAATGAGGAGATTACTGTTTATGTTTACAAATGAGGCTTAATTGGCCACGCGTTTTTTGACTGAAACCGGCTATTTCCTGAATGTTCTAGTATTTACTACTAAGCAAACTCTCAAAATGTGGTTAAACTCTTAAAATACACACTTATCTTTCCAGGAAATGAATATGAACGTTTAACTCACAGTTTAAATACAAGTAAATAGATTCTAACTACATTTAATGCCGAGTATAATTACTGACATTACAGGTAGAGAGCACTGAAATGACGAACATTCTGATAATATTAACAATTCCGGCTATTTAAAGTGTCGGATTCCCTAAAATGTGATTTCAAACATTAAGAGTTCCTGTTTATAGAGCTCACAACTTTAATAGAAAGCTTTGAAATAAGGAGAATACTGTTTATGTTTAAGACTGAGGTTTAATTGGCGTGGTGTCTTTTGACTGAAACAGTTTATATCCTGTAGGTTCTAGTGTATACTTCAAAGGAAAGAGTCAAAATGTGTTAAAACTCTTAAAATAAACAATTATCTTTCCAGGAAAATAATATGAACTATTAACTAACATTTGAAATAGAAGTAAATAGATTCTAACCACATTTAATGCCGAGTTCAATTACTGAGATTACAGGTAGAGAGCACTGAAATGACTCGAATTCTGGTAATATTAACGAGTCTGGCTATTTTAAGTGGCGTTTTCACTGAAATGTGATTTCAAACATTAAGAATTAACGTTTATACAGCTCAGGACTTGTGTATAAAGCTTTGAAATGAGGAGAATACTGTTTATGTTTACAACTGAGGCTTAATTGGCCATGCGTTTTTTGACTGAAACCGTGTATATGCTGAAGGTTCTAGTATTTACCGCTAAGCAAAATCTCAAAATGTGGTAAAACTCTTAAAATACACAATTATCTTTCAAGGAAATGAATATGAACGTGTAACTAACTGTTGAAATACAAGAAAATAGATTCTAATCACATTTAATGCCGAGTTCAATTACCTAGATTACAGGTAGAAAGCTGTGAAATGACGCGAATTCGGATAATATTAACAAGTCCAGCTATTTTAAGTGCCGTTTTCACTAAGATGTGATTTCTCGGTCCAAGAATTTATATATATAGAGCTCATAACTAGTTTATAAAGCTTTTAAATGAGGCGATTACTGTTTATGTTTACAACTGAGGCTTAATTGGCCACACGTGTTTTGACTGAAACCGTGTATATCCTGAAGGTTCTAGTATTTAGTGCTAAGCACAATCTCAAAATGGCGTAAATCTCTTAAAATAAACAATTATCTTTCCAGGAAAATAATATGAACTCTTAACTAACAGTTGAAATAGAAGTAAATAGATTCTAACCACATTTAATGCCGAGTTCAATTACTGAGATTACAGGTGGAAAGCTCTGAAATGACTCGAATTCTGGTAATATTAACGAGTCCGGCTATTTTAAGTGGCGTTTTCACTGAAATGTGATTTCAAACATTAAGAATTAACGTTTATACAGCTCAGAACTAGTGTATAAAGCTTTGAAATGAGGAGAATACTATTTATGTTTACAACTGAGGCTTAATTGGCCACACGTGTTTTGACTGAAACCATGTATATCCTGAAGGTACTAGTATTTAGTGGTAAGCAAACTCTCAAAATGGCGTAAAACTCTTAAAATACACAATTATCTTTCCAGGAAATGAATATCAACGTGTAACTAACTGTTGAAGTACAAGTAAATAGATTCTAACCACATTTAATGCCGAGTTCAATTACCTAGATTACAGGTAGAAAGCTCTGAAATGACGCGAATTCTGATAATATTAACAAGTCCGGCTATTTTAAGTGCCATTTTCACTAAAATGTGATTTCTCGGTCTAAGAATTTATGTATATAGACCTCATAACTAGTTTATAAAGCTTTTAAATGAGGAGATTACTGTTTATGTTTACAACTGAGGCTTAATTGGCCACGCGTTTTTTGACTGAAACCGGCTATATCCTGAATGTTCTAGTATTTACTACTAAGCAAACTCTCAAAATGTGGTAAAACTCTTAAAATACACACTTATCTTTCCAGGAAATGAATATGAACGTTTAACTCACAGTTTAAATACAAGTAAATAGATTCTAACTACATTTAATGCCGAGTATAATTACTGACATTACAGGTAGAGAGCACTGAAATGACGAACATTCTGATAATATTAACAATTCCGGCTATTTAAAGTGGCGGATTCCCTAAAATGTGATTTCAAACATTAAGAGTTCCTGTTTATAGAGCTCACAACTTGAATAGAAAGCTTTGAAATAAGGAGAATACTGTTTATGTTTAAGACTGAGGTTTAATTGGCGTGGTGTCTTTTGACTGAAACAGTTTATATCCTGTAGGTTCTAGTGTATACTTCAAAGGAAAGAGTCAAAATGTGTTAAAACTCTTAAAATAAACAATTATCTTTCCAGGAAAATAATATGAACTATTAACTAACATTTGAAATAGAAGTAAATAGATTCTAACCACATTTAATGCCGAGTTCAATTACTGAGATTACAGGTAGAGAGCACTGAAATGACTCGAATTCTGGTAATATTAACGAGTCTGGCTATTTTAAGTGGCGTTTTCACTGAAATGTGATTTCAAACATTAAGAATTAACGTTTATACAGCTCAGAACTTGTGTATAAAGCTTTGAAATGAGGAGAATACTGTTTATGTTTACAACTGAGGCTTAATTGGCCATGCGTTTTTTGACTGAAACCGTGTATATGCTGAAGGTTCTAGTATTTACCGCTAAGCAAAATCTCAAAATGTGGTAAAACTCTTAAAATACACAATTATCTTTCAAGGAAATGAATATGAACGTGTAACTAACTGTTGAAATACAAGAAAATAGATTCTAATCACATTTAATGCCGAGTTCAATTACCTAGATTACAGGTAGAAAGCTGTGAAATGACGCGAATTCGGATAATATTAACAAGTCCGGCTATTTTAAGTGCCGTTTTCACTAAGATGTGATTTCTCGGTCCAAGAATTTATATATATAGAGCTCATAACTAGTTTATAAAGCTTTTAAATGAGGCGATTACTGTTTATGTTTACAACTGAGGCTTAATTGGCCACACGTGTTTTGACTGAAACCGTGTATATCCTGAAGGTTCTAGTATTTAGTGCTAAGCACAATCTCAAAATGGCGTAAATCTCTTAAAATAAACAATTATCTTTCCAGGAAAATAATATGAACTCTTAACTAACAGTTGAAATAGAAGTAAATAGATTCTAACCACATTTAATGCCGAGTTCAATTACTGAGATTACAGGTGGAAAGCTCTGAAATGACTCGAATTCTGGTAATATTAACGAGTCCGGCTATTTTAAGTGGCGTTTTCACTGAAATGTGATTTCAAACATTAAGAATTAACGTTTATACAGCTCAGAACTAGTGTATAAAGCTTTGAAATGAGGAGAATACTATTTATGTTTACAACTGAGGCTTAATTGGCCACACGTGTTTTGACTGAAACCATGTATATCCTGAAGGTACTAGTATTTAGTGGTAAGCAAACTCTCAAAATGGCGTAAAACTCTTAAAATACACAATTATCTTTCCAGGAAATGAATATCAACGTGTAACTAACTGTTGAAGTACAAGTAAATAGATTCTAACCACATTTAATGCCGAGTTCAATTACCTAGATTACAGGTAGAAAGCTCTGAAATGACGCGAATTCTGATAATATTAACAAGTCCGGCTATTTTAAGTGCCGTTTTCACTAAAATGTGATTTCTCGGTCTAAGAATTTATGTATATAGACCTCATAACTAGTTTATAAAGCTTTTAAATGAGGAGATTACTGTTTATGTTTACAACTGAGGCTTAATTGGCCACGCGTTTTTTGACTGAAACCGGCTATATCCTGAATGTTCTAGTATTTACTACTAAGCAAACTCTCAAAATGTGGTAAAACTCTTAAAATACACACTTATCTTTCCAGGAAATGAATATGAACGTTTAACTCACAGTTTAAATACAAGTAAATAGATTCTAACTACATTTAATGCCGAGTATAATTACTGACATTACAGGTAGAGAGCACTGAAATGACGAACATTCTGATAATATTAACAATTCCGGCTATTTAAAGTGGCGGATTCCCTAAAATGTGATTTCAAACATTAAGAGTTCCTGTTTATAGAGCTCACAACTTGAATAGAAAGCTTTGAAATAAGGAGAATACTGTTTATGTTTAAGACTGAGGTTTAATTGGCGTGGTGTCTTTTGACTGAAACAGTTTATATCCTGTAGGTTCTAGTGTATACTTCAAAGGAAAGAGTCAAAATGTGTTAAAACTCTTAAAATAAACAATTATCTTTCCAGGAAAATAATATGAACTATTAACTAACATTTGAAATAGAAGTAAATAGATTCTAACCACATTTAATGCCGAGTTCAATTACTGAGATTACAGGTAGAGAGCACTGAAATGACTCGAATTCTGGTAATATTAACGAGTCTGGCTATTTTAAGTGGCGTTTTCACTGAAATGTGATTTCAAACATTAAGAATTAACGTTTATACAGCTCAGAACTTGTGTATAAAGCTTTGAAATGAGGAGAATACTGTTTATGTTTACAACTGAGGCTTAATTGGCCATGCGTTTTTTGACTGAAACCGTGTATATGCTGAAGGTTCTAGTATTTACCGCTAAGCAAAATCTCAAAATGTGGTAAAACTCTTAAAATACACAATTATCTTTCAAGGAAATGAATATGAACGTGTAACTAACTGTTGAAATACAAGAAAATAGATTCTAATCACATTTAATGCCGAGTTCAATTACCTAGATTACAGGTAGAAAGCTGTGAAATGACGCGAATTCGGATAATATTAACAAGTCCGGCTATTTTAAGTGCCGTTTTCACTAAGATGTGATTTCTCGGTCCAAGAATTTATATATATAGAGCTCATAACTAGTTTATAAAGCTTTTAAATGAGGCGATTACTGTTTATGTTTACAACTGAGGCTTAATTGGCCACACGTGTTTTGACTGAAACCGTGTATATCCTGAAGGTTCTAGTATTTAGTGCTAAGCACAATCTCAAAATGGCGTAAATCTCTTAAAATAAACAATTATCTTTCCAGGAAAATAATATGAACTCTTAACTAACAGTTGAAATAGAAGTAAATAGATTCTAACCACATTTAATGCCGAGTTCAATTACTGAGATTACAGGTGGAAAGCTCTGAAATGACTCGAATTCTGGTAATATTAACGAGTCCGGCTATTTTAAGTGGCGTTTTCACTGAAATGTGATTTCAAACATTAAGAATTAACGTTTATACAGCTCAGAACTAGTGTATAAAGCTTTGAAATGAGGAGAATACTATTTATGTTTACAACTGAGGCTTAATTGGCCACACGTGTTTTGACTGAAACCATGTATATCCTGAAGGTACTAGTATTTAGTGGTAAGCAAACTCTCAAAATGGCGTAAAACTCTTAAAATACACAATTATCTTTCCAGGAAATGAATATCAACGTGTAACTAACTGTTGAAGTACAAGTAAATAGATTCTAACCACATTTAATGCCGAGTTCAATTACCTAGATTACAGGTAGAAAGCTCTGAAATGACGCGAATTCTGATAATATTAACAAGTCCGGCTATTTTAAGTGCCGTTTTCACTAAAATGTGATTTCTCGGTCTAAGAATTTATGTATATAGACCTCATAACTAGTTTATAAAGCTTTTAAATGAGGAGATTACTGTTTATGTTTACAACTGAGGCTTAATTGGCCACGCGTTTTTTGACTGAAACCGGCTATATCCTGAATGTTCTAGTATTTACTACTAAGCAAACTCTCAAAATGTGGTAAAACTCTTAAAATACACACTTATCTTTCCAGGAAATGAATATGAACGTTTAACTCACAGTTTAAATACAAGTAAATAGATTCTAACTACATTTAATGCCGAGTATAATTACTGACATTACAGGTAGAGAGCACTGAAATGACGAACATTCTGATAATATTAACAATTCCGGCTATTTAAAGTGGCGGATTCCCTAAAATGTGATTTCAAACATTAAGAGTTCCTGTTTATAGAGCTCACAACTTGAATAGAAAGCTTTGAAATAAGGAGAATACTGTTTATGTTTAAGACTGAGGTTTAATTGGCGTGGTGTCTTTTGACTGAAACAGTTTATATCCTGTAGGTTCTAGTGTATACTTCAAAGGAAAGAGTCAAAATGTGTTAAAACTCTTCAAATAAACAATTATCTTTCCAGGAAAATAATATGAACTATTAACTAACATTTGAAATAGAAGTAAATAGATTCTAACCACATTTAATGCCGAGTTCAATTACTGAGATTACAGGTAGAGAGCACTGAAATGACTCGAATTCTGGTAATATTAACGAGTCTGGCTATTTTAAGTGGCGTTTTCACTGAAATGTGATTTCAAACATTAAGAATTAACGTTTATACAGCTCAGAACTTGTGTATAAAGCTTTGAAATGAGGAGAATACTGTTTATGTTTACAACTGAGGCTTAATTGGCCATGCGTTTTTTGACTGAAACCGTGTATATGCTGAAGGTTCTAGTATTTACCGCTAAGCAAAATCTCAAAATGTGGTAAAACTCTTAAAATACACAATTATCTTTCAAGGAAATGAATATGAACGTGTAACTAACTGTTGAAATACAAGAAAATAGATTCTAATCACATTTAATGCCGAGTTCAATTACCTAGATTACAGGTAGAAAGCTGTGAAATGACGCGAATTCGGATAATATTAACAAGTCCGGCTATTTTAAGTGCCGTTTTCACTAAGATGTGATTTCTCGGTCCAAGAATTTATATATATAGAGCTCATAACTAGTTTATAAAGCTTTTAAATGAGGCGATTACTGTTTATGTTTACAACTGAGGCTTAATTGGCCACACGTGTTTTGACTGAAACCGTGTATATCCTGAAGGTTCTAGTATTTAGTGCTAAGCACAATCTCAAAATGGCGTAAATCTCTTAAAATAAACAATTATCTTTCCAGGAAAATAATATGAACTCTTAACTAACAGTTGAAATAGAAGTAAATAGATTCTAACCACATTTAATGCCGAGTTCAATTACTGAGATTACAGGTGGAAAGCTCTGAAATGACTCGAATTCTGGTAATATTAACGAGTCCGGCTATTTTAAGTGGCGTTTTCACTGAAATGTGATTTCAAACATTAAGAATTAACGTTTATACAGCTCAGAACTAGTGTATAAAGCTTTGAAATGAGGAGAATACTATTTATGTTTACAACTGAGGCTTAATTGGCCACACGTGTTTTGACTGAAACCATGTATATCCTGAAGGTACTAGTATTTAGTGGTAAGCA
The DNA here is from genome assembly GCF_964212035.1 of Myotis nattereri. NCBI lineage: Eukaryota > Metazoa > Chordata > Mammalia > Chiroptera > Vespertilionidae > Myotis > Myotis nattereri. The sequence continues at coordinate 101,407,622 of NC_138076.1, read as the reverse complement.
AACTCTCAAAATGGCGTAAAACTCTTAAAATACACAATTATCTTTCCAGGAAATGAATATCAACGTGTAACTAACTGTTGAAGTACAAGTAAATAGATTCTAACCACATTTAATGCCGAGTTCAATTACCTAGATTACAGGTAGAAAGCTCTGAAATGACGCGAATTCTGATAATATTAACAAGTCCGGCTATTTTAAGTGCTGTTTTCACTAAAATGTGATTTCTCGGTCTAAGAATTTATGTATATAGACCTCATAACTAGTTTATAAAGCTTTTAAATGAGGAGATTACTGTTTATGTTTACAACTGAGGCTTAATTGGCCACGCGTTTTTTGACTGAAACCGGCTATATCCTGAATGTTCTAGTATTTACTACTAAGCAAACTCTCAAAATGTGGTAAAACTCTTAAAATACACACTTATCTTTCCAGGAAATGAATATGAACGTTTAACTCACAGTTTAAATACAAGTAAATAGACTCTAACTACATTTAATGCCGAGTATAATTACTGACATTACAGGTAGAGAGCACTGAAATGATGAACATTCTGATAATATTAACAATTCCGGCTATTTAAAGTGGCGGATTCCCTAAAATGTGATTTCAAACATTAAGAGTTCCTGTTTATAGAGCTCACAACTTGTATAGAAAGCTTTGAAATAAGGAGAATACTGTTTATGTTTAAGACTGAGGTTTAATTGGCGTGGTGTCTTTTGACTGAAACAGTTTATATCCTGTAGGTTCTAGTGTATACTTCAAAGGAAAGAGTCAAAATGTGTTAAAACTCTTCAAATAAACAATTATCTTTCCAGGAAAATAATATGAACTATTAACTAACATTTGAAATAGAAGTAAATAGATTCTAACCACATTTAATGCCGAGTTCAATTACTGAGATTACAGGTAGAGAGCACTGAAATGACTCGAATTCTGGTAATATTAACGAGTCTGGCTATTTTAAGTGGCGTTTTCACTGAAATGTGATTTCAAACATTAAGAATTAACGTTTATACAGCTCAGAACTTGTGTATAAAGCTTTGAAATGAGGAGAATACTGTTTATGTTTACAACTGAGGCTTAATTGGCCATGCGTTTTTTGACTGAAACCGTGTATATGCTGAAGGTTCTAGTATTTACCGCTAAGCAAAATCTCAAAATGTGGTAAAACTCTTAAAATACACAATTATCTTTCAAGGAAATGAATATGAACGTGTAACTAACTGTTGAAATACAAGAAAATAGATTCTAATCACATTTAATGCCGAGTTCAATTACCTAGATTACAGGTAGAAAGCTGTGAAATGACGCGAATTCGGATAATATTAACAAGTCCGGCTATTTTAAGTGCCGTTTTCACTAAGATGTGATTTCTCGGTCCAAGAATTTATATATATAGAGCTCATAACTAGTTTATAAAGCTTTTAAATGAGGCGATTACTGTTTATGTTTACAACTGAGGCTTAATTGGCCACACGTGTTTTGACTGAAACCGTGTATATCCTGAAGGTTCTAGTATTTAGTGCTAAGCACAATCTCAAAATGGCGTAAATCTCTTAAAATAAACAATTATCTTTCCAGGAAAATAATATGAACTCTTAACTAACAGTTGAAATAGAAGTAAATAGATTCTAACCACATTTAATGCCGAGTTCAATTACTGAGATTACAGGTGGAAAGCTCTGAAATGACTCGAATTCTGGTAATATTAACGAGTCCGGCTATTTTAAGTGGCGTTTTCACTGAAATGTGATTTCAAACATTAAGAATTAACGTTTATACAGCTCAGAACTAGTGTATAAAGCTTTGAAATGAGGAGAATACTATTTATGTTTACAACTGAGGCTTAATTGGCCACACGTGTTTTGACTGAAACCATGTATATCCTGAAGGTACTAGTATTTAGTGGTAAGCAAACTCTCAAAATGGCGTAAAACTCTTAAAATACACAATTATCTTTCCAGGAAATGAATATCAACGTGTAACTAACTGTTGAAGTACAAGTAAATAGATTCTAACCACATTTAATGCCGAGTTCAATTACCTAGATTACAGGTAGAAAGCTCTGAAATGACGCGAATTCTGATAATATTAACAAGTCCGGCTATTTTAAGTGCTGTTTTCACTAAAATGTGATTTCTCGGTCTAAGAATTTATGTATATAGACCTCATAACTAGTTTATAAAGCTTTTAAATGAGGAGATTACTGTTTATGTTTACAACTGAGGCTTAATTGGCCACGCGTTTTTTGACTGAAACCGGCTATATCCTGAATGTTCTAGTATTTACTACTAAGCAAACTCTCAAAATGTGGTAAAACTCTTAAAATACACACTTATCTTTCCAGGAAATGAATATGAACGTTTAACTCACAGTTTAAATACAAGTAAATAGACTCTAACTACATTTAATGCCGAGTATAATTACTGACATTACAGGTAGAGAGCACTGAAATGATGAACATTCTGATAATATTAACAATTCCGGCTATTTAAAGTGGCGGATTCCCTAAAATGTGATTTCAAACATTAAGAGTTCCTGTTTATAGAGCTCACAACTTGTATAGAAAGCTTTGAAATAAGGAGAATACTGTTTATGTTTAAGACTGAGGTTTAATTGGCGTGGTGTCTTTTGACTGAAACAGTTTATATCCTGTAGGTTCTAGTGTATACTTCAAAGGAAAGAGTCAAAATGTGTTAAAACTCTTCAAATAAACAATTATCTTTCCAGGAAAATAATATGAACTATTAACTAACATTTGAAATAGAAGTAAATAGATTCTAACCACATTTAATGCCGAGTTCAATTACTGAGATTACAGGTAGAGAGCACTGAAATGACTCGAATTCTGGTAATATTAACGAGTCTGGCTATTTTAAGTGGCGTTTTCACTGAAATGTGATTTCAAACATTAAGAATTAACGTTTATACAGCTCAGAACTTGTGTATAAAGCTTTGAAATGAGGAGAATACTGTTTATGTTTACAACTGAGGCTTAATTGGCCATGCGTTTTTTGACTGAAACCGTGTATATGCTGAAGGTTCTAGTATTTACCGCTAAGCAAAATCTCAAAATGTGGTAAAACTCTTAAAATACACAATTATCTTTCAAGGAAATGAATATGAACGTGTAACTAACTGTTGAAATACAAGAAAATAGATTCTAATCACATTTAATGCCGAGTTCAATTACCTAGATTACAGGTAGAAAGCTGTGAAATGACGCGAATTCGGATAATATTAACAAGTCCGGCTATTTTAAGTGCCGTTTTCACTAAGATGTGATTTCTCGGTCCAAGAATTTATATATATAGAGCTCATAACTAGTTTATAAAGCTTTTAAATGAGGCGATTACTGTTTATGTTTACAACTGAGGCTTAATTGGCCACACGTGTTTTGACTGAAACCGTGTATATCCTGAAGGTTCTAGTATTTAGTGCTAAGCACAATCTCAAAATGGCGTAAATCTCTTAAAATAAACAATTATCTTTCCAGGAAAATAATATGAACTCTTAACTAACAGTTGAAATAGAAGTAAATAGATTCTAACCACATTTAATGCCGAGTTCAATTACTGAGATTACAGGTGGAAAGCTCTGAAATGACTCGAATTCTGGTAATATTAACGAGTCCGGCTATTTTAAGTGGCGTTTTCACTGAAATGTGATTTCAAACATTAAGAATTAACGTTTATACAGCTCAGAACTAGTGTATAAAGCTTTGAAATGAGGAGAATACTATTTATGTTTACAACTGAGGCTTAATTGGCCACACGTGTTTTGACTGAAACCATGTATATCCTGAAGGTACTAGTATTTAGTGGTAAGCAAACTCTCAAAATGGCGTAAAACTCTTAAAATACACAATTATCTTTCCAGGAAATGAATATCAACGTGTAACTAACTGTTGAAGTACAAGTAAATAGATTCTAACCACATTTAATGCCGAGTTCAATTACCTAGATTACAGGTAGAAAGCTCTGAAATGACGCGAATTCTGATAATATTAACAAGTCCGGCTATTTTAAGTGCCGTTTTCACTAAAATGTGATTTCTCGGTCTAAGAATTTATGTATATAGACCTCATAACTAGTTTATAAAGCTTTTAAATGAGGAGATTACTGTTTATGTTTACAACTGAGGCTTAATTGGCCACACGTTTTTTGACTGAAACCGGCTATATCCTGAATGTTCTAGTATTTACTACTAAGCAAACTCTCAAAATGTGGTAAAACTCTTAAAATACACACTTATCTTTCCAGGAAATGAATATGAACGTTTAACTCACAGTTTAAATACAAGTAAATAGACTCTAACTACATTTAATGCCAAGTATAATTACTGACATTACAGGTAGAGAGCACTGAAATGATGAACATTCTGATAATATTAACAATTCCGGCTATTTAAAGTGGCGGATTCCCTAAAATGTGATTTCAAACATTAAGAGTTCCTGTTTATAGAGCTCACAACTTGTATAGAAAGCTTTGAAATAAGGAGAATACTGTTTATGTTTAAGACTGAGGTTTAATTGGCGTGGTGTCTTTTGACTGAAACAGTTTATATCCTGTAGGTTCTAGTGTATACTTCAAAGGAAACAGTCAAAATGTGTTAAAACTCTTCAAATAAACAATTATCTTTCCAGGAAAATAATATGAACTATTAACTAACAGTTGAAATAGAAGTAAATAGATTCTCACCACATTTAATGCCGAGTTCAATTACTGAGATTACAGGTAGAAAACTCTGAAATGACTCGAATTCTGGTAATATTAACGAGTCCGGCTATTTTAAGTGGCGTTTTCACTGAAATGTGATTTCAAACATTAAGAATTCCCGTTTATACAGCTCAGAACTAGTGTATAAAGCTATGAAATGAGGAGAATACTGTTTATGTTTACAACTGAGGCTTAATTGGCCATGCGATTTTTGACTGAAACCGTGTATATGCTGAAGGTTCTAGTATTTACCGCTAAGCAAAATCTCAAAATGTGGTAAAACTCTTAAAATACACAATTATCTTTTCAGGAAATGAATATCAACGTGTAACTAACTGTTGAAGTACAAGTAAATAGATTCTAACCACATTTAATGCCGAGTTCAATTACCTAGATTACAGGTAGAAAGCTCTGAAATGACGCGAATTCTGATAATATTAACAAGTCCGGCTATTTTAAGTGCCGTTTTCACTAAAATGTGATTTCTCGGTCTAAGAATTTATGTATATAGACCTCATAACTAGTTTATAAAGCTTTTAAATGAGGAGATTACTGTATATGTTTACAACTGAGGCTTAATTGGCCACGCGTTTTTTGACTGAAACCGGCTATATCCTGAATGTTCTAGTATTTACTGCTAAGCAAACTCTCAAAATGTGGTAAAACTCTTAAAATACACACTTATCTTTCCAGGAAATGAATATGAACGTTTAACTCACAGTTTAAATACAAGTAAATAGATTCTAACTACATTTAATGCCGAGTATAATTACTGACATTACAGGTAGAGAGCACTGAAATGACGAAAATTCTGATAATATTAACAATTCCGGCTATTTACAGTGGCGGATTCCCTAAAATGTGATTTCAAACATTAAGAGTTCCTGTTTATAGAGCTCACAACTTGAATAGAAAGCTTTGAAATAAGGAGAATACTGTTTATGTTTAAGACTGAGGTTTAATTGGCGTGGTGTCTTTTGACTGAAACAGTTTATATCCTGTAGGTTCTAGTGTATACTTCAAAGGAAAGAGTCAAAATGTGTTAAAACTCTTCAAATAAACAATTATCTTTCCAGGAAAATGATATGAACTATTAACTAACAGTTGAAATAGAAGTAAATAGATTCTCACCACATTTAATGCCGAGTTCAATTACTGAGATTACAGGTAGAAAACTCTGAAATGACTCGAATTCTGGTAATATTAACGAGTCCGGCTATTTTAAGTGGCGTTTTCACTGAAATGTGATTTCAAACATTAAGAATTCCCGTTTATACAGCTCAGAACTAGTGTATAAAGCTATGAAATGAGGAGAATACTGTTTATGTTTACAAATGAGGCTTAATTGGCCATGCGTTTTTTGACTGAAACCGTGTATATGCTGAAGGTTCTAGTATTTACCGCTAAGCAAAATCTCAAAATGTGGTAAAACTCTTAAAATACACAATTATCTTTCAAGGAAATGAATATGAACGTGTAACTAACTGTTGAAATACAAGTAAATAGATTCTAATCACATTTATTGCCGAGTTCAATTACCTTGATTACAGGTAGAAAGCTGTGAAATGACGCGAATTCGGATAATATTAACAAGTACGGCTATTTTAAGTACCGTTTTCACTAAGATGTGATTTCTCGGTCCAAGAATTTATATATATAGAGCTCATAACTAGTTTATAAATCTTTTAAATGAGGCGATTACTGTTTATGTTTACAACTGAGGCTTAATTGGCCACACGTGTTTTGACTGAAACCGTGTATATCCTGAAGGTTCTAGTATTTAGTGCTAAGCACAATCTCAAAATGGCGTAAATCTCTTAAAATAAACAATTATCTTTCCAGGAAAATAATATGAACTCTTAACTAACAGTTGAAATAGAAGTAAATAGATTCTAACCACATTTAATGCCGAGTTCAATTACTGAGATTACAGGTAGAAAGCTCTGAAATGACTCGAATTCTGGTAATATTAACGAGTCCGGCTATTTTAAGTGGCGTTTTCACTGAAATGTGATTTCAAACATTAAGAATTAACGTTTATACAGCTCAGAACTAGTGTATAAAGCTTTGAAATGAGGAGAATACTGTTTATGTTTACAACTGAGGCTTAATTGGCCACGCGTTTTTTGACTGAAACCGGGTATATATCCTGAATGTTCTAGTATTTACTACTAAGCAAACTCTCAAAATGTGGTAAAACTCTTAAAATACACACTTATCTTTCCAGGAAAGGAATATGAACGTTTAACTCACAGTTTAAATACAAGTAAATAGATTCTAACTACATTTAATGCCTTGTATAATTACTGACATTACAGGTAGAGAGCACTGAAATGACGAAAATTCTGATTATATTAACAATTCCGGCTATTGAAAGTGGCGGATTCCCTAAAATGTGATTTCAAACATTAAGAGTTCCTGTTTATAGAGCTCACAACTTGAATAGAAAGCTTTGAAATAAGGAGAATACTGTTTATGTTTAAGACTGAGGTTTAATTGGCGTGGTGTCTTTTGACTGAAACAGTTTATATCCTGTAGGTTCTAGTGTATACTTCAAAGGAAAGAGTCAAAATGTGTTAAAACTCTTCAAATAAACAATTATCTTTCCAGGAAAATAATATGAACTATTAACTAACAGTTGAAATAGAAGGAAATAGATTCTAACCACATTTAATGCCGAGTTCAATTACCTAGATTACAGGTAGAAAGCTCTGAAATGACGCGAATTCTGATAATATTAACAAGTCCGGCTATTTTAAGTGGCGTTTTCACTGAAATGTGATTTCAAACATTAAGAATTCCCGTTTATACAGCTCAGAACTAGTGTATAAAGCTTTGAAATGAGGAGAATACTGTTTATGTTTACAACTGAGGCTTAATTGGCCACACGTGTTTTGACTGAAACCATGTATATCCTGAAGGTTCTAGTATTTAGTGGTAAGCAAACTCTCAAAATGGCGTAAAACTCTTAAAATACACAATTATCTTTCCAGGAAATGAATATCAACGTGTAACTAACTGTTGAAGCACAAGTAAGTAGATTCTAACCACTTTTAATGCCGAGTTCAATTACCTAGATTACAGGTAGAAAGCTCTGAAATGACGCGAATTCTGATAATATTAACAAGTCCGGCTATTTTAAGTGCCGTTTTCACTAAAATGTGATTTCTCGGTCAAAGAATTTATGTATATAGACCTCATAACTAGTTTATAAAGCTTTTAAATGAGGAGATTACTGTTTATGTTTACAAATGAGGCTTAATTGGCCACGCGTTTTTTGACTGAAACCGGCTATTTCCTGAATGTTCTAGTATTTACTACTAAGCAAACTCTCAAAATGTGGTAAAACTCTTAAAATACACACTTATCTTTCCAGGAAATGAATATGAACGTTTAACTCACAGTTTAAATACAAGTAAATAGATTCTAACTACATTTAATGCCGAGTATAATTACTGACATTACAGGTAGAGAGCACTGAAATGACGAACATTCTGATAATATTAACAATTCCGGCTATTTACAGTGGCGGATTCCCTAAAATGTGATTTCAAACATTAAGAGTTCCTGTTTATAGAGCTCACAACTTGAATAGAAAGCTTTGAAATAAGGAGAATACTGTTTATGTTTAAGACTGAGGTTTAATTGGCGTGGTGTCTTTTGACTGAAACAGTTTATATCCTGTAGGTTCTAGTGTATACTTCAAAGGAAAGAGTCAAAATGTGTTAAAACTCTTCAAATAAACAATTATCTTTCCAGGAAAATGATATGAACTATTAACTAACAGTTGAAATAGAAGTAAATAGATTCTCACCACATTTAATGCCGAGTTCAATTACTGAGATTACAGGTAGAAAACTCTGAAATGACTCGAATTCTGGTAATATTAACGAGTCCGGCTATTTTAAGTGGCGTTTTCACTGAAATGTGATTTCAAACATTAAGAATTCCCGTTTATACAGCTCAGAACTAGTGTATAAAGCTATGAAATGAGGAGAATACTGTTTATGTTTACAAATGAGGCTTAATTGGCCATGCGTTTTTTGACTGAAACCGTGTATATGCTGAAGGTTCTAGTATTTACCGCTAAGCAAAATCTCAAAATGTGGTAAAACTCTTAAAATACACAATTATCTTTCAAGGAAATGAATATGAACGTGTAACTAACTGTTGAAATACAAGTAAATAGATTCTAATCACATTTATTGCCGAGTTCAATTACCTTGATTACAGGTAGAAAGCTGTGAAATGACGCGAATTCGGATAATATTAACAAGTACGGCTATTTTAAGTACCGTTTTCACTAAGATGTGATTTCTCGGTCCAAGAATTTATATATATAGAGCTCATAACTAGTTTATAAATCTTTTAAATGAGGCGATTACTGTTTATGTTTACAACTGAGGCTTAATTGGCCACACGTGTTTTGACTGAAACCGTGTATATCCTGAAGGTTCTAGTATTTAGTGCTAAGCACAATCTCAAAATGGCGTAAATCTCTTAAAATAAACAATTATCTTTCCAGGAAAATAATATGAACTCTTAACTAACAGTTGAAATAGAAGTAAATAGATTCTAACCACATTTAATGCCGAGTTCAATTACTGAGATTACAGGTAGAAAGCTCTGAAATGACTCGAATTCTGGTAATATTAACGAGTCCGGCTATTTTAAGTGGCGTTTTCACTGAAATGTGATTTCAAACATTAAGAATTAACGTTTATACAGCTCAGAACTAGTGTATAAAGCTTTGAAATGAGGAGAATACTGTTTATGTTTACAACTGAGGCTTAATTGGCCACGCGTTTTTTGACTGAAACCGGGTATATATCCTGAATGTTCTAGTATTTACTACTAAGCAAACTCTCAAAATGTGGTAAAACTCTTAAAATACACACTTATCTTTCCAGGAAAGGAATATGAACGTTTAACTCACAGTTTAAATACAAGTAAATAGATTCTAACTACATTTAATGCCTTGTATAATTACTGACATTACAGGTAGAGAGCACTGAAATGACGAAAATTCTGATTATATTAACAATTCCGGCTATTGAAAGTGGCGGATTCCCTAAAATGTGATTTCAAACATTAAGAGTTCCTGTTTATAGAGCTCACAACTTGAATAGAAAGCTTTGAAATAAGGAGAATACTGTTTATGTTTAAGACTGAGGTTTAATTGGCGTGGTGTCTTTTGACTGAAACAGTTTATATCCTGTAGGTTCTAGTGTATACTTCAAAGGAAAGAGTCAAAATGTGTTAAAACTCTTCAAATAAACAATTATCTTTCCAGGAAAATAATATGAACTATTAACTAACAGTTGAAATAGAAGGAAATAGATTCTAACCACATTTAATGCCGAGTTCAATTACCTAGATTACAGGTAGAAAGCTCTGAAATGACGCGAATTCTGATAATATTAACAAGTCCGGCTATTTTAAGTGGCGTTTTCACTGAAATGTGATTTCAAACATTAAGAATTCCCGTTTATACAGCTCAGAACTAGTGTATAAAGCTTTGAAATGAGGAGAATACTGTTTATGTTTACAACTGAGGCTTAATTGGCCACACGTGTTTTGACTGAAACCATGTATATCCTGAAGGTTCTAGTATTTAGTGGTAAGCAAACTCTCAAAATGGCGTAAAACTCTTAAAATACACAATTATCTTTCCAGGAAATGAATATCAACGTGTAACTAACTGTTGAAGCACAAGTAAGTAGATTCTAACCACTTTTAATGCCGAGTTCAATTACCTAGATTACAGGTAGAAAGCTCTGAAATGACGCGAATTCTGATAATATTAACAAGTCCGGCTATTTTAAGTGCCGTTTTCACTAAAATGTGATTTCTCGGTCAAAGAATTTATGTATATAGACCTCATAACTAGTTTATAAAGCTTTTAAATGAGGAGATTACTGTTTATGTTTACAAATGAGGCTTAATTGGCCACGCGTTTTTTGACTGAAACCGGCTATTTCCTGAATGTTCTAGTATTTACTACTAAGCAAACTCTCAAAATGTGGTAAAACTCTTAAAATACACACTTATCTTTCCAGGAAATGAATATGAACGTTTAACTCACAGTTTAAATACAAGTAAATAGATTCTAACTACATTTAATGCCGAGTATAATTACTGACATTACAGGTAGAGAGCACTGAAATGACGAACATTCTGATAATATTAACAATTCCGGCTATTTAAAGTGGCGGATTCCCTAAAATGTGATTTCAAACATTAAGAGTTCCTGTTTATAGAGCTCACAACTTGAATAGAAAGCTTTGAAATAAGGAGAATACTGTTTATGTTTAAGACTGAGGTTTAATTGGCGTGGTGTCTTTTGACTGAAACAGTTTATATCCTGTAGGTTCTAGTGTATACTTCAAAGGAAAGAGTCAAAATGTGTTAAAACTCTTCAAATAAACAATTATCTTTCCAGGAAAATAATATGAACTATTAACTAACATTTGAAATAGAAGTAAATAGATTCTAACCACATTTAATGCCGAGTTCAATTACTGAGATTACAGGTAGAGAGCACTGAAATGACTCGAATTCTGGTAATATTAACGAGTCTGGCTATTTTAAGTGGCGTTTTCACTGAAATGTGATTTCAAACATTAAGAATTAACGTTTATACAGCTCAGAACTTGTGTATAAAGCTTTGAAATGAGGAGAATACTGTTTATGTTTACAACTGAGGCTTAATTGGCCATGCGTTTTTTGACTGAAACCGTGTATATGCTGAAGGTTCTAGTATTTACCGCTAAGCAAAATCTCAAAATGTGGTAAAACTCTTAAAATACACAATTATCTTTCAAGGAAATGAATATGAACGTGTAACTAACTGTTGAAATACAAGAAAATAGATTCTAATCACATTTAATGCCGAGTTCAATTACCTAGATTACAGGTAGAAAGCTGTGAAATGACGCGAATTCGGATAATATTAACAAGTCCGGCTATTTTAAGTGCCGTTTTCACTAAGATGTGATTTCTCGGTCCAAGAATTTATATATATAGAGCTCATAACTAGTTTATAAAGCTTTTAAATGAGGCGATTACTGTTTATGTTTACAACTGAGGCTTAATTGGCCACACGTGTTTTGACTGAAACCGTGTATATCCTGAAGGTTCTAGTATTTAGTGCTAAGCACAATCTCAAAATGGCGTAAATCTCTTAAAATAAACAATTATCTTTCCAGGAAAATAATATGAACTCTTAACTAACAGTTGAAATAGAAGTAAATAGATTCTAACCACATTTAATGCCGAGTTCAATTACTGAGATTACAGGTGGAAAGCTCTGAAATGACTCGAATACTGGTAATATTAACGAGTCCGGCTATTTTAAGTGGCGTTTTCACTGAAATGTGATTTCAAACATTAAGAATTAACGTTTATACAGCTCAGAACTAGTGTATAAAGCTTTGAAATGAGGAGAATACTATTTATGTTTACAACTGAGGCTTAATTGGCCACACGTGTTTTGACTGAAACCATGTATATCCTGAAGGTACTAGTATTTAGTGGTAAGCAAACTCTCAAAATGGCGTAAAACTCTTAAAATACTCAATTATCTTTCCAGGAAATGAATATCAACGTGTAACTAACTGTTGAAGTACAAGTAAATAGATTCTAACCACATTTAATGCCGAGTTCAATTACCTAGATTACAGGTAGAAAGCTCTGAAATGACGCGAATTCTGATAATATTAACAAGTCCAGCTATTTTAAGTGCCGTTTTCACTAAAATGTGATTTCTCGGTCTAAGAATTTATGTATATAGACCTCATAACTAGTTTATAAAGCTTTTAAATGAGGAGATTACTGTTTATGTTTACAACTGAGGCTTAATTGGCCACGCGTGTTTTGACTGAAACCGTGTATATCCTTAAGGTTCTAGTATTTAGTGCTAAGCAAACTCTCAAAATGGCGTAAAACTCTTAAAATACACACTTATCTTTCCAGGAAATGAATATCAACGTGTAACTAACTGTTGAAATACAAGTAAATAGATTCTAACCACATTTTATGCCAAGTTCAATTACCTAGAGTACAGGTAGAAAGCTCTGAAATGTCGCGAATTCTGATAATATTAACAAGTCTGGCTATTTTAAGTGCCGTTTTCACTAAAAGGTGATTTCTCGGTATAAGAATTTATGTATATAGACCTCATAACTAGTTTATAAAGCTTTTAAATGAGGAGATTACTGTTTATGTTTACAACTGAGGCTTAATTGGCCACGCGTTTTTTGACTGAAACCGGGTATATCCTGAATGTTCTAGTATTTACTGCTAAGCAAACTCTCAAAATGTGGTAAAACTCTTAAAATACACACTTATCTTTCCAGGAAATGAATATGAACGTTTAACTCACAGTTTAAATACAAGTAAATAGATTCTAACTACATTTAATGCCGAGTATAATTACTGACATTATAGGTAGAGAGCATTGAAATGACGAAAATTCTGATAATATTAACAATTCCGGCTATTTACAGTGGCGGATTCCCTAAAATGTGATTTCAAACATTAAGAGTTCCTGTTTATAGAGCTCACAACTTGAATAGAAAGCTTTGAAATAAGGAGAATACTGTTTATGTTTAAGACTGAGGTTTAATTGGCGTGGTGTCTTTTGACTGAAACAGTTTATATCCTGTAGGTTCTAGTGTATACTTCAAAGGAAAGAGTCAAAATGTGTTAAAACTCTTAAAATAAACAATTATCTTTCCAGGAAAATAATATGAACTATTAACTAACATTTGAAATAGAAGTAAATAGATTCTAACCACATTTAATGCCGAGTTCAATTACTGAGATTACAGGTAGAGAGCACTGAAATGACTCGAATTCTGGTAATATTAACGAGTCTGGCTATTTTAAGTGGCGTTTTCACTGAAATGTGATTTCAAACATTAAGAATTAACGTTTATACAGCTCAGAACTTGTGTATAAAGCTTTGAAATGAGGAGAATACTGTTTATGTTTACAACTGAGGCTTAATTGGCCATGCGTTTTTTGACTGAAACCGTGTATATGCTGAAGGTTCTAGTATTTACCGCTAAGCAAAATCTCAAAATGTGGTAAAACTCTTAAAATACACAATTATCTTTCAAGGAAATGAATATGAACGTGTAACTAACTGTTGAAATACAAGAAAATAGATTCTAATCACATTTAATGCCGAGTTCAATTACCTAGATTACAGGTAGAAAGCTGTGAAATGACGCGAATTCGGATAATATTAACAAGTCCGGCTATTTTAAGTGCCGTTTTCACTAAGATGTGATTTCTCGGTCCAAGAATTTATATATATAGAGCTCATAACTAGTTTATAAAGCTTTTAAATGAGGCGATTACTGTTTATGTTTACAACTGAGGCTTAATTGGCCACACGTGTTTTGACTGAAACCGTGTATATCCTGAAGGTTCTAGTATTTAGTGCTAAGCACAATCTCAAAATGGCGTAAATCTCTTAAAATAAACAATTATCTTTCCAGGAAAATAATATGAACTCTTAACTAACAGTTGAAATAGAAGTAAATAGATTCTAACCACATTTAATGCCGAGTTCAATTACTGAGATTACAGGTGGAAAGCTCTGAAATGACTCGAATACTGGTAATATTAACGAGTCCGGCTATTTTAAGTGGCGTTTTCACTGAAATGTGATTTCAAACATTAAGAATTAACGTTTATACAGCTCAGAACTAGTGTATAAAGCTTTGAAATGAGGAGAATACTATTTATGTTTACAACTGAGGCTTAATTGGCCACACGTGTTTTGACTGAAACCATGTATATCCTGAAGGTACTAGTATTTAGTGGTAAGCAAACTCTCAAAATGGCGTAAAACTCTTAAAATACTCAATTATCTTTCCAGGAAATGAATATCAACGTGTAACTAACTGTTGAAGTACAAGTAAATAGATTCTAACCACATTTAATGCCGAGTTCAATTACCTAGATTACAGGTAGAAAGCTCTGAAATGACGCGAATTCTGATAATATTAACAAGTCCAGCTATTTTAAGTGCCGTTTTCACTAAAATGTGATTTCTCGGTCTAAGAATTTATGTATATAGACCTCATAACTAGTTTATAAAGCTTTTAAATGAGGAGATTACTGTTTATGTTTACAACTGAGGCTTAATTGGCCACGCGTGTTTTGACTGAAACCGTGTATATCCTGAAGGTTCTAGTATTTAGTGCTAAGCAAACTCTCAAAATGGCGTAAAACTCTTAAAATACACACTTATCTTTCCAGGAAATGAATATCAACGTGTAACTAACTGTTGAAATACAAGTAAATAGATTCTAACCACATTTTATGCCAAGTTCAATTACCTAGAGTACAGGTAGAAAGCTCTGAAATGTCGCGAATTCTGATAATATTAACAAGTCTGGCTATTTTAAGTGCCGTTTTCACTAAAAGGTGATTTCTCGGTATAAGAATTTATGTATATAGACCTCATAACTAGTTTATAAAGCTTTTAAATGAGGAGATTACTGTTTATGTTTACAACTGAGGCTTAATTGGCCACGCGTTTTTTGACTGAAACCGGGTATATCCTGAATGTTCTAGTATTTACTGCTAAGCAAACTCTCAAAATGTGGTAAAACTCTTAAAATACACACTTATCTTTCCAGGAAATGAATATGAACGTTTAACTCACAGTTTAAATACAAGTAAATAGATTCTAACTACATTTAATGCCGAGTATAATTACTGACATTATAGGTAGAGAGCATTGAAATGACGAAAATTCTGATAATATTAACAATTCCGGCTATTTACAGTGGCGGATTCCCTAAAATGTGATTTCAAACATTAAGAGTTCCTGTTTATAGAGCTCACAACTTGAATAGAAAGCTTTGAAATAAGGAGAATACTGTTTATGTTTAAGACTGAGGTTTAATTGGCGGGGTGTCTTTTGACTGAAACAGTTTATATCCTGTAGGTTCTAGTGTATACTTCAAAGGAAAGAGTCAAAATGTGTTAAAACTCTTCAAATAAACAATTATCTTTCCAGGAAAATGATATGAACTATTAACTAACAGTTGAAATAGAAGTAAATAGATTCTCACCACATTTAATGCCGAGTTCAATTACTGAGATTACAGGTAGAAAACTCTGAAATGACTCGAATTCTGGTAATATTAACGAGTCCGGCTATTTTAAGTGGCGTTTTCACTGAAATGTGATTTCAAACATTAAGAATTCCCGTTTATACAGCTCAGAACTAGTGTATAAAGCTATGAAATGAGGAGAATACTGTTTATGTTTACAAATGAGGCTTAATTGGCCATGCGTTTTTTGACTGAAACCGTGTATATGCTGAAGGTTCTAGTATTTACCGCTAAGCAAAATCTCAAAATGTGGTAAAACTCTTAAAATACACAATTATCTTTCAAGGAAATGAATATGAACGTGTAACTAACTGTTGAAATACAAGTAAATAGATTCTAATCACATTTATTGCCGAGTTCAATTACCTTGATTACAGGTAGAAAGCTGTGAAATGACGCGAATTCGGATAATATTAACAAGTACGGCTATTTTAAGTACCGTTTTCACTAAGATGTGATTTCTCGGTCCAAGAATTTATATATATAGAGCTCATAACTAGTTTATAAAGCTTTTAAATGAGGCGATTACTGTTTATGTTTACAACTGAGGCTTAATTGGCCACACGTGTTTTGACTGAAACCGTGTATATCCTGAAGGTTCTAGTATTTAGTGCTAAGCACAATCTCAAAATGGCGTAAATCTCTTAAAATAAACAATTATCTTTCCAGGAAAATAATATGAACTCTTAACTAACAGTTGAAATAGAAGTAAATAGATTCTAACCACATTTAATGCCGAGTTCAATTACTGAGATTACAGGTAGAAAGCTCTGAAATGACTCGAATTCTGGTAATATTAACGAGTCCGGCTATTTTAAGTGGCGTTTTCACTGAAATGTGATTTCAAACATTAAGAATTAACGTTTATACAGCTCAGAACTAGTGTATAAAGCTTTGAAATGAGGAGAATACTGTTTATGTTTACAACTGAGGCTTAATTGGCCACGCGTTTTTTGACTGAAACCGGGTATATATCCTGAATGTTCTAGTATTTACTACTAAGCAAACTCTCAAAATGTGGTAAAACTCTTAAAATACACACTTATCTTTCCAGGAAAGGAATATGAACGTTTAACTCACAGTTTAAATACAAGTAAATAGATTCTAACTACATTTAATGCCTTGTATAATTACTGACATTACAGGTAGAGAGCACTGAAATGACGAAAATTCTGATTATATTAACAATTCCGGCTATTGAAAGTGGCGGATTCCCTAAAATGCGATTTCAAACATTAAGAGTTCCTGTTTATAGAGCTCACAACTTGAATAGAAAGCTTTGAAATAAGGAGAATACTGTTTATGTTTAAGACTGAGGTTTAATTGGCGTGGTGTCTTTTGACTGAAACAGTTTATATCCTGTAGGTTCTAGTGTATACTTCAAAGGAAAGAGTCAAAATGTGTTAAAACTCTTCAAATAAACAATTATCTTTCCAGGAAAATAATATGAACTATTAACTAACAGTTGAAATAGAAGGAAATAGATTCTAACCACATTTAATGCCGAGTTCAATTACCTAGATTACAGGTAGAAAGCTCTGAAATGACGCGAATTCTGATAATATTAACAAGTCCGGCTATTTTAAGTGGCGTTTTCACTGAAATGTGATTTCAAACATTAAGAATTCCCGTTTATACAGCTCAGAACTAGTGTATAAAGCTTTGAAATGAGGAGAATACTGTTTATGTTTACAACTGAGGCTTAATTGGCCACACGTGTTTTGACTGAAACCATGTATATCCTGAAGGTTCTAGTATTTAGTGGTAAGCAAACTCTCAAAATGGCGTAAAACTCTTAAAATACACAATTATCTTTCCAGGAAATGAATATCAACGTGTAACTAACTGTTGAAGCACAAGTAAATAGATTCTAACCACTTTTAATGCCGAGTTCAATTACCTAGATTACAGGTAGAAAGCTCTGAAATGACGCGAATTCTGATAATATTAACAAGTCCGGCTATTTTAAGTGCCGTTTTCACTAAAATGTGATTTCTCGGTCAAAGAATTTATGTATATAGACCTCATAACTAGTTTATAAAGCTTTTAAATGAGGAGATTACTGTTTATGTTTACAAATGAGGCTTAATTGGCCACGCGTTTTTTGACTGAAACCGGCTATTTCCTGAATGTTCTAGTATTTACTACTAAGCAAACTCTCAAAATGTGGTTAAACTCTTAAAATACACACTTATCTTTCCAGGAAATGAATATGAACGTTTAACTCACAGTTTAAATACAAGTAAATAGATTCTAACTACATTTAATGCCGAGTATAATTACTGACATTACAGGTAGAGAGCACTGAAATGACGAACATTCTGATAATATTAACAATTCCGGCTATTTAAAGTGGCGGATTCCCTAAAATGTGATTTCAAACATTAAGAGTTCCTGTTTATAGAGCTCACAACTTGAATAGAAAGCTTTGAAATAAGGAGAATACTGTTTATGTTTAAGACTGAGGTTTAATTGGCGTGGTGTCTTTTGACTGAAACAGTTTATATCCTGTAGGTTCTAGTGTATACTTCAAAGGAAAGAGTCAAAATGTGTTAAAACTCTTAAAATAAACAATTATCTTTCCAGGAAAATAATATGAACTATTAACTAACATTTGAAATAGAAGTAAATAGATTCTAACCACATTTAATGCCGAGTTCAATTACTGAGATTACAGGTAGAGAGCACTGAAATGACTCGAATTCTGGTAATATTAACGAGTCTGGCTATTTTAAGTGGCGTTTTCACTGAAATGTGATTTCAAACATTAAGAATTAACGTTTATACAGCTCAGAACTTGTGTATAAAGCTTTGAAATGAGGAGAATACTGTTTATGTTTACAACTGAGGCTTAATTGGCCATGCGTTTTTTGACTGAAACCGTGTATATGCTGAAGGTTCTAGTATTTACCGCTAAGCAAAATCTCAAAATGTGGTAAAACTCTTAAAATACACAATTATCTTTCAAGGAAATGAATATGAACGTGTAACTAACTGTTGAAATACAAGAAAATAGATTCTAATCACATTTAATGCCGAGTTCAATTACCTAGATTACAGGTAGAAAGCTGTGAAATGACGCGAATTCGGATAATATTAACAAGTCCGGCTATTTTAAGTGCCGTTTTCACTAAGATGTGATTTCTCGGTCCAAGAATTTATATATATAGAGCTCATAACTAGTTTATAAAGCTTTTAAATGAGGCGATTACTGTTTATGTTTACAACTGAGGCTTAATTGGCCACACGTGTTTTGACTGAAACCGTGTATATCCTGAAGGTTCTAGTATTTAGTGCTAAGCACAATCTCAAAATGGCGTAAATCTCTTAAAATAAACAATTATCTTTCCAGGAAAATAATATGAACTCTTAACTAACAGTTGAAATAGAAGTAAATAGATTCTAACCACATTTAATGCCGAGTTCAATTACTGAGATTACAGGTGGAAAGCTCTGAAATGACTCGAATTCTGGTAATATTAACGAGTCCGGCTATTTTAAGTGGCGTTTTCACTGAAATGTGATTTCAAACATTAAGAATTCCCGTTTATACAGCTTGGAACTAGTGTATAAAGCTATGAAATGAGGAGAATACTGTTTATGTTTACAACTGAGGCTTAATTGGCCATGCGTTTTTTGACTGAAACCATGTATATCCTGAAGGTACTAGTATTTAGTGGTAAGCAAACTCTCAAAATGGCGTAAAACTCTTAAAATACACAATTATCTTTCCAGGAAATGAATATCAACGTGTAACTAACTGTTGAAGTACAAGTAAATAGATTCTAACCACATTTAATGCCGAGTTCAATTACCTAGATTACAGGTAGAAAGCTCTGAAATGACGCGAATTCTGATAATATTAACAAGTCCAGCTATTTTAAGTGCCGTTTTCACTAAAATGTGATTTCTCGGTCTAAGAATTTATGTATATAGACCTCATAACTAGTTTATAAAGCTTTTAAATGAGGAGATTACTGTTTATGTTTACAACTGAGGCTTAATTGGCCACGCGTGTTTTGACTGAAACCGTGTATATCCTGAAGGTTCTAGTATTTAGTGCTAAGCAAACTCTCAAAATGGCGTAAAACTCTTAAAATACACACTTATCTTTCCAGGAAATGAATATCAACGTGTAACTAACTGTTGAAATACAAGTAAATAGATTCTAACCACATTTTATGCCAAGTTCAATTACCTAGAGTACAGGTAGAAAGCTCTGAAATGTCGCGAATTCTGATAATATTAACAAGTCTGGCTATTTTAAGTGCCGTTTTCACTAAAAGGTGATTTCTCGGTATAAGAATTTATGTATATAGACCTCATAACTAGTTTATAAAGCTTTTAAATGAGGAGATTACTGTTTATGTTTACAACTGAGGCTTAATTGGCCACGCGTTTTTTGACTGAAACCGGGTATATCCTGAATGTTCTAGTATTTACTGCTAAGCAAACTCTCAAAATGTGGTAAAACTCTTAAAATACACACTTATCTTTCCAGGAAATGAATATGAACGTTTAACTCACAGTTTAAATACAAGTAAATAGATTCTAACTACATTTAATGCCGAGTATAATTACTGACATTACAGGTAGAGAGCACTGAAATGACGAAAATTCTGATAATATTAACAAGTCCGGCTATTTACAGTGGCGGATTCCCTAAAATGTGATTTCAAACATTAAGAGTTCCTGTTTATAGAGCTCACAACTTGAATAGAAAGCTTTGAAATAAGGAGAATACTGTTTATGTTTAAGACTGAGGTTTAATTGGCGGGGTGTCTTTTGACTGAAACAGTTTATATCCTGTAGGTTCTAGTGTATACTTCAAAGGAAAGAGTCAAAATGTGTTAAAACTCTTCAAATAAACAATTATCTTTCCAGGAAAATGATATGAACTATTAACTAACAGTTGAAATAGAAGTAAATAGATTCTCACCACATTTAATGCCGAGTTCAATTACTGAGATTACAGGTAGAAAACTCTGAAATGACTCGAATTCTGGTAATATTAACGAGTCTGGCTATTTTAAGTGGCGTTTTCACTGAAATGTGATTTCAAACATTAAGAATTAACGTTTATACAGCTCAGAACTTGTGTATAAAGCTTTGAAATGAGGAGAATACTGTTTATGTTTACAACTGAGGCTTAATTGGCCATGCGTTTTTTGACTGAAACCGTGTATATGCTGAAGGTTCTAGTATTTACCGCTAAGCAAAATCTCAAAATGTGGTAAAACTCTTAAAATACACAATTATCTTTCAAGGAAATGAATATGAACGTGTAACTAACTGTTGAAATACAAGAAAATAGATTCTAATCACATTTAATGCCGAGTTCAATTACCTAGATTACAGGTAGAAAGCTGTGAAATGACGCGAATTCGGATAATATTAACAAGTCCGGCTATTTTAAGTGCCGTTTTCACTAAGATGTGATTTCTCGGTCCAAGAATTTATATATATAGAGCTCATAACTAGTTTATAAAGCTTTTAAATGAGGCGATTACTGTTTATGTTTACAACTGAGGCTTAATTGGCCACACGTGTTTTGACTGAAACCGTGTATATCCTGAAGGTTCTAGTATTTAGTGCTAAGCACAATCTCAAAATGGCGTAAATCTCTTAAAATAAACAATTATCTTTCCAGGAAAATAATATGAACTCTTAACTAACAGTTGAAATAGAAGTAAATAGATTCTAACCACATTTAATGCCGAGTTCAATTACTGAGATTACAGGTGGAAAGCTCTGAAATGACTCGAATTCTGGTAATATTAACGAGTCCGGCTATTTTAAGTGGCGTTTTCACTGAAATGTGATTTCAAACATTAAGAATTCCCGTTTATACAGCTTGGAACTAGTGTATAAAGCTATGAAATGAGGAGAATACTGTTTATGTTTACAACTGAGGCTTAATTGGCCATGCGTTTTTTGACTGAAACCATGTATATCCTGAAGGTACTAGTATTTAGTGGTAAGCAAACTCTCAAAATGGCGTAAAACTCTTAAAATACACAATTATCTTTCCAGGAAATGAATATCAACGTGTAACTAACTGTTGAAGTACAAGTAAATAGATTCTAACCACATTTAATGCCGAGTTCAATTACCTAGATTACAGGTAGAAAGCTCTGAAATGACGCGAATTCTGATAATATTAACAAGTCCAGCTATTTTAAGTGCCGTTTTCACTAAAATGTGATTTCTCGGTCTAAGAATTTATGTATATAGACCTCATAACTAGTTTATAAAGCTTTTAAATGAGGAGATTACTGTTTATGTTTACAACTGAGGCTTAATTGGCCACGCGTGTTTTGACTGAAACCGTGTATATCCTGAAGGTTCTAGTATTTAGTGCTAAGCAAACTCTCAAAATGGCGTAAAACTCTTAAAATACACACTTATCTTTCCAGGAAATGAATATCAACGTGTAACTAACTGTTGAAATACAAGTAAATAGATTCTAACCACATTTTATGCCAAGTTCAATTACCTAGAGTACAGGTAGAAAGCTCTGAAATGTCGCGAATTCTGATAATATTAACAAGTCTGGCTATTTTAAGTGCCGTTTTCACTAAAAGGTGATTTCTCGGTATAAGAATTTATGTATATAGACCTCATAACTAGTTTATAAAGCTTTTAAATGAGGAGATTACTGTTTATGTTTACAACTGAGGCTTAATTGGCCACGCGTTTTTTGACTGAAACCGGGTATATCCTGAATGTTCTAGTATTTACTGCTAAGCAAACTCTCAAAATGTGGTAAAACTCTTAAAATACACACTTATCTTTCCAGGAAATGAATATGAACGTTTAACTCACAGTTTAAATACAAGTAAATAGATTCTAACTACATTTAATGCCGAGTATAATTACTGACATTACAGGTAGAGAGCACTGAAATGACGAAAATTCTGATAATATTAACAAGTCCGGCTATTTACAGTGGCGGATTCCCTAAAATGTGATTTCAAACATTAAGAGTTCCTGTTTATAGAGCTCACAACTTGAATAGAAAGCTTTGAAATAAGGAGAATACTGTTTATGTTTAAGACTGAGGTTTAATTGGCGGGGTGTCTTTTGACTGAAACAGTTTATATCCTGTAGGTTCTAGTGTATACTTCAAAGGAAAGAGTCAAAATGTGTTAAAACTCTTCAAATAAACAATTATCTTTCCAGGAAAATGATATGAACTATTAACTAACAGTTGAAATAGAAGTAAATAGATTCTCACCACATTTAATGCCGAGTTCAATTACTGAGATTACAGGTAGAAAACTCTGAAATGACTCGAATTCTGGTAATATTAACGAGTCCGGCTATTTTAAGTGGCGTTTTCACTGAAATGTGATTTCAAACATTAAGAATTCCCGTTTATACAGCTCAGAACTAGTGTATAAAGCTATGAAATGAGGAGAATACTGTTTATGTTTACAAATGAGGCTTAATTGGCCATGCGTTTTTTGACTGAAACCGTGTATATGCTGAAGGTTCTAGTATTTACCGCTAAGCAAAATCTCAAAATGTGGTAAAACTCTTAAAATACACAATTATCTTTCAAGGAAATGAATATGAACGTGTAACTAACTGTTGAAATACAAGTAAATAGATTCTAATCACATTTATTGCCGAGTTCAATTACCTTGATTACAGGTAGAAAGCTGTGAAATGACGCGAATTCGGATAATATTAACAAGTACGGCTATTTTAAGTACCGTTTTCACTAAGATGTGATTTCTCGGTCCAAGAATTTATATATATAGAGCTCATAACTAGTTTATAAAGCTTTTAAATGAGGCGATTACTGTTTATGTTTACAACTGAGGCTTAATTGGCCACACGTGTTTTGACTGAAACCGTGTATATCCTGAAGGTTCTAGTATTTAGTGCTAAGCACAATCTCAAAATGGCGTAAATCTCTTAAAATAAACAATTATCTTTCCAGGAAAATAATATGAACTCTTAACTAACAGTTGAAATAGAAGTAAATAGATTCTAACCACATTTAATGCCGAGTTCAATTACTGAGATTACAGGTAGAAAGCTCTGAAATGACTCGAATTCTGGTAATATTAACGAGTCCGGCTATTTTAAGTGGCGTTTTCACTGAAATGTGATTTCAAACATTAAGAATTAACGTTTATACAGCTCAGAACTAGTGTATAAAGCTTTGAAATGAGGAGAATACTGTTTATGTTTACAACTGAGGCTTAATTGGCCACGCGTTTTTTGACTGAAACCGGGTATATATCCTGAATGTTCTAGTATTTACTACTAAGCAAACTCTCAAAATGTGGTAAAACTCTTAAAATACACACTTATCTTTCCAGGAAAGGAATATGAACGTTTAACTCACAGTTTAAATACAAGTAAATAGATTCTAACTACATTTAATGCCTTGTATAATTACTGACATTACAGGTAGAGAGCACTGAAATGACGAAAATTCTGATTATATTAACAATTCCGGCTATTGAAAGTGGCGGATTCCCTAAAATGTGATTTCAAACATTAAGAGTTCCTGTTTATAGAGCTCACAACTTGAATAGAAAGCTTTGAAATAAGGAGAATACTGTTTATGTTTAAGACTGAGGTTTAATTGGCGTGGTGTCTTTTGACTGAAACAGTTTATATCCTGTAGGTTCTAGTGTATACTTCAAAGGAAAGAGTCAAAATGTGTTAAAACTCTTCAAATAAACAATTATCTTTCCAGGAAAATAATATGAACTATTAACTAACAGTTGAAATAGAAGGAAATAGATTCTAACCACATTTAATGCCGAGTTCAATTACCTAGATTACAGGTAGAAAGCTCTGAAATGACGCGAATTCTGATAATATTAACAAGTCCGGCTATTTTAAGTGGCGTTTTCACTGAAATGTGATTTCAAACATTAAGAATTCCCGTTTATACAGCTCACAACTAGTGTATAAAGCTTTGAAATGAGGAGAATACTGTTTATGTTTACAACTGAGGCTTAATTGGCCACACGTGTTTTGACTGAAACCATGTATATCCTGAAGGTTCTAGTATTTAGTGGTAAGCAAACTCTCAAAATGGCGTAAAACTCTTAAAATACACAATTATCTTTCCAGGAAATGAATATCAACGTGTAACTAACTGTTGAAGCACAAGTAAATAGATTCTAACCACTTTTAATGCCGAGTTCAATTACCTAGATTACAGGTAGAAAGCTCTGAAATGACGCGAATTCTGATAATATTAACAAGTCCGGCTATTTTAAGTGCCGTTTTCACTAAAATGTGATTTCTCGGTCAAAGAATTTATGTATATAGACCTCATAACTAGTTTATAAAGCTTTTAAATGAGGAGATTACTGTTTATGTTTACAAATGAGGCTTAATTGGCCACGCGTTTTTTGACTGAAACCGGCTATTTCCTGAATGTTCTAGTATTTACTACTAAGCAAACTCTCAAAATGTGGTAAAACTCTTAAAATACACACTTATCTTTCCAGGAAATGAATATGAACGTTTAACTCACAGTTTAAATACAAGTAAATAGATTCTAACTACATTTAATGCCGAGTATAATTACTGACATTACAGGTAGAGAGCACTGAAATGACGAACATTCTGATAATATTAACAATTCCGGCTATTTAAAGTGGCGGATTCCCTAAAATGTGATTTCAAACATTAAGAGTTCCTGTTTATAGAGCTCACAACTTGAATAGAAAGCTTTGAAATAAGGAGAATACTGTTTATGTTTAAGACTGAGGTTTAATTGGCGTGGTGTCTTTTGACTGAAACAGTTTATATCCTGTAGGTTCTAGTGTATACTTCAAAGGAAAGAGTCAAAATGTGTTAAAACTCTTAAAATAAACAATTATCTTTCCAGGAAAATAATATGAACTATTAACTAACATTTGAAATAGAAGTAAATAGATTCTAACCACATTTAATGCCGAGTTCAATTACTGAGATTACAGGTAGAGAGCACTGAAATGACTCGAATTCTGGTAATATTAACGAGTCTGGCTATTTTAAGTGGCGTTTTCACTGAAATGTGATTTCAAACATTAAGAATTAACGTTTATACAGCTCAGAACTTGTGTATAAAGCTTTGAAATGAGGAGAATACTGTTTATGTTTACAACTGAGGCTTAATTGGCCATGCGTTTTTTGACTGAAACCGTGTATATGCTGAAGGTTCTAGTATTTACCGCTAAGCAAAATCTCAAAATGTGGTAAAACTCTTAAAATACACAATTATCTTTCAAGGAAATGAATATGAACGTGTAACTAACTGTTGAAATACAAGAAAATAGATTCTAATCACATTTAATGCCGAGTTCAATTACCTAGATTACAGGTAGAAAGCTGTGAAATGACGCGAATTCGGATAATATTAACAAGTCCGGCTATTTTAAGTGCCGTTTTCACTAAGATGTGATTTCTCGGTCCAAGAATTTATATATATAGAGCTCATAACTAGTTTATAAAGCTTTTAAATGAGGCGATTACTGTTTATGTTTACAACTGAGGCTTAATTGGCCACACGTGTTTTGACTGAAACCGTGTATATCCTGAAGGTTCTAGTATTTAGTGCTAAGCACAATCTCAAAATGGCGTAAATCTCTTAAAATAAACAATTATCTTTCCAGGAAAATAATATGAACTCTTAACTAACAGTTGAAATAGAAGTAAATAGATTCTAACCACATTTAATGCCGAGTTCAATTACTGAGATTACAGGTGGAAAGCTCTGAAATGACTCGAATTCTGGTAATATTAACGAGTCCGGCTATTTTAAGTGGCGTTTTCACTGAAATGTGATTTCAAACATTAAGAATTAACGTTTATACAGCTCAGAACTAGTGTATAAAGCTTTGAAATGAGGAGAATACTATTTATGTTTACAACTGAGGCTTAATTGGCCACACGTGTTTTGACTGAAACCATGTATATCCTGAAGGTACTAGTATTTAGTGGTAAGCAAACTCTCAAAATGGCGTAAAACTCTTAAAATACACAATTATCTTTCCAGGAAATGAATATCAACGTGTAACTAACTGTTGAAGTACAAGTAAATAGATTCTAACCACATTTAATGCCGAGTTCAATTACCTAGATTACAGGTAGAAAGCTCTGAAATGACGCGAATTCTGATAATATTAACAAGTCCAGCTATTTTAAGTGCCGTTTTCACTAAAATGTGATTTCTCGGTCTAAGAATTTATGTATATAGACCTCATAACTAGTTTATAAAGCTTTTAAATGAGGAGATTACTGTTTATGTTTACAACTGAGGCTTAATTGGCCACGCGTGTTTTGACTGAAACCGTGTATATCCTGAATGTTCTAGTATTTAGTGCTAAGCAAACTCTCAAAATGGCGTAAAACTCTTAAAATACACACTTATCTTTCCAGGAAATGAATATCAACGTGTAACTAACTGTTGAAATACAAGTAAATAGATTCTAACCACATTTTATGCCAAGTTCAATTACCTAGAGTACAGGTAGAAAGCTCTGAAATGTCGCGAATTCTGATAATATTAACAAGTCTGGCTATTTTAAGTGCCGTTTTCACTAAAAGGTGATTTCTCGGTATAAGAATTTATGTATATAGACCTCATAACTAGTTTATAAAGCTTTTAAATGAGGAGATTACTGTTTATGTTTACAACTGAGGCTTAATTGGCCGCGCGTTTTTTGACTGAAACCGGGTATATCCTGAATGTTCTAGTATTTACTGCTAAGCAAACTCTCAAAATGTGGTAAAACTCTTAAAATACACACTTATCTTTCCAGGAAATGAATATGAACGTTAAACTCACAGTTTAAATACAAGTAAATAGATTCTAACTACATTTAATGCCGAGTATAATTACTGACATTACAGGTAGAGAGCACTGAAATGACGAAAATTCTGATAATATTAACAAGTCCGGCTATTTAAAGTGGCGGATTCCCTAAAATGTGATTTCAAACATTAAGAGTTCCTGTTTATAGAGCTCACAACTTGTATATAAAGCTTTGAAATAAGGAGAATACTGTTTATGTTTAAGACTGAGGTTTAATTGGCGTGGTGTCTTTTGACTGAAACAGTTTATATCCTGAAGGTTCTAGTGTATACTTCAAAGGAAACAGTCAAAATGTGTTAAAACTCTTAAAATAAACAATTATCTTTCCAGGAAATGAATATGGACCTGTAACAAACAGTTGAAACACAACTAAATAGATTCGAACCACTTTTTATGCCGAGTTCAATTAGAGAGATTACAGGTAGAGAGCTCTTAAATGATGAGAACTCTGAAAATATTAACAAGTCCGGGTATTTAAAGTGCCCTTTTCACTAAAATGTGATTTCACGGTCTAAGAATTTATATATATAGAGCTCATAACTAGTTTATAAAGCTTTGAAATGAGGAGATTACTGTTTATGTTTACAACTGAGGCTTAATTGGCCACGCGTGTTTTGACTGAAACCGTGTATATCCTGAAGGTTCTAGTATTTAGTGCTAAGCAAACTCTCAAAATGGCGTAAAACTCTTAAAATACACACTTATCTTTCCAGGAAATGAATATCAACGTGTAACTAACTGTTGAAATACAAGTAAATAGATTCTAACCACATTTAATGCCGAGTTCAATTACCTAGATTACAGGTAGAAAGCTCTGAAATGACGCGAATTCGGATAATATTAACAAGTCCGGCTATTTTAAGTGCCGTTTTCACTAAAAGGTGATTTCTCAGTCTAAGAATTTATGTATATAGACCTCATAACTAGTTTATAAAGCTTTTAAATGAGGAGATTACTGTTTATGTTTACAACTGAGGCTTAATTGGCCACGCGTTTTTTGACTGAAACCGGGTATATCCTGAATGTTCTAGTATTTACTGCTAAGCAAACTCTCAAAATGTGGTAAAACTCTTAAAATACACACTTATCTTTCCAGGAAATGAATATGAACGTTTAACTCACAGTTTAAATACAAGTAAATAGATTCTAACTACATTTAATGCCGAGTTCAATTACTGACATTACAGGTAGAGAGCACTGAAATGACGAAAATTCTGATAATATTAACAAGTCCGGGTATTTAAAGTGGCGGATTCCCTAAAATGTGATTTCAAACATTAAGGGTTCCTGTTTATAGAGCTCACAACTTGTATATAAAGCTTTGAAATAAGGAGAATACTGTTTATGTTTAAGACTGAGGTTTAATTGGCGTGGTGTCTTTTGACTGAAACAGTTTATATCCTGTAGGTTCTAGTGTATACTTCAAAGGAAAGAGTCAAAATGTGTTAAAACTCTTAAAATAAACAATTATCTTTCCAGGAAAATAATATGAACTATTAACTAACAGTTGAAATAGAAGTAAATAGATTCTAACCACATTTAATGCCGAGTTCAATTACTGAGATTACAGGTAGAGAGCTCTGAAATGACTCGAATTCTGGTAATATTAACGAGTCCGGCTATTTTAAGTGGCGTTTTCACTGAAATGTGATTTCAAACATTAAGAATTCCCGTTTATACAGCTCAGAACTAGTGTATAAAGCTTTGAAATGAGGAGAATACTGTTCATGTTTACAACTGAGGCTTAATTGGCCATGCGTTTTTTGACTGAAATCGTGTATATGCTGAAGGTTCTATTATTTACCGCTAAGCAAAATCTCAAAATGTGGTAAAACTCTTAAATTACACAATTATCTTTCTAGGAAATGAATATGAACGTGTAACTAACTGTTGAAATACAAGTAAATAGATTCTAATCACATTTAATGCCGAGTTCAATTACCTAGATTACACTTAGAAAGCTCTGAAATGACGCGAATTCGTATAATATTAACAAGTCCGGCTAATTTAAGTGGCGTTTTAACTAAAATGTTATGTCAAACATTAAGAATTCCTGTTTATAGAGCTTAGAACTTGTGTATGAACCATTTAAATGAGGCAAATACTGTTTATGTTTACAATTGAGACTGTATTGGCATGGCATCTTTTGTTGAAACAGTTTCTGTCCTCAAGATTCTTGTATATACTTCTAAGGAAATTTCAATAGGTGTTAAAACTCTTAAAATACACAATTATCTTTCAAGGAAATGAATATGAACGTTTAACTAACAGTTGAAATACAAGTAAATAGATTCTAACTACATTTAATGCCGAGTTCAATTACTGACATTACAGGTAGAGAGCACTGAAATGACGAAAATTCTGATAATATTAACAGGTCCGGCTATTTACAGTGGCGGATTCCCTAAAATGTGATTTCAAACATTAAGAGTTCCTGTTTATAGAGCTCACAACTTGTATATAAAGCTTTGAAATAAGGAGAATACTGTTTATGTTTACACCTGAGGCTTAATTGGCGTGGCCTCCTTTGACTGAAACAGTTTATATCCTGAAGGTTCTAGTGTATACTTCAAAGGAAACAGTCAAAATGTGTTAAAACTCTTAAAATAAACAATTATCTTTCCAGGAAATGAATATGGACCTGTAACAAACAGTTGAAACACAAGTAAATAGATTCGAACCACTTTTTATGCCGAGTTCAATTAGAGAGATTACAGGTAGAGAGCTCTGAAATGATGAGAATTCTGAAAATATTAACAAGTCCGGGTATTTAAAGTGCCGTTTTCACTAAAATGTGATTTCACGGTCTAAGAATTTATATATAGAGAGCTCATAACTAGTTTATAATTCTTTGAAATGAGGAGATTACTGTTTATGTTTACAACTGAGGCTTAATTGGCCACGCGTGTTTTTACTGAAACCGTGTATATCCTGAAGGTTCTAGTATTTAGTGCTAAGCTAACTCTCAAAATGGCGTAAAACTCTTAAAATACACACTTATCTTTCCAGGAAATGAATATCAACGTGTAACTAACTGTTGAAATACAAGTAAATAGATTCTAACCACATTTAATGCCGAGTTCAATTACCTAGAGTACAGGTAGAAAGCTCTGAAATGTCGCGAATTCTGATAATATTAACAAGTCCGGCTATTTTAAGTGCCGTTTTCACAAAAAGGTGATTTCTCGGTCTAAGAATTTATGTATATAGACCTCATAACTAGTTTATAACGCTTTTAAATGAGGAGATTACTGTTTATGTTTACAACTGAGGCTTAATTGGCCACGCGTTTTTTGACTGAAACCGGGTATATCCTTAATGTTCTAGTATTTACTGCTAAGCAAACTCTCAAAATGTGGTAAAACTCTTAAAACACACTTATCTTTCCAGGAAACGAATATGTACCTGTAACAAACAGTTGAAACACAAGTAAATAGATTCGAACCACTTTTTATGCCGAGTTCAATTAGAGAGATTACAGGCAGAGAGCTCTGAAATGATGAGAATTCTGAAAATATTAACAAGTCCGGGTATTTAAAGTGCCGTTTTCACTAAAGTGTGATTTCAAACATTAAGATTTCTGTTTATAGAGCTCAGAATTTGTGAATAAAGCTTTGAAATGAGGAGAATACTGTTCATGTTTACAACTGAGGCTTAATTGGCCCCACGTTTTTTAGTGAAACCGTGTATATCCTGAAGGTTCTATTATTTACTTCTAAGGAAACTCTCAAAATGTTTTAAAACTCTTAAAATACACAATGATCTTTCCAGGAAACGAATATGAACCTGTAACTAACAGTTGAAATACAAGTAAATAGATTCTAACCACATTTAATGCCGAGTTCCATTACCGAGATTACAGGTAGAAAGCTCTGAAATGACGAAAATTCTGATAATATTAACAAGTCCGGCTACTTTATGTGGCGTTTTCACTAAAATGTGATTTCAAACATTAATAATTTCTGTTTATAGAGCTCAGAACTTGTGTAAAAAGCTTCGAAATTAAGAGACTGCTGTTCATGTTAACAACTGAGGCTTAATTGGCCCCACGTTTTTTGACTGAAACCGTGTATATCCTTAAGGTTCTAGTATTTACTTCTAAGGAAACTCTCAAAATGTGGTAAAACTCTTAAAAAACACAATGATCTTTCCAGGAAACCAATATGAACCTGTAACTAACAGTTGAAATACTAGAAAATAGATTCGAACAACATTTAATTCCGAGTTCAATTACCGAGATTACAGGTAGAAAGCTCAGCAATGACCAAAATTCTGATGATATTATGAAGTCTGGCAATTTTAAGTGGCGTTTTCACTAAAATGTGATTTCAAACCTTAATAATTCCTTTTGATACAGCTCAGAACTTGTGTATAAGGCTTTGAAATGAGGAGAATACTGTTCATGTTTACAACTGAGGCTTAAGTGGCCATGCGTTTTTTGAATGAAAACACGTATATCCTGTAGGTTCTAGTATTTACTTCTAAGGAAACTCTCAAAATGTGGTAAAACTCTTAAAATACAGAATTATCTTTACAGGTAACGAATATGATCCTGTAACTAACAGTTGAAATACAAGTAAATATCTTCTAACCACATTTAATGCCGAGTTCAATTACCGAGATTACAGGTAGAAAGCTCTGAAATGAGGAAAATTCTGATAATATTAACGAGTCCGGCTATTTTATATGGCGTTTTCACTAAAATGTGATTTCAAACATTAAGATTTCTGTTTATAGAGCTCAGAATTTTGAATAAAGCTTTGAAATGAGGAGAATACTGTTCATGTTTACAACTGAGGCTTAATTGGCCCCACTTTTTTTGACTGAAACAGTGTTTATTCTGAAGTTGAATATTTACTTCTAAGGAAACTCTCAAAATGTGGAAAAACTCTTAAAAGACACAATGATCTTTCCAGGAAACGAATATGTACCTGTAACTAAAAGTTGAAATTCATGTGAATAGATTCTAACAACATTTAATGTCGATTTCAATTACCGAGATTACAGGAATAGAGCTCTGAAATGAGGAGAATTTAGATAATATTAAGGTGTCCGGATATTTTATGTGGCGTTTTCACTAAAATGTGATTTCAAACATTAAGATTTCTGTTTATAGAGCTCAGAATTTGTGAATAAAGCTTTGAAATGAGGAGAATACTGTTCATGTTTACAACTGAGGCTTAATTGGCCCCACGTTTTTTAGTGAAACCCTGTATATCCTGAAGGTTCTAGTATTTACTTCTAAGGAAACTCTCAAAATGTGGTACAGCTCTTAAAATACACAATGATCTTTCCAGGAAACGAATATGAACCTGTAACTAACAGTTGAAATACAAGTAAATAGTTTCTAACCACATTTAATGCTGAGTTCAATTACTGAGATTACAGGTAGAAAGCTCTGAAATGACGAGAATTGTAATAATATTAACAAGTCCGGCTATTTTATGTCGCGTTTTCACTAAAATGTGATTTCATAATTTAAGATTTCTGTTAATAGAGCTCAGAATTTGTATATAAAGCTTTGAAATTAGGAGAATACTGTTCATGTTCACAACTGAGGCTTAATTGGCCACGCGTTTTTTGACTGAAATCGTGTATATCCTGTAGGTTCTAGTATTTACTTCTAAGGAAACTCTCAAAATGTGTTAAAACTCTTAAAATACAGAAATATCTTTCCAGGAAAGGAATTTGAACCTGTAACTAACAGTTGAAATACAAGTAAATAGATTCTAACCACATTTAATGCCGAGTTCCATTACCGAGATTACAGGTAGAAAGCTCTGAAATGACGAAAATTCTGCTAATATTAATGAGTCCGGCTATTTTAAGTGACGTTTTCACTAAAATGTGATTTCAAACATTAAGATTTCTGTTTATAGAGCTCAGAATTCGTGTATAAAGCTTTGAAATGAGGAGAATAATGTTCATGTTTACAACTGAGGCTTAATTGGCCACGCGTTTTTTGACTGATACCGTGTATATCCTGTAGGTTCTAGTATTTACTTCTAAGGAAACTCTCAAAATGTGGTAAAACTCTTAAAATACACAATGATCTTTCCAGGAAAAGAATATGTACCTGTAACTAAAAGTTGAAATACATGTAAATAGATTCTAACCACATTTAATGCCGATTTCAATTACCGAGATTACAGGAAGAGAGCTCTGAAATGAGGAGAATTTAGATAATCTTAAGGAGTCCGGATATTTTATGTGGCGTTTTCACTAAAATGTGATTTCAAACACTAAGATTTCTGTTTATAGAGCTCAGAATTTGTGAATAAAGCTTTGAAATGAGGAGAATACTGTTCATGTTTACAACTGAGGCTTAATTGGCCCCACGTTTTTTGACTGAAACCGTGTATATCCTGAAGGTTAGTATTTACTTCTAAGGAAACTCTCAAAATGTGGTAAAACTCTTAAAATACACAATGATCTTTCCAGGAAACGAATATGAACCTGTAACTAACAGTTGAAATACAAGTAAATAGATTCTAACCACATTTAATGCCGAGTTCCATTACCGAGATTACAGGTAGAAAGCTCTGAAATGACGAAAATTCTGATAATATTAACAAGTCCGGCTACTTTATGTGGCGTTTTCACTAAAATGTGATTTCAAACATTAATAATTTCTGTTTATAGAGCTCAGAACTTGTGTAAAAAGCTTCGAAATGAAGAGACTGCTGTTCATGTTTACAACTGAGGCTTAATTGGCCCCACGTTTTTTGACTGAAACCGTGTATATCCTTAAGGTTCTAGTATTTACTTCTAAGGAAACTCTCAAAATGTGGTAAAACTCTTAAAAAACACAATGATCTTTCCAGGAAACGAATATGAACCTGTAACTAACAGTTGAAATACTAGAAAATAGATTCGAACAACATTTAATGCCGAGTTCAATTACCGAGATTACAGGTAGAAAGCTCAGCAATGACCAAAATTCTGATGATATTATGAAGTCTGGCAATTTTAAGTGGCGTTTTCACTAAAATGTGATTTCAAACCTTAATAATTCCTTTTGATACAGCTCAGAACTTGTGTATAAGGCTTTGAAATGAGGAGAATACTGTTCATGTTTACAACTGAGGCTTAAGTGGCCATGCGTTTTTTGACTGAAAACACGTATATCCTGTAGGTTCTAGTATTTATTTCTAAGGAAACTCTCAAAATGTGGTAAAACTCTTAAAATACAGAATTATCTTTACAGGTAACGAATATGATCCTGTAACTAACAGTTGAAATACAAGTAAATATCTTCTAACCACATTTAATGCCGAGTTCAATTACCGAGATTACAGGTAGAAAGCTCTGAAATGAGGAAAATTCTGATAATATTAACGAGTCCGGCTATTTTATGTGGCGTTTTCACTAAAATGTGATTTCATAATTTAAGATTACTGTTAATAGAGCTCAGAATTTGTGTATAAAGCTTTGAAATGAGGAGAATACTGTTCATGTTTACAACTGAGGCTTAATTGGCTCCACTTTTTTTGACTGAAACCGTGTATATTCTGAAGGTTAGTATTTACTTCTAAGGAAACTCTCAAAATGTGGTAAAACTCTTAAAATACACAATGATCTTTCCAGGAAACGAATATGTACCTGTAACTAAAAGTTGAAATACATGTGAATAGATTCTAAAAACATTTAATGTCGATTTCAATTACCGAGATTACAGGAATAGAGCTCTGAAATGAGGAGAATTTAGATAATATTAAGGTGTCCGGATATTTTATGTGGCGTTTTCACTAAAATGTGATTTCAAACATTAAGATTTCTGTTTATAGAGCTCAGAATTTGTGAATAAAGCTTTGAAATGAGGAGAATACTGTTCATGTTTACAACTGAGGCTTAATTGGCCCCACGTTTTTTGGTGAAACCGTGTATATCCTGAAGGTTCTAGTATTTACTTCTATGGAAATGAATATGAACCTGTAAATAGCAGTTGAAATACAAGTAAATAGATTCTAACCACATTTAATGCTGAGTTCAATTACTGAGATTACAGGTAGAAAGCTCTGAAATGACGAGAATTGTAATAATATTAACAAGTCCGGCTGTTCATGTTTACAACTGAGGCTTAATTGGCCCCACGTTTTTTGACTGAAACCGTGTATATCCTGAAGGTTAGTATTTACTTCTAAGGAAACTCTCAAAATGTGGTAAAACTCTTAAAATGCACAATGATCTTTCCAGGAAACGAATATGAACCTGTAACTAACAGTTGAAATACAAGTAAATAGATTCTAACCACATTTAATGCCGAGTTCCATTACCGAGATTACAGGTAGAAAGCTCTGAAATGAAGAAAATTCTGATAATATTAACAAGTCCGGCTACTTTATGTGGCGTTTTCACTAAAATGTGATTTCAAACATTAATAATTTCTGTTTATAGAGCTCAGAACTTGTGTAAAAAGCTTCGAAATGAAGAGACTGCTGTTCATGTTTACAACTGAGGCTTTATTGGCCCCACGTTTTTTGACTGAAACCGTGTATATCCTTAAGGTTCTAGTATTTACTTCTAAGGAAACTCTCAAAATGTGGTAAAACTCTTAAAAAACACAATGATCTTTCCAGGAAACGAATATGAACCTGTAACTAACAGTTGAAATACTAGAAAATAGATTCGAACAACATTTAATGCCGAGTTCAATTACCGAGATTACAGGTAGAAAGCTCAGCAATGACCAAAATTCTGATGATATTATGAAGTCTGGCAATTTTAAGTGGCGTTTTCACTAAAATGTGATTTCAAACCTTAATAATTCCTTTTGATACAGCTCAGAACTTGTGTATAAGGCTTTGAAATGAGGAGAATACTGTTCATGTTTACAACTGAGGCTTAAGTGGCAATGCGTTTTTTGACTGAAACCACGTATATCCTGTAGGTTCTAGTATTTACTTCTAAGGAAACTCTCAAAATGTGGTAAAACTCTTAAAATACAGAATTATCTTTACAGGTAACGAATATGATCCTGTAACTAACAGTTGAAATACAAGTAAATATCTTCTAACCACATTTAATGCCGAGTTCAATTACCGAGATTACAGGTAGAAAGCTCTGAAATGAGGAAAATTCTGATAATATTAACGAGTCCGGCTATTTTAGGTGGCGTTTTCACTAAAATGTGATTTCAAACATTAAGATTTCTGTTTATAGAGCTCAGAATTTTTGAATAAAGCTTTGAAATGAGGAGAATACTGTTCATGTTTACAACTGAGGCTTAATTGGCCCCACTTTTTTTGACTGAAACCGTGTATATTCTGAAGGTTAGTATTTACTTCTAAGGAAACTCTCAAAATGTGGTAAAACTCTTAAAATACACAATGATCTTTCCAGGAAACGAATATGTACCTGTAACTAAAAGTTGAAATACATGTGAATAGATTCTAACAACATTTAATGTCGATTTCAATTACCGAGATTACAAGGATAGAGCTCTGAAATGAGGAGAATTTAGATAATATTAAGGTGTCCGGATATTTTATGTGGCGTTTTCACTAAAATGTGATTTCAAACATTAAGATTTCTGTTTATAGAGCTCAGAATTTGTGAATAAAGCTTTGAAATGAGGAGAATACTGTTCATGTTTACAACTGAGGCTTAATTGGCCCCACGTTTTTTAGTGAAACCCTGTATATCCTGAAGGTTCTAGTATTTACTTCTAAGGAAACTCTCAAAATGTGGTACAGCTCTTAAAATACACAATGATCTTCCCAGGAAACGAATATGAACCTGTAAATAACAGTTGAAATACAAGTAAATAGATTCTAACCACATTTAATGCTGAGTTCAATTACTGAGATTACAGGTAGAAAGCTCTGAAATGACGAGAATTGTAATAATATTAACAAGTCCGGCTATTTTATGTCGCGTTTTCACTAAAATGTGATTTCATAATTTAAGATTTCTGTTAATAGAGCTCAGAATTTGTGTATAAAGCTTTGAAATTAGGAGAATACTGTTTATGTTCACAACTGAGGCTTAATTGGCCACGCGTTTTTTGACTAAAATCGTGTATATCCTGTAGGTTCTAGTATTTACTTCTAAGGAAACTCTCAAAATGTGTTAAAACTCTTAAAATACAGAAATATCTTTCCAGGAAAGGAATTTGAACCTTAACTAACAGTTGAAATACAAGTAAATAGATTCTAACCACATTTAATGCCGAGTTCCATTACCGAGATTATAGGTAGAAAGCTCTGAAATGATGAAAATTCTGCTAATATTAATGAGTCCGGCTATTTTAAGTGACGTTTTCACTAAAATGTGATTTCAAACATTAAGATTTCTGTTTATAGAGCTCAGAATTTGTGTATAAAGCTTTGAAATGAGGAGAATAATGATCATGTTTACAACTGAGGCTTAATTGGCCACGCGTGTTTTGACTGATTCCGTGTATATCCTGTAGGTTCTAGTATTTACTCCTAAAGAAATTCTCAAAATGTGTTAAAACTCTTAAAATACACAATGATCTTTGCAGGAAACGAATATGTACCTGTAACAAAAAGTTGAAATACATGTAAATAGATTCTAACCACATTTAATGCCAATTTCAATTACCGAGATAACAGGAAGAGAGCTCTGAAATGTGGAGAATTTAGATAATCTTAAGGAGTCCGGATATTTAAGTGGCGTTTTCACTAAAATGTGATTTCAAACACTAAGATTTCTGTTTATGGAGCTCAAATTTATGAATAAAGCTTTGAAATGAGGAGAATACTGTTCATGTTTACAACTGAGGCTTAATTGGCCCCACGTTTTTTGACTGAAACCGTGTATATCCTGAAGGTTAGTATTTACTTCTAAGGAAACTCTCAAAATGTGGTAAAACTCTTAAAATACACAATGATCTTTCCAGGAAACGAATATGAACCTGTAACTAACAGGTGAAATACGAGTAAAGAGATTCTAACCACATTTAATGCCGAGTTCCATTACCGAGATTACAGGTAGAAAGCTCTGAAATAACGAAAATTCTGATAATATTAACAAGTCCGGCTACTTTATGTGGCGTTTTCACTAAAATGTGATTTCAAACCTTAATAATTCCTTTTGATACAGCTCAGAACTTGTGTATAAGGCTTTGAAATGAGGAGAATACTGTTCATGTTTACAACTGAGGCTTAAGTGGCCATGCGTTTTTTGACTGAAACCACGAATATCCTGTAGGTTCTAGTATTTACTTCTAAGGAAACTCTCAAAATGTGGTAAAACTCTTAAAATACAGAATTATTTTTACAGGTAACGGATATGATCCTGTAACTAACAGTTGAAATACAAGTAAATATCTTCTAACCACATTTAATGCCGAGTTCAATTACCGAGATTACAGGTAGAAAGCTCTGAAATAAGGAAAATTCTGATAATATTAACGAGTCCGGCTATTTTATGTGGCGTTTTTACTAAAATGTGATTTCATAATTTAAGATTACTGTTAATAGAGCTCAGAATTTGTGTATAAAGCTTTGAAATGAGGAGAATACTGTTCATGTTTACAACTGAGGCTTAATTGGTCCCACTTTTTTTGACTGAAACCGTGTATATTCTGAAGGTTAGTATTTACTTCTAAGGAAACTCTCAAAATGTGGTAAAACTCTTAAAATACAGAATTATCTTTACAGGTAACGAATATGATCCTGTAACTAACAGTTGAAATACAAGTAAATATCTTCTAACCACATTTAATGCCGAGTTCAATTACCGAGATTACAGGTAGAAAGCTCTGAAATGAGGAAAATTCTGATAATATTAACGAGTCCGGCTATTTTATGTGGCGTTTTCACTAAAATGTGATTTCATAATTTAAGATTACTGTTAATAGAGCTCAGAATTTGTGTATAAAGCTTTGAAATGAGGAGAATACTGTTCATGTTTACAACTGAGGCTTAATTGGCTCCACTTTTTTTGACTGAAACCGTGTATATTCTGAAGGTTAGTATTTACTTCTAAGGAAACTCTCAAAATGTGGTAAAACTCTTAAAATACACAATGATCTTTCCAGGAAACGAATATGTACCTGTAACTAAAAGTTGAAATACATGTGAATAGATTCTAACAACATTTAATGTCGATTTCAATTACCGAGATTACAGGAATAGAGCTCTGAAATGAGGAGAATTTAGATAATAGTAAGGTGTCCGGATATTTTATGTGGCGTTTTCACTAAAATGTGATTTCAAACATTAAGATTTCTGTTTATAGAGCTCAGAATTTGTGAATAAAGCTTTGAAATGAGGAGAATACTGTTCATGTTTACAACTGAGGCTTAATTGGCCCCACGTTTTTTGGTGAAACCGTGTATATCCTGAAGGTTCTAGTATTTACTTCTATGGAAACGAATATGAACCTGTAAATAACAGTTGAAATACAAGTAAATAGATTCTAACCACATTTAATGCTGAGTTCAATTACTGAGATTACAGGTAGAAAGCTGTGAAATGACGAGAATTGTAATAATATTAACAAGTCCGGCTGTTCATGTTTACAACTGAGGCTTAATTGGCCCCACGTTTTTTGACTGAAACCGTGTATATCCTGAAGGTTAGTATTTACTTCTAAGGAAACTCTCAAAATGTGGTAAAACTCTTAAAATACACAATGATCTTTCCAGGAAACGAATATGAACCTGTAACTAACAGTTGAAATACAAGTAAATAGATTCTAACCACATTTAATGCAGAGTTCCATTACCGAGATTACAGGTAGAAAGCTCTGAAATGACCAAAATTCTGATGATATTATCAAGTCTGGCAATTTTTAGTGGCGTTTTCACTAAAATGTGATTTCAAACATTAATAATTCCTTTTTATACAGCTCAGAACTTGTGTATAAGGCTTTGAAATGAGGAGAATACTGTTCATGTTTACAACTGAGGCTTAAGTGGCCATGCGTTTTTTGACTGAAACCACGAATATCCTGTAGGTTCAAGTATTTACTTCTAAGGAAACTCTCAAAATGTGGTAAAACTCTTAAAATACAGAATTATCTTTACAGGTAACGAATATGATCCTGTAACTAACAGTTGAAATACAAGTAAATATCTTCTAACCACATTTAATGCCGAGTTCAATTACCGAGATTACAGGTAGAAAGCTCTGAAATGAGCAAAATTCTGATAATATTAACGAGTCCAGCTATTTTATGTGGCGTTTTCACTAAAATGTGATTTCAAACATTAAGATTTCTGTTTATAGAGCTCAGAATTTTTGAATAAAGCTTTGAAATGAGGAAAATACTGTTCATGTTCACAACTGAGGCTTAATTGGCCACTCGTTTTTTTTACTGAAATAGTGTATATCCTGTAGGTTCTAGTATTTACTTCTAAGGAAACTCTCAAAATGTGGTAAAACTCTTAAAATACAGAAATATCTTTCCAGGAAACGA
The DNA here is from genome assembly GCF_964212035.1 of Myotis nattereri. Classification (NCBI taxonomy): domain Eukaryota; kingdom Metazoa; phylum Chordata; class Mammalia; order Chiroptera; family Vespertilionidae; genus Myotis; species Myotis nattereri. The sequence continues at coordinate 101,366,547 of NC_138076.1, read as the reverse complement.
ATATGAACCTGTAACTAACAGTTGAAATACAGGTAAATAGATTCTAACCACATTTAATGCTGAGTTCAATTACCGAGATTACAGGTAGAAAGCTCTGAAATGATGAAAATTCTGCTAATATTAACGAGTCCGGCTATTTTAAGTGACGTTTTCACTAAAATGTGATTTCAAACATTAAGATTTCTGTTTATAGAGCTCAGAATTTGTGTATAAAGCTTTGAAATGAGGAGAATACTGTTCATGTTCACAACTGAGGCTTAATTGGCCACGCCTTTTTTGACTGAAACCGTGTATATCCTGTAGATTCTAGTATTTACTATTAAGGAAACTCTCAAAATTGGTAAAACTCTTAAAACACACAATGATCTTTCCAGGAAACGAATATGAACCTGTAACTAACAGTTGAAATACAAGTGAATAGATTCTAACCACATTTAATGCCGAGTTCCATTACCGAGATTACAGTTAGAAAGCTCTGAAATGACCAAAATTCTGATGATATTATCAAGTCTGGCAATTTTTAGTGGCGTTTTCACTAAAATGTGATTTCAAACATTAATAATTCCTTTTTATACAGCTCAGAACTTGTGTATAAGGCTTTGAAATGAGGAGAATACTGTTCATGTTTACAACTGAGGCTTAAGTGGCCATGCGTTTTTTGACTGAAACCACGTACAACCTGTAGGTTCTAGTATTTACTTCTAAGGAAACTCTCAAAATGTGGTAAAACTCTTAAAATACAGAATTATCTTTACAGGTAACGAATATGATCCTGTAACTAACAGTTGAAATACAAGTAAATATCTTCTAACCACATTTAATGCCGAGTTCAATTACCGAGATTACAGGTAGAAAGCTCTGAAATGAGCAAAATTCTGATAATATTAACGAGTCCAGCTATTTTATGTGGCGTTTTCACTAAAATGTGATTTCAAACATTAAGATTTCTGTTTATAGAGCTCAGAATTTGTGAATAAAGCTTTGAAATGAGGAGAATACCGTTCATGTTTACAACTGAGGCTTAATTGGCCCCACGTTTTTTAGTGAAACCGTGTATATCCTGAAGGTTCTAGTATTTACTTCTAAGGAAACTCTCAAAATGTGGTACAGCTCTTAAAATACACAATGATCTTTCCAGGAAACGAATATGAACCTGTAACTAACAGTTGAAATACAAGTAAATAGATTCTAACCACATTTAATGCTGAGTTCAATTACTGAGATTACAGGTAGAAAGCTCTGAAATGACGAGAATTGTAATAATATTAACAAGTCCGGCTATTTTATGTCGCGTTTTCACAAAAATGTGATTTCATAATTTAAGATTTCTGTTAATAGAGCTCAGAATTTGTGTATAAAGCTTTGAAATTAGGAGAATACTGTTCATGTTCACAACTGAGGCTTAATTGGCCACGCGTTTTTTGACTGAAATCGTGTATATCCGGTAGGTTCTAGTATTTACTTCTAAGGAAACTCTCAAAATGTGGTAAAACTCTTAAAATACAGAAATATCTTTCCAGGAAAGGAATTTGAACCTGTAACTAACAGTTGAAATACAAGTAAATAGATTCTAACCACATTTAATGCCGAATTCCATTACCGAGATTACAGGTAGAAAGCTCTGAAATGACGAAAATTCTGCTAATATTAATGAGTCCGGCTATTTTAAGTGACGTTTTCACTAAAATGTGATTTCAAACATTAAGATTTCTGTTTATAGAGCTCAGAATTTGTGTATAAAACTTTGAAATGAGGAGAATAATGTTCATGTTTACAACTGTGGCTTAATTGGCCACGCGTTTTTTGACTGATACCGTGTATATCCTGTAGGTTCTAGTATTTACTTCTAAGGAAACTCTCAAAATGTGGTAAAACTCTTAAAATACACAATGATCTTTCCAGGAAACGAATATGTACCTGTAACTAAAAGTTGAAATACATGTAAATAGATTCTAACCACATTTAATGCCGATTTCAATTACCGAGATTACAGAAAGAGATCTCTGAAATGAGGAGAATTTAGATAATCTTAAGAAGTCCGGATATTTCATGTGGCGTTTTCACTAAAATGTGATTTCAAACACTAAGATTTCTGTTTATAGAGCTCAGAATTTGTGAATAAAGCTTTGAAATGAGGAGAATACTGTTCATGTTTACAACTGAGGCTTAATTGACCGCACGTTTTTTGACTGAAACCGTGAATATCCTGAAGGTTAGTATTTACTTCTAAGGAAACTCTCAAAATGTGGTAAAACTCTTAAAATACACAATGATCTTTCCAGGAAACGAATATGAACCTGTAACTAACAGTTGAAATACAAGTGAATATCTTCTAACCACATTTAATGCCGAGTTCAATTACCGAGATTACAGGTACAAAGCTCTGAAATGAGGAAAATTCTGATAATATTAAAGAGTCCGACTATTTTATGTGGCGTTTTCACTAAAATGTGATTTCAAACATTAAGATTTCTATTTATAGAGCTCAGAATTTGTGTATAAAGCTTTGAAATGAGGAGAATAATGTTCATGTTTACAACTGAGGCTTAATTGGCCACGCGTTTTTTGACTGATACCGTGTATATCCAGTAGGTTCTAGTATTTACTTCTAAGGAAACTCTCAAAATGTGGTAAAACTCTTAAAATACACAATGATCTTTCCAGGAAACGAATATGCACCTGTAACTAAAAGTTGAAATACATGTAAATAGATTCTAACCACATTTAATGCCGATTTCAATTACCGAGATTACAGGAAGAGAGCTCTGAAATGAGGAGAATTTAGATAATCTTAAGGTGTCCGGATATTTTATGTGGCGTTTTCACTAAAATGTGATTTCAAACACTAAGATCTCTGTTTATAGAGTTCAGAATTTGTGAATAAAGCTTTGAAATGAGGAGAATACTGTTCATGTTTACAACTGAGGCTTAATTGGCCCCACGTTTTTTGACTGAAACCGTGTATATCCTGAAGGTTAGTATTTACTTCTAAGGAAACTCTCAAAATGTGGTAAAACTCTTAAAATACACAATGATCTTTCCAGGAAACGAATATGAACCTGTAACTAACAGTTGAAATACAAGTAAATAGATTCTAACCACATTTAATGCCGAGTTCCATTACCGAGATTACAGGTAGAAAGCTCTGAAATGACCAAAATTCTGATGATATTATCAAGTCTGGCAATTTTTAGTGGCGTTTTCACTAAAATGTGATTTCAAACATTAATAATTCCTTTTTATACAGCTCAGAACTTGTGTATAAGGCTTTGAAATGAGGAGAATACTGTTCATGTTTACAACTGAGGCTTAAGTGGCCATGCGTTTTTTGACTGAAACCACGAATATCCTGTAGGTTCAAGTATTTACTTCTAAGGAAACTCTCAAAATGTGGTAAAACTCTTAAAATACAGAATTATCTTTACAGGTAACGAATATGATCCTGTAACTAACAGTTGAAATACAAGTAAATATCTTCTAACCACATTTAATGCCGAGTTCAATTACCGAGATTACAGGTAGAAAGCTCTGAAATGAGCAAAATTCTGATAATATTAACGAGTCCAGCTATTTTATGTGGCGTTTTCACTAAAATGTGATTTCAAACATTAAGATTTCTGTTTATAGAGCTCAGAATTTTTGAATAAAGCTTTGAAATGAGGAAAATACTGTTCATGTTCACAACTGAGGCTTAATTGGCCACTCGTTTTTTTTACTGAAATAGTGTATATCCTGTAGGTTCTAGTATTTACTTCTAAGGAAACTCTCAAAATGTGGTAAAACTCTTAAAATACAGAAATATCTTTCCAGGAAACGAATATGAACCTGTAACTAACAGTTGAAATACAGGTAAATAGATTCTAACCACATTTAATGCTGAGTTCAATTACCGAGATTACAGGTAGAAAGCTCTGAAATGACGAAAGTTCTGCTAATATTAACGAGTCCGGCTATTTTAAGTGACGTTTTCACTAAAATGTGATTTCAAACATTAAGATTTCTGTTTATAGAGCTCAGAATTTGTGTATAAAGCTTTGAAATGAGGAGAATACTGTTCATGTTCACAACTGAGGCTTAATTGGCCACGCCTTTTTTGACTGAAACCGTGTATATCCTGTAGATTCTAGTATTTACTATTAAGGAAACTCTCAAAATTGGTAAAACTCTTAAAACACACAATGATCTTTCCAGGAAACGAATATGAACCTGTAACTAACAGTTGAAATACAAGTGAATAGATTCTAACCACATTTAATGCCGAGTTCCATTACCGAGATTACAGGTAGAAAGCTCTGAAATGACCAAAATTCTGATGATATTATCAAGTCTGGCAATTTTTAGTGGCGTTTTCACTAAAATGTGATTTCAAACATTAATAATTCCTTTTTATACAGCTCAGAACTTGTGTATAAGGCTTTGAAATGAGGAGAATACTGTTCATGTTTACAACTGAGGCTTAAGTGGCCATGCGTTTTTTGACTGAAACCAAGATTATCCTGTAGGTTCAAGTATTTACTTCTAAGGAAACTCTCAAAATGTGGTAAAACTCTTAAAATACAGAATTATCTTTACAGGTAACGAATATGATCCTGTAACTAACAGTTGAAATACAAGTAAATATCTTCTAACCACATTTAATGCCGAGTTCAATTACCGAGATTACAGGTAGAAAGCTCTGAAATGAGCAAAATTCTGATAACATTAACGAGTCCAGCTATTTTATGTGGCGTTTTCACTAAAATGTGATTTCAAACATTAAGATTTCTGTTTATAGAGCTCAGAATTTTTGAATAAAGCTTTGAAATGAGGAAAATACTGTTCATGTTCACAACTGAGGCTTAATTGGCCACGCGTTTTTTGACTGAAATCGTGTATATCCTGTAGGTTCTAGTATTTACTTCTAAGGAAACTCTCAAAAAGTGGTAAAACTCTTAAAATACAGAAATATCTTTCCAGGAAACGAATATGAACCTGTAACTAAGAGTTGAAATACAGGTAAATAGATTATAACCACATTTAATGCTGAGTTCAATTACCGAGATTACAGGTAGAAAGCTCTGAAATGACGAAAATTCTGCTAATATTAACGAGTCCGGCTATTTTAAGTGACGTTTTCACTAAAATGTGATTTCAAACATTAAGATTTCTGTTTATAGAGCTCAGAATTTGTGTATAAAGTTTTGAAATGAGGAGAATACTGTTCATGTTCACAACTGAGGCTTAATTGGCCACGCCTTTTTTGACTGAAACCGTGTATATCCTGTAGATTCTAGTATTTACTTCTAAGGAAACTCTCAAAATTGGTAAAACTCTTAAAATACACAATGATCTTTCCAGGAAACGAATATGAACCTGTAACTAACAGTTGAAATACAAGTAAATAGATTCTAACCACATTTATTGCCGAGTTCCATTACCGAGATTACAGGTAGAAAGCTCTGAAATGACCAAAATTCTGATGATATTATCAAGTCTGGCAATTTTTAGTGGCGTTTTCACTAAATTGTGATTTCAAACATTAATAATTCCTTTTTATACAGCTCAGAACTTGTGTATAAGGCTTTGAAATGAGGAGAATACTGTTCATGTTTACAACTGAGGCTTAAGTGGCCATGCGTTTTTTGACTGAAACCACGTACAACCTGTAGGTTCTAGTATTTACTTCTAAGGAAACTCTCAAAATGTGGTAAAACTCTTAAAATACAGAATTATCTTTACAGGTAACGAATATGATCCTGTAACTAACAGTTGAAATACAAGTAAATATCTTCTAACCACATTTAATGCCGAGTTCAATTACCGAGATTACAGGTAGAAAGCTCTGAAATGAGCAAAATTCTGATAATATTAACGAGTCCAGCTATTTTATGTGGCGTTTTCACTAAAATGTGATTTCAAACATTAAGATTTCTGTTTATAGAGCTCAGAATTTTTGAATAAAGCTTTGAAATGAGGAGAATACTGTTCATGTTCACAACTGAGGCTTAATTGGCCACGCGTTTTTTGACTGAAATCGTGTATATCCTGTAGGTTCTAGTATTTACTTCTAAGGAAACTCTCAAAATGTGGTAAAACTCTTAAAATACACAATGATCTTTCCAGGAAACGAATATGTACCTGTAACTAAAAGTTGAAATACATGTAAATAGATTCTAACCACATTTAATGCCGATTTCAATTACCGAGATTACAGGAAGAGAGGTCAGAAATGAGGAGAATTTAGATAATATTAAGGAGTCAAGATATTTTATGTGGCATTGTCACTAAAATGTGATTTCAAACACTAAGATTTCTGTTTATACAGCTCAGAATTTGTGAATAAAGCTTTGAAATGAGGAGAATACTGTTCATGTTTACAACTGAGGCTTAATTGGCCCCACGTTTTTTGACTGAAACCGTGTATATCCTGAAGGTTAGTATTTACTTCTAAGGAAACTCTCAAAATGTGGTAAAACTCTTAAAATACACAATGATCTTTCCAGGAAACGAATTTGAACCTGTAACTAACAGTTGAAATACAATTAAATATCTTCTAACCACATTTAATGCCGAGTTCCATTACCGAGATTACAGGTAGAAAGCTCTGAAATGACCAAAATTCTGATGATATTATCAAGTCTGGCAATTTTTAGTGGCGTTTTCACTAAAATGTGATTTCAAACATTAATAATTCCTTTTTATACAGCTCAGAACTTGTGTATAAGGCTTTGAAATGAGGAGAATACTGTTCATGTTTACAACTGAGGCTTAAGTGGCCATGCGTTTTTTGACTGAAACCACGAATATCCTGTAGGTTCAAGTATTTACTTCTAAGGAAACTCTCAAAATGTGGTAAAACTCTTAAAATACAGAATTATCTTTACAGGTAACGAATATGATCCTGTAACTAACAGTTGAAATACAAGTAAATATCTTCTAACCACATTTAATGCCGAGTTCAATTACCGAGATTACAGGTAGAAAGCTCTGAAATGAGCAAAATTCTGATAACATTAACGAGTCCAGCTATTTTATGTGGCGTTTTCACTAAAATGTGATTTCAAACATTAAGATTTCTGTTTATAGAGCTCAGAATTTTTGAATAAAGCTTTGAAATGAGGAAAATACTGTTCATGTTCACAACTGAGGCTTAATTGGCCACGCGTTTTTTGACTGAAATCGTGTATATCCTGTAGGTTCTAGTATTTACTTCTAAGGAAACTCTCAAAAAGTGGTAAAACTCTTAAAATACAGAAATATCTTTCCAGGAAACGAATATGAACCTGTAACTAAGAGTTGAAATACAGGTAAATAGATTATAACCACATTTAATGCTGAGTTCAATTACCGAGATTACAGGTAGAAAGCTCTGAAATGACGAAAATTCTGCTAATATTAACGAGTCCGGCTATTTTAAGTGACGTTTTCACTAAAATGTGATTTCAAACATTAAGATTTCTGTTTATAGAGCTCAGAATTTGTGTATAAAGTTTTGAAATGAGGAGAATACTGTTCATGTTCACAACTGAGGCTTAATTGGCCACGCCTTTTTTGACTGAAACCGTGTATATCCTGTAGATTCTAGTATTTACTTCTAAGGAAACTCTCAAAATTGGTAAAACTCTTAAAATACACAATGATCTTTCCAGGAAACGAATATGAACCTGTAACTAACAGTTGAAATACAAGTAAATAGATTCTAACCACATTTATTGCCGAGTTCCATTACCGAGATTACAGGTAGAAAGCTCTGAAATGACCAAAATTCTGATGATATTATCAAGTCTGGCAATTTTTAGTGGCGTTTTCACTAAATTGTGATTTCAAACATTAATAATTCCTTTTTATACAGCTCAGAACTTGTGTATAAGGCTTTGAAATGAGGAGAATACTGTTCATGTTTACAACTGAGGCTTAAGTGGCCATGCGTTTTTTGACTGAAACCACGTACAACCTGTAGGTTCTAGTATTTACTTCTAAGGAAACTCTCAAAATGTGGTAAAACTCTTAAAATACAGAATTATCTTTACAGGTAACGAATATGATCCTGTAACTAACAGTTGAAATACAAGTAAATATCTTCTAACCACATTTAATGCCGAGTTCAATTACCGAGATTACAGGTAGAAAGCTCTGAAATGAGCAAAATTCTGATAATATTAACGAGTCCAGCTATTTTATGTGGCGTTTTCACTAAAATGTGATTTCAAACATTAAGATTTCTGTTTATAGAGCTCAGAATTTTTGAATAAAGCTTTGAAATGAGGAGAATACTGTTCATGTTCACAACTGAGGCTTAATTGGCCACGCGTTTTTTGACTGAAATCGTGTATATCCTGTAGGTTCTAGTATTTACTTCTAAGGAAACTCTCAAAATGTGGTAAAACTCTTAAAATACACAATGATCTTTCCAGGAAACGAATATGTACCTGTAACTAAAAGTTGAAATACATGTAAATAGATTCTAACCACATTTAATGCCGATTTCAATTACCGAGATTACAGGAAGAGAGGTCAGAAATGAGGAGAATTTAGATAATATTAAGGAGTCAAGATATTTTATGTGGCATTGTCACTAAAATGTGATTTCAAACACTAAGATTTCTGTTTATACAGCTCAGAATTTGTGAATAAAGCTTTGAAATGAGGAGAATACTGTTCATGTTTACAACTGAGGCTTAATTGGCCCCACGTTTTTTGACTGAAACCGTGTATATCCTGAAGGTTAGTATTTACTTCTAAGGAAACTCTCAAAATGTGGTAAAACTCTTAAAATACACAATGATCTTTCCAGGAAACGAATTTGAACCTGTAACTAACAGTTGAAATACAATTAAATATCTTCTAACCACATTTAATGCCGAGTTCCATTACCGAGATTACAGGTAGAAAGCTCTGAAATGACCAAAATTCTGATGATATTATCAAGTCTGGCAATTTTTAGTGGCTTTTTCACTAAAATGTGATTTCAAACATTAATAATTCCTTTTTATACAGCTCAGAACTTGTGTATAAGGCTTTGAAATGAGGAGAATACTGTTCATGTTTAAAACTGAGGCTTAAGTGGCCATGCGTTTTTTGACTGAAACCACGAATATCCTGTAGGTTCAAGTATTGATTTCTAAGGAAACTCTCAAAATGTGGTAAAACTCTTAAAATACAGAATTATCTTTCCAGGTAACGAATATGATCCTGTAACTAACAGTTGAAATACAAGTAAATATCTTCTAAACACATTTAATGCCGAGTTCAGTTACTGAGATTACAGGTAGAAAGCTCTGAAATGAGCAAAATTCTGATAATATTAACGAGTCCAGCTATTTTATGTGGCGTTGTCACTAAAATGTGATTTCAAACATTAAGATTTCTGTTTATAGAGCTCAGAATTTTTGAATAAAGCTTTGAAATGAGGAGAATACTGTTCATGTTCGCAACTGAGGCTTAATTGGCCACTCGTTTTTTTTTACTGAAATAGTGTATATCCTGTAGGTTCTAGTATTTACTTCAAAGGAAACTCTCAAAATGTGGTAAAACTCTTAAAATACAGAAATATCTTTCCAGGAAACGAATATGTACCTGTAACTAACAGTTGAAATACAGGTAAATAGATTCTAACCACATTTAATGTTGAGTTCAATTACCGAGATTACAGGTAGAAAGCTCTGAAATGACGAAAATTCTGCTAATATTAACGAGTCCGGCTATTTTAAGTGACGTTTTCACTAAAATGTGATTTCAAACATTAAGATTTCTGTTTATAGAGCTCAGAATTTGTGTATAAACCTTTGAAATTATGAGAATACTGTTCATGTTCACAACTGAGGCTTAATTGGCCATGCGTTTTTTGACTGAAACCGTGTATATCCTGTAGATTCTAGTATTTACTTCTAAGGAAACTCTCAAAATTGGTAAAACTCTTAAAATACACAATGATCTTTCCAGGAAACGAATATGAACCTGTAACTAACAGTTGAAATACAAGTAAATAGATTCTAACCACATTTAATGCCGAGTTCCATTACCGAGATTACAGGTAGAAAGATCTGAAATGACCAAAATTCTGATGATATTATCAAGTCTGGCAATTTTTAGTGGCATTTTCACTAAAATGTGATTTCAAACATTAATAATTCCTTTTTATACAGCTCAGAACTTGTGTATAAGGCTTTGAAATGAGGAGAATACTGTTCATGTTTACAACTGAGGCTTAAGTGGCCATGCGTTTTTTGACTGAAACCACGTATATCCTGTAGGTTCTAGTATGTACTTCTAAGGAAACTCTCAAAATGTGGTAAAACTCTTAATATACACAATGATCTTTCCAGGAAACGAATATGAACCTGTAACTAAAAGTTGAAATACATGTAAATAGATTCTAACCACATTTAATGCCGATTTCAATTACCGAGATTACAGGAAGAGAGCTCTGAAATGAGGAGAATTTAGATAATCTTAAGGAGTCCGGATATTTTATGTGGCGTTGTCACTAAAATGTGATTTCAAACACTAAGATTTCTGTTTATAGAGCTCAGAATTTGTGAATAAAGCTTTGAAATGAGGAGAATACTGTTCATGTTTACAACTGAGGCTTAATTGGCCCCACGTTTTTTGACTGAAACCGTGTATATCCTGAAGGTTAGTATTTACTTCTAAGGAAACTCTCAAAATGTGGTAAAACTCTTAAAATACAGAAATATCTTTCCAGGAAAGGAATTTGAACCTGTAACTAACAGTTGAAATACAAGTAAATAGATTCTAACCACATTTAATGCCGAGTTCCATTACCGAGATTACAGGTAGAAAGCTCTGAAATGACGAAAATTCTGCTAATATTAATGAGTCCGGCTATTTTAAGTGACGTTTTCACTAAAATGTGATTTCAAACATTAAGATTTCTGTTTATAGAGCTCAGAATTTGTGTATAAAGCTTTGAAATGAGGAGAATAATGTTCATGTTTACAACTGAGGCTTAATTGGCCACGCGTTTTTTGTCTGAATTCGTGTATATCCTGTAGGTTCTAGTATTTACTTCTAAGGAAACTCTCAAAATGTGGTAAAACTCTTAAAATACACAATGATCTTTCCAGGAAACGAATATGTACCTGTAACTAAAAGTTGAAATACATGTAAATAGATTCTAACCACATTTAATGCCGATTTCAATTACCGAGATTACAGGAAGAGAGCTCTGAAATGAGGAGAATTTAGATAATCTTAAGGAGTCCGGATATTTCATGTGGCGTTTTCACAAAAATGTGATTTCAAACACTAAGATTTCTGTTTATAGAGCTCAGAATTTGTGAATAAAGCTTTGAAATGAGGAGAATACTGTTCATGTTTACAACTGAGGCTTAATTGGCTCCACGTTTTTTGACTGAAACCGTGAATATGCTGAAGGTTATTTTTACTTCTAAGGAAACTCTCAAAATGTGGTAAAACTCTTAAAATACACAATGATCTTTCCAGGAAACGAATAAGAACCTGTATCTAACAGTTGAAATACAAGTAAATATCTTCTAACCACATTTAATGCCGAGTTCAATTACCGAGATTACAGGTAGAAAGCTCTGAAATGAGGAAAATTCTGATAATATTAATGATTCCGGTTATTTTATGTGGCGTTTTCACTAAAATGTGATTTCAAACATTAAGATTTCTGTTTATAGAGCTCAGAATTTGTGTATTAAGCTTTGAAATGAGGAGAATAATGTTCATGTTTACAACTGAGGCTTAATTGGCCACGCGTTTTTTGACTGATACCGTGTATATCCTGTAGGTTCTAGTATTTACTTCTAAGGAAACTCTCAAAATGTGGTAAAACTCTTAAAATACACAATGATCTTTCCAGGAAACGAATATGTACCTGTAACTAAAAGTTGAAATCCATGTTAATAGATTCTAACCACATTTACTGCCGATTTCAATTACCGAGATTACAGGAAGAGAGCTCTGAAATGAGGAGCATTTAGATAATCTTAAGGAGTCCGGATATTTTATGTGGCGTTTTCACTAAAATGTGATTTCAAACACTAAGATTTCTGTTTATAGAGTTCAGAATTTGTGAATAAAGCTTTGAAATGAGGAGAATACTGTTCATGTTTACAACTGAGGCTTAATTGGCCCCACGTTTTTTGACTGAAACCGTGTATATCCTGAAGGTTAGTATTTACTTCTAAGGAAACTCTCAAAATGTGGTAAAACTCTTAAAATACACAATGATCTTTCCAGGAAACGAATATGAACCTGTAACTAACAGTTGAAATACAAGTAAATAGATTCTAACCACATTTAATGCCGCGTTCCATTACCGAGATTACAGGTAGAAAGCTCTGAAATGACCAAAATTCTGATAATATTAACGAGTCCAGCTATTTTATGTGGCGTTTTCACTAAAATGTGATTTCAAACATTAATAATTCCTTTTTATACAGCTCAGAACTTGTGTATAAGGCTTTGAAATGAGGGGAATACTGTTCATGTTTACAACTGAGGCTTAAGTGGCCATGCGTTTTTTGACTGAAACCACGAATATCCTGTAGGTTCAAGTATTTACTTCTAAGGAAACTCTCAAAATGTGGTAAAACTCTTAAAATACAGAATTATCTTTACAGGTAACGAATATGATCCTGTAACTAACAGTTGAAATACAAGTAAATATCTTCTAACCACATTTAATGCCGAGTTCAATTACCGAGATTACAGGTAGAAAGCTCTGAAATGAGCAAAATTCTGATAATATTAACGAGTCCAGCTATTTTATGTGGCGTTTTCACTAAAATGTGATTTCACACATTAAGATTTCTGTTTATAGAGATCAGAACTTTTGAATAAAGCTTTGAAATGAGGAGAATACTGTTCATGTTCACAACTGAGGCTTAATTGGCCACTCGTTTTTTTTACTGAAATAGTGTATATCCTGTACGTTCTAGTATTTACTTCTAAGGAAACTCTCAAAATGTGGTAAAACTCTTAAAATACAGAAATATCTTTCCAGGAAACGAATATGAACCTGTACCTAACAGTTGAAATACAGGTAAATAGATTCTAACCACATTTAATGCTGAGTTCAATTACCGAGATTACAGGTAGAATGCTCTGAAATGACGAAAATTCTGCTAATATTAACGAGTCCGGCTATTTTAAGTGACGTTTTCACTAAAATGTGATTTCAAACATTAAGATTTCTGTTTATAGAGCTCAGAATTAGTGTATAAAGCGTTGAAATGAGGAGAATACTGTTCATGTTCACAACTGAGGCTTAATTGGCCACGCGTTTTTTGACTGAAACCGTGTATATCCTGTAGATTCTAGTATTTACTTCTAAGGAAACTCTCAAAATTGGTAAAACTCTTAAAATACACAATGATCTTTCCAGGAAACGAATATGAACCTGTAACTAAAAGTTGAAATACAAGTAAATAGATTCTAACCACATTTAATGCCGAGTTCCATTACCGAGATTACAGGAAGAGAGCTCTGAAATGCGGAGAATTTAGATAATATTAAGGAGTCCGGATATTTTATGTGGCGTTTTCACTAAAATGTGATTTCAAACACTAAGATTTCTGTTTATAGAGCTCAGAATTTGTGAATAAAGCTTTGAAATGAGGAGAATACTGTTCATGTTTACAACTGAGGCTTAATTGGCCCCACGTTTTTTGACTGAAACCGTGTATATCCTGAAGGTTAGTATTTACTTCTAAGGAAACTCTCAAAATGTGGTAAAACTCTTAAAATACACAATGATCTTTCCAGGAAACGAATATGAACCTGTAACTAACAGTTGAAATACAAGTAAATACATTCTAACCACATTTAATGCCGAGTTCCATTACCGAGATTACAGGTAGAAAGCTCTGAAATGACCAAAATTCTGATGATATTATCAAGTCTGGCAATTTTTAGTGGCGTTTTCACTAAAATGTGATTTCAAACATTAATAATTCCTTTTTATACAGCTCAGAACTTGTGTATAAGGCTTTGAAATGAGGAGAATACTGTTCATGTTTACAACTGAGGCTTAAGTGGCCATGCGTTTTTTGACTGAAACCACGAATATCCTGTAGGTTCTAGTATTTACTTCTAAGGAAACTCTCAAAATGTGGTAAAACTCTAAAAAATACAGAATTATCTTTACAGGTAACGAATATGATCCTGTAACTAACAGTTGAAATACAAGTAAATATCTTCTAACCACATTTAATGCCGCGTTCAATTACCGAGATTACAGCTAGAAAGCTCTGAAATGAGCAAAATTCTGATAATATTAACGAGTCCGGCTATTTTATGTGGCGTTTTCACTAAAATGTGATTTCAAACATTAAGATTTCTGTTTATAGAGCTCAGAATTTTTGAATAAAGCTTTGAAATGAGGAGAACACTGTTCATGTTAACAACTGAGGCTTATTTGGCCACTCGTTTTTTTACTGAAATAGTGTATATCCTGTAGGTTCTAGTATTTACTTCTAAGGAAACTCTCAAAATGTGGTAAAACTCTTAAAATACAGAAATATCTTTCCAGGAAATGAATATGAACCTGTAACTAACAGTGGAAATACAAGTAAATACATTCTAACCACATTTAATGCTGAGTTCAATTACCGAGATTACAGGTAGAAAGCTCTGAAATGACGAAAATTCTGCTAATATTAACGAGTCCGGCTATTTTAAGTGACGTTTTCACTAAAATGTGATTTCAAACATTAAGATTTCTGTTTATAGAGCTCAGAATTTGTGTATAAAGCTTTGAAATGAGGAGAATACTGTTCATGTTCACAACTGAGGTTTAATTGGCCACGCGTTTTTTGACTGAAACCGTGTATATCCTGTAGATTCTAGTATTTACTTCTAAGGAAACTCTCAAAATTGGTAAAACTCTTAAAATACACAATGATCTTTCCAGGAAACGAATATGAACCTGTAACTAACAGTTGAAATACAAGTAAATAGATTCTAACCACATTTAATGCCGAATTCCGTTACCGAGATTACAGGTAGAAAGCTCTGAAATGACCAAAATTCTGATGATATTATCAAGTCTGGCAATTTTATGTGGCGTTTTCACTAAAATGTGATTTCAAACATTAAGATTTCTGTTTATAGAGCTCAGAATTTGTGAATAAAGCTTTGAAATGAGGAGAATACTGTTCATGTTTACAACTGAGGCTTAATTGGCCCCACGTTTTTTAGTGAAACCGTGTATATCCTGTAGGTTCTAGTATTTACTTCTAAGGAAAATCTCAAAATGTGGTACAGCTCTTAAAATACACAATGATCGTTCCAGGAAACGAATATGAACCTGTAAATAACAGTTGAAATACAAGTAAATAGTTTCTAACCACATTTAATACTGAGTTCAATTACTGAGATTACAGGTAGAAAGCTCTGAAATGACGAGAATTGTAATAATATTAACAAGTCCGGCTATTTTATGTCGCGTTTTCACTAAAATGTGATTTCATAATTTAAGATTTCTGTTAATAGAGCTCAGAATTTGTGTATAAAGCTTTGAAATTAGGAGAATACTGTTCATGTTCACAACTGAGGCTTAATTGGCCATGCGTTTTTTGACTGAAATCGTGTATATCCTGTAGGTTCTAGTTTTTACTTCTAAGGAAACCCTCAAAATGTGGTAAAACTCTTAAAATACAGAAATATCTTTGCAGGAAAGGAATTTGAACCTGTAACTAACAGTTAAAATACAAGTAAATAGATTCTAACCACATTTAATGCAGAGTTCCATTACCGAGATTACAGGTAGAACGCTCTGAAATGACGAAAATTCTGCTAATATTAATGAGTCCGGCTATTTTAAGTGACGTTTTCACTAAAATGTGATTTCAAACATTAAGATTTCTGTTTATAGAGCTCAGAATTTGTGTATAAAGCTTTGAAATGAGGAGAATAATGTTCATGTTTACAACTGAGGCTTAATTGGCCACGCGTTTTTTGACTGATACCGTGTATATCCTGTAGGTTCTAGTACTTACTTCTAAGGAAACTCTCAAAATGTGGTAAAACTCTTAAAATACACAATGATCTTTCCAGGAAACGAATATATACCTGTAACTAAAAGTTGAAATACATGTAAATAGATTCTAACCACATTTAATGCCTATTTCATTTACCGAGATTACAGGAAGAGAGCTCTGAAATGAGGAGAATTTAGATAATCTTAAGGAGTCCGGATATTTTATGTGGCGTTTTCAATAAAATGTGATTTCAAACACTAAGATTTCTGTTTATAGAGCTCAGAATTTGTGAATAAAGCTTTGAAATGAGGAGAATACTGTTCATGTTTACAACTGAGGCTTAATTGGCCCCACGTTTTTTAACTGAAACGGTGTATATCCTGAAGGTTAGTATTTACTTCTAAGGAAACTCTCAAAATGTGGTAAAACTCTTAAAATACACAATGATCTTTCCAGGAAACGAATATGTACCTGTAACTAACAGTTGAAATACAAGTAAATAGATTCTAACCACATTTAATGCCGAGTTCCATTACCGAGATTACAGGTAGAAAGCTCTGAAATGACCAAAATTCTGATAATATTAACGAGTCCAGCTATTTTATGTGGCGTTTTCACTAAAATGTGATTTCAAACATTAAGATTTCTGTTTATAGAGCTCAGAATTTTTGAATAAAGCTTTGAAATGAGGAGAATACTGTTCATGTTCACAACTGAGGCTTAATTGGCCACTCGTTTTTTTTTTACTGAAATAGTGTATATCCTGTAGGTTCTAGTATTTACTTCAAAGGAAACTCTCAAAATGTGGTAAAACTCTTAAAATACAGAAATATCTTTCCAGGAAACGAATATGAACCTGTAACTAACAGTTGAAATACAGGTAAATAGATTCTAACCACATTTAATGTTGAGTTCAATTACCGAGATTACAGGTAGAAAGCTCTGAAATGACGAAAATTCTGCTAATATTAACGAGTCCGGCTATTTTAAGTGACGTTTTCACTAAAATGTGATTTCAAACATTAAGATTTCTGTTTATAGAGATCAGAATTTGTGTATAAAGCTTTGAAATGAGGAGAATACTGTTCATGTTCACAATGAGGCTTAATTGGCCACGCGTTTTTTGACTGAAACCGTGTATATCCTGTAGATTCTAGTATTTACTTCTAAGGAAACTCTCAAAATTGGTAAAACTCTTAAAATACACAATGATCTTTCCAGGAAACGAATATGAACCTGTAACTAACAGTTGAAATACAAGTAAATAGATTCTAACCACATTTAATGCCGAGTTCCATTACCGAGATTACATGTAGAAAGCTCTGAAATGACCAAAATTCTGATGATATTATCAAGTCTGGTAATTTTTAGTGGCGTTTTCACTAAAATGTGATTTCAAACATTAATAATTCCTTTTTATACAGCTCAGAACTTGTGTATAAGGCTTTGAAATGAGGAGAATACTGTTCATGTTTACAACTGAGGCTTAAGTGGCCATGCGTTTTTTGACTGAAACCACGTATATCCTGTAGGTTCTAGTATTTACTTCTAAGGAAACTCTCAAAATGTGGTAAAACTCTTAATATACACAATGATCTTTCCAGGAAACGAATATGTACCTGTAACTAAAAGTTGAAATACATGTAAATAGATTCTAACCACATTTAATGCCGATTTCAATTACCGAGATTACAGGAAGAGAGCTCTGAAATGAGGAGAATTTAGATAATCTTAAGGAGTCCGGATATTTTATGTGGCGTTTTCACTAAAATATGATTTCAAACACTAAGATTTCTGTTTATAGAGCTCAGAATTTGTGAATAAAGCTTTGAAATGAGGAGAATACTGTTCATGTTTACAACTGAGGCTTAATTGGCCCCACGTTTTTTGACTGAAACCGTGTATATCCTGAAGGTTAGTATTTACTTCTAAGGAAACTCTCAAAATGTGGTAAAACTCTTAAAATACAGAAATATCTTTCCAGGAAAGGAATTTGAACCTGTAACTAACAGTTGAAATACAAGTAAATAGATTCTAACCACATTTAATGCCGAGTTCCATTACCGAGATTACAGGTAGAAAGCTCTGAAATGACGAAAATTCTGCTAATATTAATGAGTCCGGCTATTTTAAGTGACGTTTTCACTAAAATGTGATTTCAAACATTAAGATTTCTGTTTATAGAGCTCAGAATTTGTGTATAAAGCTTTGAAATGAGGAGAAAAATGTTCATGTTTACAACTGAGGCTTAATTGGCCACGCGTTTTTTGACTGATACCGTGTATATCCTGTAGGTTCTAGTATTTACTTCTAAGGAAACTCTCAAAATGTGGTAAAACTCTTAAAATACACAACGATCTTTCCAGGAAACGAATATGTACCTGTAACTAAAAGTTGAAATACATGTAAATAGATTCTAACCACATTTAATGCCGATTTCAATTACCGAGATTACAGGAAGAGAGCTCTGAAATGAGGAGAATTTAGATAATATTAAGGAGTCCGGATATTTTATGTGGCGTTTTCACAAAAATGTGATTTCAAACACTAAAATTTCTGTTTATAGAGTTCAGAATTTGTGAATAAAGCTTTGAAATGAGGAGAATACTGTTCATGTTTACAACTGAGGCTTAATTGGCCCCACGTTTTTTGACTGAAACCGTGTATATCCTGAAGGTTAGTATTTACTTCTAAGGAAACTCTCAAAATGTGGTAAAACTCTTAAAATACACAATTATCTTTCCAGGAAACGAATATGAACCTGTAACTAACAGTTGAAATACAAGTAAATAGATTCTAACCACATTTAATGCCGAGTTCCATTACCGAGATTACAGGTAGAAAGCTCTGAAATCACAAAAAATTCTGATGATATTATCAAGTCTGGCAATTTTTAGTGGCGTTTTCACTAAAATGTGATTTCAAACATTAATAATTCCTTTTTATACAGCTCAGAAATTGTGTATAAGGCTTTGAAATGAGGAGAATACTGTTCATGTTTACAACTGAGGCTTAAGTGGCCATGCGTTTTTTGACTGAAGCCACGAATATCCTGTAGGTTCAAGTATTTACTTCTAAGGAAACTCTCAAAATGTGGTAAAACTCTTAAAATACAGAATTATCTTTACAGGTAACGAATATGATCCTGTAGCTAACAGTTGAAATACAAGTAAATATCTTCTAACCACATTTAATGCCGAGTTCAATTACCGAGATTACAGGTAGAAAGCTCTGAAATGATCAAAATTCTGATAATATTAACGAGTCCAGCTATTTTATGTGGCGTTTTCACTAAAATGTGATTTCACACATTAAGATTTCTGTTTATAGAGATCAGAATTTTTGAATAAAGCTTTGAAATGAGGAGAATACTGTTCATGTTCACAACTGAGGCTTAATTGGCCACTCGTTTTTTTTACTGAAATAGTGTATATCCTGTAGGTTCTAGTATTTACTTCTAAGGAAACTCTCAAAATGTGGTAAAACTCTTAAAATACAGAAATATCTTTCCAGGAATCGAATATGAACCTGGAACTAACAGTTGAAATACAGGTAAATAGATTCTAACCACATTTAATGCTGAGTTCAATTACCGAGATTACAGGTAGAATGCTCTGAAATGACGAAAATTCTGCTAATATTAACGAGTCCGGCTATTTTAAGTGACGTTTTCACTAAAATGTGATTTCAAACATTAAGATTTCTGTTTATAGAGCTCAGAATTAGTGTATAAAGCTTTGAAATGAGGAGAATACTGTTCATGTTCACAACTGAGGCTTAATTGGCCACGCGTTTTTTGACTGAAACCGTGTATATCCTGTAGATTCTAGTATTTACTTCTAAGGAAACTCTCAAAATTGGTAAAACTCTTAAAATACACAATGATCTTTCCAGGAAACGAATATGAACCTGTAACTAAAAGTTGAAATACAAGTAAATAGATTCTAACCACATTTAATGCCGATTTCAATTACCGAGATTACAGGAAGAGAGCTCTGAAATGAGGAGAATTTAGATAATATTAAGGAGTCCGGATATTTTATGTGGCGTTTTCACAAAAATGTGATTTCAAACACTAAAATTTCTGTTTATAGAGTTCAGAATTTGTGAATAAAGCTTTGAAATGAGGAGAATACTGTTCATGTTTACAACTGAGGCTTAATTGGCCCCACGTTTTTTGACTGAAACCGTGTATATCCTGAAGGTTAGTATTTACTTCTAAGGAAACTCTCAAAATGTGGTAAAACTCTTAAAATACACAATTATCTTTCCAGGAAACGAATATGAACCTGTAACTAACAGTTGAAATACAAGTAAATAGATTCTAACCACATTTAATGCCGAGTTCCATTACCGAGATTACAGGTAGAAAGCTCTGAAATCACAAAAAATTCTGATGATATTATCAAGTCTGGCAATTTTTAGTGGCGTTTTCACTAAAATGTGATTTCAAACATTAATAATTCCTTTTTATACAGCTCAGAAATTGTGTATAAGGCTTTGAAATGAGGAGAATACTGTTCATGTTTACAACTGAGGCTTAAGTGGCCATGCGTTTTTTGACTGAAGCCACGAATATCCTGTAGGTTCAAGTATTTACTTCTAAGGAAACTCTCAAAATGTGGTAAAACTCTTAAAATACAGAATTATCTTTACAGGTAACGAATATGATCCTGTAGCTAACAGTTGAAATACAAGTAAATATCTTCTAACCACATTTAATGCCGAGTTCAATTACCGAGATTACAGGTAGAAAGCTCTGAAATGATCAAAATTCTGATAATATTAACGAGTCCAGCTATTTTATGTGGCGTTTTCACTAAAATGTGATTTCACACATTAAGATTTCTGTTTATAGAGATCAGAATTTTTGAATAAAGCTTTGAAATGAGGAGAATACTGTTCATGTTCACAACTGAGGCTTAATTGGCCACTCGTTTTTTTTACTGAAATAGTGTATATCCTGTAGGTTCTAGTATTTACTTCTAAGGAAACTCTCAAAATGTGGTAAAACTCTTAAAATACAGAAATATCTTTCCAGGAATCGAATATGAACCTGGAACTAACAGTTGAAATACAGGTAAATAGATTCTAACCACATTTAATGCTGAGTTCAATTACCGAGATTACAGGTAGAATGCTCTGAAATGACGAAAATTCTGCTAATATTAACGAGTCCGGCTATTTTAAGTGACGTTTTCACTAAAATGTGATTTCAAACATTAAGATTTCTGTTTATAGAGCTCAGAATTAGTGTATAAAGCTTTGAAATGAGGAGAATACTGTTCATGTTCACAACTGAGGCTTAATTGGCCACGCGTTTTTTGACTGAAACCGTGTATATCCTGTAGATTCTAGTATTTACTTCTAAGGAAACTCTCAAAATTGGTAAAACTCTTAAAATACACAATGATCTTTCCAGGAAACGAATATGAACCTGTAACTAAAAGTTGAAATACAAGTAAATAGATTCTAACCACATTTAATGCCGAGTTCCATTACCGAGATTACAGGAAGAGAGCTCTGAAATGCGGAGAATTTAGATAATATTAAGGAGTCCGGATATTTTATGTGGCGTTTTCACTAAAATGTGATTTCAAACACTAAGATTTCTGTTTATAGAGCTCAGAATTTGTGAATAAAGCTTTGAAATGAGGAGAATACTGTTCATGTTTACAACTGAGGCTTAATTGGCCCCACGTTTTTTGACTGAAACCGTGTATATCCTGAAGGTTAGTATTTACTTCTAAGGAAACTCTCAAAATGTGGTAAAACTCTTAAAATACACAATGATCTTTCCAGGAAACGAATATGAACCTGTAACTAACAGTTGAAATACAAGTAAATAGATTCTAACCACATTTAATGCCGAGTTCCATTACCGAGATTACAGGTAGAAAGGTCTGAAATGACCAAAATTCTGATGATATTATCAAGTCTGGCAATTTTTAGTGGCGTTTTCACTAAAATGTGATTTCAAACATTAATAATTCCTTTTTATACAGCTCAGAACTTGTGTATAAGGCTTTGAAATGAGGAGAATACTGTTCATGTTTACAACTGAGGCTTAAGTGGCCATGCGTTTTTTGACTGAAACCACGAATATCCTGTAGGTTCTAGTATTTACTTCTAAGGAAACTCTCAAAATGTGGTAAAACTCTTAAAATACAGAATTATCTTTACAGGTAACGAATATGATCCTGTAACTAACAGTTGAAATACAAGTAAATATCTTCTAACCACATTTAATGCCGAGTTCAATTACCGAGATTACAGGTAGAAAGCTCTGAAATGAGCAAAATTCTGATAATATTAACGAGTCCGGCTATTTTATGTGGCGTTTTCACTAAAATGTGATTTCAAACATTAAGATTTCTGTTTATAGAGCTCAGAATTTTTGAATAAAGCTTTGAAATGAGGAGAACACTGTTCATGTTAACAACTGAGGCTTATTTGGCCACTCGTTTTTTTACTGAAATAGTGTATATCCTGTAGGTTCTAGTATTTACTTCTAAGGAAACTCTCAAAATGTGGTAAAACTCTTAAAATACAGAAATATCTTTACAGGAAATGAATATGAACCTGTAACTAACAGTGGAAATACAAGTAAATAGATTCTAACCACATTTAATGCTGAGTTCAATTACCGAGATTACAGGTAGAAAGCTCTGAAATGACGAAAATTCTGCTAATATTAACGAGTCCGGCTATTTTAAGTGACGTTTTCACTAAAATGTGATTTCAAACATTAAGATTTCTGTTTATAGAGCTCAGAATTTGTGTATAAAGCTTTGAAATGAGGAGAATACTGTTCATGTTCACAACTGAGGTTTAATTGGCCACGCGTTTTTTGACTGAAACCGTGTATATCCTGTAGATTCTAGTATTTACTTCTAAGGAAACTCTCAAAATTGGTAAAACTCTTAAAATACACAATGATCTTTCCAGGAAACGAATATGAACCTGTAACTAACAGTTGAAATACAAGTAAATAGATTCTAACCACATTTAATGCCGAATTCCATTACCGAGATTACAGGTAGAAAGCTCTGAAATGACCAAAATTCTGATGATATTATCAAGTCTGGCAATTTTATGTGGCGTTTTCACTAAAATGTGATTTCAAACATTAAGATTTCTGTTTATAGAGCTCAGAATTTGTGAATAAAGCTTTGAAATGAGGAGAATACTGTTCATGTTTACAACTGAGGCTTAATTGGCCCCACGTTTTTTAGTGAAACCGTGTATATCCTGTAGGTTCTAGTATTTACTTCTAAGGAAACTCTCAAAATGTGGTACAGCTCTTAAAATACACAATGATCGTTCCAGGAAACGAATATGAACCTGTAAATAACAGTTGAAATACAAGTAAATAGTTTCTAACCACATTTAATACTGAGTTCAATTACTGAGATTACAGGTAGAAAGCTCTGAAATGATGAGAATTGTAATAATATTAACAAGTCCGGCTATTTTATGTCGCGTTTTCACTAAAATGTGATTTCATAATTTAAGATTTCTGTTAATAGAGCTCAGAATTTGTGTATAAAGCTTTGAAATTAGGAGAATACTGTTCATGTTCACAACTGAGGCTTAATTGGCCACGCGTTTTTTGACTGAAATCGTGTATATCCTGTAGGTTCTAGTTTTTACTTCTAAGGAAACCCTCAAAATGTGGTAAAACTCTTAAAATACAGAAATATCTTTCCAGGAAAGGAATTTGAACCTGTAACTAACAGTTGAAATACAAGTAAATAGATTCTAACCACATTTAATGCAGAGTTCCATTACCGAGATTACAGGTAGAACGCTCTGAAATGACGAAAATTCTGCTAATATTAATGAGTCCGGCTATTTTAAGTGACGTTTTCACTAAAATGTGATTTCAAACATTAAGATTTCTGTTTATAGAGCTCAGAATTTGTGTATAAAGCTTTGAAATGAGGAGAATAATGTTCATGTTTACAACTGAGGCTTAATTGGCCACGCGTTTTTTGACTGATACCGTGTATATCCTGTAGGTTCTAGTATTTACTTCTAAGGAAACTCTCAAAATGTGGTACAACTCTTAAAATACACAATGATCTTTCCAGGAAACGAATATATACCTGTAACTAAAAGTTGAAATACATGTAAATAGATTCTAACCACATTTAATGCCTATTTCATTTACCGAGATTACAGGAAGAGAGCTCTGAAATGAGGAGAATTTAGATAATCTTAAGGAGTCCGGATATTTTATGTGGCGTTTTCAATAAAATGTGATTTCAAACACTAAGATTTCTGTTTATAGAGCTCAGAATTTGTGAATAAAGCTTTGAAATGAGGAGAATACTGTTCATGTTTACAACTGAGCCTTAATTGGCCCCACGTTTTTTAACTGAAACCGTGTATATCCTGAAGGTTAGTATTTACTTCTAAGGAAACTCTCAAAATGTGGTAAAACTCTTAAAATACACAATGATCTTTCCAGGAAACGAATATGTACCTGTAACTAACAGTTGAAATACAAGTAAATAGATTCTAACCACATTTAATGCCGAGTTCCATTACCGAGATTACAGGTAGAAAGCTCTGAAATGACCAAAATTCTGATAATATTAACGAGTCCAGCTATTTTATGTGGCGTTTTCACTAAAATGTGATTTCAAACATTAAGATTTCTGTTTATAGAGCTCAGAATTTTTGAATAAAGCTTTGAAATGAGGAGAATACTGTTCATGTTCACAACTGAGGCTTAATTGGCCACTCGTTTTTTTTTTACTGAAATAGTGTATATCCTGTAGGTTCTAGTATTTACTTCTAAGGAAACTCTCAAAATGTGCTAAAACTCTTAAAATACAGAAATATCTTTCCAGGAAACGAATATGAACCTGGAACTAACAGTTGAAATACAGGTAAATAGATTCTAACCACATTTAATGTTGAGTTCAATTACCGAGATTACAGGTAGAAAGCTCTGAAATGACGAAAATTCTGCTAATATTAACGAGTCCGGCTATTTTAAGTGACGTTTTCACTAAAATGTGATTTCAAACATTAAGATTTCTGTTTATAGAGCTCAGAATTTGTGTATAAAGCTTTGAAATGAGGAGAATACTGTTCATGTTCACAATGAGGCTTAATTGGCCACGCGTTTTTTGACTGAAACCGTGTATATCCTGTAGATTCTAGTATTTACTTCTAAGGAAACTCTCAAAATTGGTAAAACTCTTAAAATACACAATGATCTTTCCAGGAAACGAATATGAACCTGTAACTAACAGTTGAAATACAAGTAAATAGATTCTAACCACATTTAATGCCGAGTTCCATTACCGAGATTACATGTAGAAAGCTCTGAAATGACCAAAATTCTGATGATATTATCAAGTCTGGCAATTTTTAGTGGCGTTTTCACTAAAATGTGATTTCAAACATTAATAATTCCTTTTTATACAGCTCAGAACTTGTGTATAAGGCTTTGAAATGAGGAGAATACTGTTCATGTTTACAACTGAGGCTTAAGTGGCCATGCGTTTTTTGACTGAAACCACGTATATCCTGTAGGTTCTAGTATTTACTTCTAAGGAAACTCTCAAAATGTGGTAAAACTCTTAATATACACAATGATCTTTCCAGGAAACGAATATGTACCTGTAACTAAAAGTTGAAATACATGTAAATAGATTCTAACCACATTTAATGCCGATTTCAATTACCGAGATTACAGGAAGAGAGCTCTGAAATGAGGAGAATTTAGATAATCTTAAGGAGTCCTGATATTTTATGTGGCGTTTTCACTAAAATATGATTTCAAACACTAAGATTTCTGTTTATAGAGCTCAGAATTTGTGAATAAAGCTTTGAAATGCGGAGAATACTGTTCATGTTTACAACTGAGGCTTAATTGGCCCCACGTTTTTTGACTGAAACCGTGTATATCCTGAAGGTTAGTATTTACTTCTAAGGAAACTCTCAAAATGTGGTAAAACTCTTAAAATACAGAAATATCTTTCCAGGAAAGGAATTTGAACCTGTAACTAACAGTTGAAATACAAGTAAATAGATTCTAACCACATTTAATGCCGAGTTCCATTACCGAGATTACAGGTAGAAAGCTCTGAAATGACGAAAATTCTGCTAATATTAATGAGTCCGGCTATTTTAAGTGACGTTTTCACTAAAATGTGATTTCAAACATTAAGATTTCTGTTTATAGAGCTCAGAATTTGTGTATAAAGCTTTGAAATGAGGAGAATAATGTTCATGTTTACAACTGAGGCTTAATTGGCCACGCGTTTTTTGACTGATACCGTGTATATCCTGTAGGTTCTAGTATTTACTTCTAAGGAAACTCTCAAAATGTGGTAAAACTCTTAAAATACACAACGATCTTTCCAGGAAACGAATTTGTACCTGTAACTAAAAGTTGAAATACATGTAAATAGATTCTAACCACATTTAATGCCGATTTCAATTACCGAGATTACAGGAAGAGAGCTCTGAAATGAGGAGAATTTAGATAATATTAAGGAGTCCGGATATTTTATGTGGAGTTTTCACTAAAATGTGATTTCAAACACTAAGATTTCTGTTTATAGAGTTCAGAATTTGTGAATAAAGCTTTGAAATGAGGAGAATACTGTTCATGTTTACAACTGAGGCTTAATTGGCCCCACGTTTTTTGACTGAAACCGTGTATATCCTGAAGGTTAGTATTTACTTCTAAGGAAACTCTCAAAATGTGGTAAAACTCTTAAAATACACAATTATCTTTCCAGGAAACGAATATGAACCTGTAACTAACAGTTGAAATACAAGTAAATAGATTCTAACCACATTTAATGCCGAGTTCCATTACCGAGATTACAGGTAGAAAGCTCTGAAATCACAAAAAATTCTGATGATATTATCAAGTCTGGCAATTGTTAGTGGCGTTTTCACTAAAATGTGATTTCAAACATTAATAATTCCTTTTTGTACAGCTCAGAAGTTGTGTATAAGGCTTTGAAATGAGGAGAATACTGTTAATGTTTACAACTGAGGCTTAAGTGGCCATGCGTTTTTTGACTGAAGCCACGAATATCCTGTAGGTTCAAGTATTTACTTCTAAGGAAACTCTCAAAATGTGGTAAAACTCTTAAAATACAGAATTATCTTTACAGGTAACGAATATGATCCTGTAACTAACAGTTGAAATACAAGTAAATATCTTCTAACCACATTTAATGCCGAGTTCAATTACCGAGATTACAGGTAGAAAGCTCTGAAATGAGCAAAATTCTGATAATATTAACGAGTCCAGCTATTTTATGTGGCGTTTTCACTAAAATGTGATTTCACACATTAAGGTTTCTGTTTATAGAGATCAGAATTTGTGAATAAAGCTTTGAAATGAGGAGAATACTGTTCATGTTTACAACTGAGGCTTAATTGGCCCCACGTTTTTTAACTGAAACCGTGTATATCCTGAAGGTTAGTATTTACTTCTAAGGAAACTCTCAAAATGTGGTAAAACTCTTAAAATACACAATGATCTTTCCAGGAAACGAATATGTACCTGTAACTAACAGTTGAAATACAAGTAAATAGATTCTAACCACATTTAATGCCGAGTTCCATTACCGAGATTACAGGTAGAAAGCTCTGAAATGACCAAAATTCTGATAATATTAACGAGTCCAGCTATTTTAAGTGACGTTTTCACTAAAATGTGATTTCAAACATTAAGATTTCTGTTTATAGAGCTCAGAATTTTTGAATAAAGCTTTGAAATGAGGAGAATACTGTTCATGTTCACAACTGAGGCTTAATTGGCCACTCGTTTTTTTTTTACTGAAATAGTGTATATCCTGTAGGTTCTAGTATTTACTTCAAAGGAAACTCTCAAAAAGTGGTAAAACTCTTAAAATACAGAAATATCTTTCCAGGAAACGAATATGAACCTGGAACTAACAGTTGAAATACAGGTAAATAGATTCTAACCACATTTAATGTTGAGTTCAATTACCGAGATTACAGGTAGAAAGCTCTGAAATGACGAAAATTCTGCTAATATTAACGAGTCCGGCTATTTTAAGTGACGTTTTCACTAAAATGTGATTTCAAACATTAAGATTTCTGTTTATAGAGCTCAGAATTTGTGTATAAAGCTTTGAAATGAGGAGAATACTGTTCATGTTCACAATGAGGCTTAATTGGCCACGCGTTTTTTGACTGAAACCGTGTATATCCTGTAGATTCTAGTATTTACTTCTAAGGAAACTCTCAAAATTGGTAAAACTCTTAAAATACACAATGATCTTTCCAGGAAACGAATATGAACCTGTAACTAACAGTTGAAATACAAGTAAATAGATTCTAACCACATTTAATGCCGAGTTCCATTACCGAGATTACATGTAGAAAGCTCTGAAATGACCAAAATTCTGATGATATTATCAAGTCTGGCAATTTTTAGTGGCGTTTTCACTAAAATGTGATTTCAAACATTAATAATTCCTTTTTATACAGCTCAGAACTTGTGTATAAGGCTTTGAAATGAGGAGAATACTGTTCATGTTTACAACTGAGGCTTAAGTGGCCATGCGTTTTTTGACTGAAACCACGTATATCCTGTAGGTTCTAGTATTTACTTCTAAGGAAACTCTCAAAATGTGGTAAAACTCTTAATATACACAATGATCTTTCCAGGAAACGAATATGTACCTGTAACTAAAAGTTGAAATACATGTAAATAGATTCTAACCACATTTAATGCCGATTTCAATTACCGAGATTACAGGAAGAGAGCTCTGAAATGAGGAGAATTTAGATAATCTTAAGGAGTCCGGATATTTTATGTGGCGTTTTCACTAAAATATGATTTCAAACACTAAGATTTCTGTTTATAGAGCTCAGAATTTGTGAATAAAGCTTTGAAATGAGGAGAATACTGTTCATGTTTACAACTGAGGCTTAATTGGCCCCACGTTTTTTGACTGAAACCGTGTATATCCTGAAGGTTAGTATTTACTTCTAAGGAAACTCTCAAAATGTGGTAAAACTCTTAAAATACAGAAATATCTTTCCAGGAAAGGAATTTGAACCTGTAACTAACAGTTGAAATACAAGTAAATAGATTCTAACCACATTTAATGCCGAGTTCCATTACCGAGATTACAGGTAGAAAGCTCTGAAATGACGAAAATTCTGCTAATATTAATGAGTCCGGCTATTTTAAGTGACGTTTTCACTAAAATGTGATTTCAAACATTAAGATTTCTGTTTATAGAGCTCAGAATTTGTGTATAAAGCTTTGAAATGAGGAGAATAATGTTCATGTTTACAACTGAGGCTTAATTGGCCACGCGTTTTTTGACTGATACCGTGTATATCCTGTAGGTTCTAGTATTTACTTCTAAGGAAACTCTCAAAATGTGGTAAAACTCTTAAAATACACAACGATCTTTCCAGGAAACGAATTTGTACCTGTAACTAAAAGTTGAAATACATGTAAATAGATTCTAACCACATTTAATGCCGATTTCAATTACCGAGATTACAGGAAGAGAGCTCTGAAATGAGGAGAATTTAGATAATATTAAGGAGTCCGGATATTTTATGTGGAGTTTTCACTAAAATGTGATTTCACACACTAAAATTTCTGTTTATAGAGTTCAGAATTTGTGAATAAAGCTTTGAAATGAGGAGAATACTGTTCATGTTTACAACTGAGGCTTAATTGGACCCACGTTTTTTGACTGAAACCGTGTATATCCTGAAGGTTAGTATTTACTTCTAAGGAAACTCTCAAAATGTGGTAAAACTCTTAAAATACACAATTATCTTTCCAGGAAACGAATATGAACCTGTAACTAACAGTTGAAATACAAGTAAATAGATTCTAACCACATTTAATGCCGAGTTCCATTACCGAGATTACAGGTAGAAAGCTCTGAAATCACAAAAAATTCTGATGATATTATCAAGTCTGGCAATTGTTAGTGGCGTTTTCACTAAAATGTGATTTCAAACATTAATAATTCCTTTTTGTACAGCTCAGAAGTTGTGTATAAGGCTTTGAAATGAGGAGAATACTGTTAATGTTTACAACTGAGGCTTAAGTGGCCATGCGTTTTTTGACTGAAGCCACGAATATCCTGTAGGTTCAAGTATTTACTTCTAAGGAAACTCTCAAAATGTGGTAAAACTCTTAAAATACAGAATTATCTTTACAGGTAACGAATATGATCCTGTAACTAACAGTTGAAATACAAGTAAATATCTTCTAACCACATTTAATGCCGAGTTCAATTACCGAGATTACAGGTAGAAAGCTCTGAAATGAGCAAAATTCTGATAATATTAACGAGTCCAGCTATTTTATGTGGCGTTTTCACTAAAATGTGATTTCACACATTAAGGTTTCTGTTTATAGAGATCAGAATTTTTGAATAAAGCTTTGAAATGAGGAGAATACTGTTCATGTTCACAACTGAGGCTTAATTGGCCACTCGTTTTTTTTACTGAAATAGTGTATATCCTGTAGGTTCTAGTATTTACTTCTAAGGAAACTCTCAAAATGTGGTAAAACTCTTAAAATACAGAAATATCTTTCCAGGAAACGAATATGATCCTGTAACTAACAGTTGAAATACAAGTAAATAGATTCTAACCACATTTAATGCCGAGTTCCATTACCGAGATTACAGGAAGAGAGCTCTGAAATGCGGAGAATTTAGATAATATTAAGGAGTCCGGATATTTTATGTGGCGTTTTCACTAAAATGTGATTTCAAACATTAAGATTTCTGTTTATAGAGCTCAGAATTTGTGAATAAAGCTTTGAAATGAGGAGAATACTGTTCATGTTTACAACTGAGGCTTAATTGGCCCCACGTTTTTGACTGAAACCGTGTATATCCTGAAGGTTAGTATTTACTTCTAAGGAAACTCTCAAAATGTGGTAAAACTCTTAAAATACACAATGATCTTTCCAGGAAACGAATATGAACCTGTAACTAACAGTTGAAATACAAGTAAATAGATTCTAACCACATTTAATGCCGAGTTCCATTACCGAGATTACAGGTAGAAAGCTCTGAAATGACCAAAATTCTGATGATATTATCAAGTCTGGCAATTTTTAGTGGCATTTTCACTAAAATGTGATTTCAAACATTAATAATTCCTTTTTATACAGCTCAGAACTTGTGTATAAGGCTTTGAAATGAGGAGAACACTGTTCATGTTTACAACTGAGGCTTAAGTGGCCATGCGTTTTTTGACTGAAACCACGAATATCCTGTAGGTTCTAGTATTTACTTCTAAGAAAACTCTCAAAATGTGGTAAAACTCTTAAAATACAGAATTATCTTTCCAGGTAACGAATATGATCCTGTAACTAACAGTTGAAATACAAGTAAATATCTTCTAACCACATTTAATGCCGAGTTCCATTACCGAGATTACAGGTAGAAAGCTCTGAAATGACGAAAATTCTGCTAATATTAACGAATCCAGCTATTTTAAGTGGCGTTTTCACTAAAATGTGATTTCAAACATTAAGATTTCTGTTTATAGAGCTCAGAATGTTTGAATAAAGCTTTGAAATGAGGAGAACACTGTTCATGTTCACAACTGAGGCTTATTTGGCCACTCGTATTTTTACTGAAATAGTGTATATCCTGTAGGTTCTAGTATTTACTTCTAAGGAAACTCTCAAAATGTGGTAAAACTCTTAAAATAGAGAAATATCTTTCCAGGAAATGAATATGAACCTGTAAATAACAGTGGAAATACAAGTAAATAGATTCTAACCACATTTAATGCTGAGTTCAATTACCGAGATTACAGGTAGAAAGCTCTGAAATGACGAAATTCTGCTAATATTAACGAGTCCGGCTAGTTTAAGTGACGTTTTCACTAAAATGTGATTTCAAACATTAAGATTTCTGTTTATAGAGTTCAGAATTTGTGTATAAAGCTTTGAAATGAGGAGAATACTGTTCATGTTCACAACTGAGGTTTAATTGGCCACGCGTTTTTTGACTGAAACCGTGTATATCCTGTAGATTCCAGTATTTACTTCTAAGGAAACTCTCAAAATTGGTAAAACTCTTAAAATACACAATGATCTTTCCAGGAAACGAATATGAACCTGTAACTAACAGTTGAAATACAAGTAAATAGATTCTAACCACATTTAATGCCGAATTCCATTACCGAGATTACAGGTAGAAAGCTCTGAAATGACCAAAATTCTGATGATATTATCAAGTCTGGCAATTTTATGTGTCGTTTTCACTAAAATGTGATTTCAAACATTAAGATTTCTGTTTATAGAGCTCAGAATTTGTGAATAAAGCTTTGAAATGAGGAGAATACTGTTCATGTTTACAACTGAGGCTTAATTGGCCCCACGTTTTTTAGTGAAACCGTGTATATCCTGTAGGTTCTAGTATTTACTTCTAAGGAAACTCTCAAAATGTGGTACAGCTCTTAAAATACACAATGATCGTTCCAGGAAACGAATATGAACCTGTAAATAACAGTTGAAATACAAGTAAATAGTTTCTAACCACATTTAATACTGAGTTCAATTACTGAGATTACAGGTATAAAAGCTCTGAAATGACGAGAATTGTAATAATATTAACAAGTCCGGCTATTTTATGTCGCGTTTTCACTAAAATGTGATTTCATAATTTAAGATTTCTGTTAATAGAGCTCAGAATTTGTGTATAAAGCTTTGAAATTAGGAGAATACTGTTCATGTTCACAACTGAGGCTTAATTGGCCACGCGTTTTTTGACTGAAATCGTGTATATCCTGTAGGTTCTAGTATTTACTTCTAAGGAAACCCTCAAAATGTGGTAAAACTCTTAAAATACAGAAATATCTTTCCAGGAAAGGAATTTGAACCTGTAACTAACAGTTGAAATACAAGTAAATAGATTCTAACCACATTTAATGCCGAGTTCCATTACCGAGATTACAGGTAGAAAGCTCTGAAATGACGAAAATTCTGCTAATATTAATGAGTCCGGCTATTTTAAGTGACGTTTTCACTAAAATGTGATTTCAAACATTAAGATTTCTGTTTATAGAGCTCAGAATTTGTGTATAAAGCTTTGAAATGAGGAGAATAATGTTCATGTTTACAACTGAGGCTTAATTGGCCATGCGTTTTTTGACTGAAACCACGATTATCCTGTAGGTTCAAGTATTTACTTCTAAGGAAACTCTCAAAATGTGTTAAAACTCTTAAAATACACATTGATCTTTCCAGGAAACGAATATGTACCTGTAACTAAAAGTTGAAATACATGTGAATAGATTCTAACAACATTTAATGTCGATTTCAATTACCGAGATTACAGGAATAGAGCTCTGAAAGGAGGAGAATTTAGATAATATTAAGGTGTCCGGATATTTTATGTGGCGATTTCACTAAAATGTGATTTCAAACATTAAGATTTCTGTTTATAGAGCTCAGAATTTGTGAATAAAGCTATGAAATGAGGAGAATACTGTTCATGTTTACAACTGAGGCTTAATTGGCCCCACGTTTTTTAGTGAAAC
Source organism: Myotis nattereri (assembly GCF_964212035.1). Classification (NCBI taxonomy): domain Eukaryota; kingdom Metazoa; phylum Chordata; class Mammalia; order Chiroptera; family Vespertilionidae; genus Myotis; species Myotis nattereri. The sequence continues at coordinate 101,333,050 of NC_138076.1, read as the reverse complement.
CGTGTATATCCTGAAGGTTCTAGTATTTACTTCTAAGGAAACTCTCAAAATGTGGTACAGCTCTTAAAATACACAATTATCTTTCCAGGAAACGAATATGAACCTGTAAATAACAGTTGAAATACAAGTAAATAGATTCTAACGACATTTAATGCTGAGTTCAATTACTGAGATTACAGGTAGAAAGCTCTGAAATGACGAGAATTGTAATAATATTAACAAGTCCGGCTATTTTATGACGCGTTTTCACTAAAATGTGATTTCATTATTTAAGATTTCTGTTAATAGAGCTCAGAATTTGTGTATAAAGCTTTGAAATTAGGAGAATACTGTTCATGTTCACAACTGAGGCTTAATTGGCCACGCGTTTTTTGACAGAAATCGTGTATATCCTGTAGGTTCTAGTATTTACTTCTAAGGAAACTCTCAAAATGTGGTAAAACTCTTAAAATACAGAAATATCTTTCCAGGAAACGAATATGAACCTGTAACTAACAGTGGAAATACAGGTAAATAGATTCTAACCACATTTAATGCTGAGTTCAATTACCGAGATTACTGGTAGAAAGCTCTGAAATGAGGAGAATTTAGATAATATTAAGGAGTCCGGATATTTTATGTGGCGTTTTCACTAAAATGTGATTTCAAACACAAAGATTTCTGTTTATAGAGCTCAGAATTTGTGAATAAAGCTTTGAAATGAGGAGAATACTGTTCATGTTTACAACTGAGGCTTAATTGGCCCCACGTTTTTTGACTGAAACCGTGTATATCCTGAAGGTTAGTATTTACTTCTAAGGAAACTCTCAAAATGTGGTAGAACTCTTAAAATACACAATGATCTTTCCAGGAAACGAATATGAACCTGTAACTAACAGTTGAAATACAAGTAAATAGATTCTAACCACATTTAATGCCGAGTTCCATTACCGAGATTACAGGTAGAAAGCTCTGAAATGACCAATATTCTGATGATATTATCAAGTCTGGCAATTTTTAGTGGCGTTTTCACTAAAATGTGATTTTAAACATTAATAATTCCTTTTTATACAGCTCAGAACTTGTGTATAAGGCTTTGAAATGAGGAGAATACTGTTCATGTTTAAAATTGAGGCTTAAGTGGCCATGCGTTTTTTGACTGAAACCACGAATATCCTGTAGGTTCAAGTATTTACTTCTAAGGAAACTCTCAAAATGTGGTAAAACTCTTAAAATACAGAATTATCTTTACAGGTAACGAATATGATCCTTTAACTAACAGTTGAAATACAAGTAAATATCTTCTAACCACATTTAATGCCGAGTTCAATTACCGAGATTACAGGTAGAAAGCTCTGAAATGAGGAGAATTTAGATAATATTAAGGAGTCCGGCTATTTTATGTGGCGTTTTCACTAAAATGTGATTTCAAACACTAAGATTTCTGTTTATAGAGCTCAGAATTTGTGAATAAAGCTTTGAAATGAGGAGAATACTGTTCATGTTTACAACTGAGGCTTAATTGGCCCCACGTTTTTTGACTGAAACCGTGTATATCCTGAAGGTTAGTATTTACTTCTAAGGAAACTCTCAAAATGTGGTAAAACTCTTAAAATACACAATGATCTTTCCAGGAAACGAATATGAACCTGTAACTAACAGTTGAAATACAAGTAAATAGATTCTAACCACATTTAATGCCGAGTTCCATTAACGAGATTACAGGCAGAAAGCTCTGAAATGACCAAAATTCTGATGATATTATCAAGTCTGGCAATTTTTAGTGGCGTTTTCACTAAAATGTGGTTTCAAACATTAATAATTCCTTTTTATACAGCTCAGAACTTGTGTATAAGGCTTTGAAATGAGGAGAATACTGTTCATGTTTACAACTGAGGCTTAAGTGGCCATGCGTTTTTTGACTGAAACCACGAATATCTTGTAGGTTCAAGTATTTACTTCTAAGGAAACTCTCAAAATGTGGTAAAACTCTTAAAATACAGAATTATCTTTACAGGTAACGAATTTGATCCTTTAACTAACAGTTGAAATACAAGTAAATATCTTCTAACCACATTTAATGCCGAGTTCAATTACCGAGATTACAGGTAGAAAGCTCTGAAATGAGGAGAATTTAGATAATATTAAGGAGTCCGGATATTTTATGTGGCGTTTTCACTAAAATGTGATTTCAAACACTAAGATTTCTGTTTATAGAGCTCAGAATTTGTGAATAAAGCTTTGAAATTAGGAGAATACTGTTCATGTTTACAACTGAGGCTTAATTGGCCCCACGTTTTTTGACTGAAACCGTGTATATCCTGAAGGTTAGTATTTACTTCTAAGGAAACTCTCAAAATGTGGTAAAACTCTTAAAATACACAATGATCTTTCCAGGAAACGTATATGAACCTGTAACTAACAGTTGAAATACAAGTAAATAGATTCTAACCACATTTAATGCCGAGTTCCATTACCGAGATTACAGGCAGAAAGCTCTGAAATGACCAAAATTCTGATGATATTATCAAGTCTGGCAATTTTTAGTGGCGTTTTCACTAAAATGTGATTTCAAACATTAATAATTCCTTTTTATACAGCTCAGAACTTGTGTATAAGGCTTTGAAATGAGGAGAATACTGTTCATGTTTACAACTGAGGCTTAAGTGGCCATGCATTTTTTGACTGAAACCACGAATATCCTGTAGGTTCAAGTATTTACTTCTCAGGAAACTCTCAAAATGTGGTAAAACTCTTAAAATACAGAATTATCTTTACCGGTAACGAATAGGATCCTGTAACTAACAGTTGAAATACAAGTAAATATCTTCTAACCACATTTAATGCCGAGTTCAATTACCGAGATTACAGGTAGAAAGCTCTGAAATGAGGAAAATTCTGATAATATTATCGAGTCCGGCTATTTTATGTGGCGTTTTCACTAAAAAGTGATTTCAAACATTAAGATTTCTGTTTATAGAGCTCAGAATTTTTGAATAAAGCTTTGAAATGAGGAGAATACTGTTCATGTTCACAACTGAGGCTTAATTGGCCACGCGTTTTTTGACTGAAATCGTGTATATCCTGTAGATTCTAGTATTTACTTCTAAGGAAACTCTCAAAATTGGTAAAACTCTAAAAATACACAATGATCTTTCCAGGAAACGAATATGAACCTGTAACTAACAGTTGAAATACAAGTAAATAGATTCTAACCACATTTATTGCCGAGTTCCATTACCGAGATTACAGGTAGAAAGCTCTGAAATGATCAAAATTCTGATGATATTATCAAGTCTGGCAATTTTTAGTGGCGTTTTCACTAAAATGTGATTTCAAACATTAGTAATTCCTTTTTATACAGCTCTGAACTTGTGTATAAGGCTTTGAAATGAGGAGAATACTGTTCATGTTTACAACTGAGGCTTAAGTGGCCATGCGTTTTTTGACTGAATCCACGTATATCCTGTAGGTTTTGGTATTTACTTCTAAGGAAACTCTCAAAAATGTGGTAAAACTCTTAAAATACAGAATTATCTTTACCGGTAACGAATATGATCCTGTAACTAATAGTTGAAATACAAGTAAATATCTTCTAACCACATTTAATGCCGAGTTCAATTACCGAGAAACAGGTAGAAAGCTCTGAAATGAGGAAAATTCTGATAATATTAACGAGTCCGGCTATTTTATGTGGCGTTTTCACTAAAATGTGATTTCAAACATTAAGATTTCTGTTTATAGAGGTCAGAATTTTTGAATAAAGCTTTGAAATGAGGAGAATACTGTTCATGTTCACAACTGAGGCTTAATTGCCCACGCGTTTTTTGACTGAAATCGTGTATATCCTGTAGGTTCTAGTATTTACTTCTAAGGAAACCCTCAAAATGTGGTAAAACTCTTAAAATACACAATGATCTTTCCAGGAAACGAATATGTACCTGTAACTAAAAGTTGAAATACATGTAAATAGATTCTAACCACATTTAATGCCGATTTCAATTACCGAGATTACAGGAAGAGAGCTCTGAAATGAGGAGAATTTAGATAATATTAAGGAGTCCGGATATTTTATGTGGCGTTTTCACTAAAATGTGATTTCAAACACTAAGATTTCTGTTTATAAGGCTCAGAAATTGTGAATAAAGCTTTGAAATGAGGAGAATACTGTTCATGTTTACAACTGAGGCTTAATTGGCCCCACGTTTTTTGACTGAAACCGTGTATATCCTGAAGGTTAGTTTTTACTTCTAAGGAAACTCTCAAAATGTGGTAAAACTCTTAAAATACACAATGATCTTTCCAGGAAATGAATATGAACCTGTAACTAACAGTTGAAATACAAGTAAATAGATTCTAACCACATTTAATGCCGAGTTCCATTACCGAGATTACAGGTAGAAAGCTCTGAAATGACCAAAATTCTGATGATATTATCAAGTCTGGCAATTTTTTGTGGCCTTTTCACTAAAATGTGATTTCAAACATTAATAATTCCTTTTTATACAGATCAGAACTTGTGTATAAGGCTTTGAAATGAGGAGAATACTGTTCATGTTTACAACTGAGGATTAAGTGGCCATGCTTTTTTTGACTGAAACCACGAATATCCTTTAGGTTCTAGTATTTACTTCTAAGGAAACTCTCAAAATGTGATAAAACTCTTAAAATACAGAATTATCTTTACAGTAACGAATATGATCCTGTAACTAACAGTTGAAATACAAGTAAATATCCTCTAACCACATTTAATGCCGAGTTCAATTACCGAGATTACAGGTAGAAAGCTCTGAAATGAGGAAAATTCTGATAATATTAATGAGTCCGGCTATTTTATGTGGCGTTTTCACTAAAATGTGATTTCAAACATTAAGATTTCTGTTTATAGAGCTCAGAATTTTGAATAAAGCTTTGAAATTAGGAGAATACTGTTCATGTTTACAACTGAGGCTTAATTGGCCCCACTTTTTTTGACTGAAACCGTGTATATTCTGATGGTTAGTATTTACTTCTAAGGAAACTCTCAAAATGTGGTAAAACTCTTAAAATACACAATGATCTTTCCAGGAAACGAATATATACCTGTAACTAAAAGTTGAAATACATGTGAATAGATTCTAACAACATTTAATGTCGATTTCAATTACCGAGATTACAGGAATAGAGCTCTGAAAGGAGGAGAATTTAGATAATATGAAGGTGTCCGGATATTTTATGTGGCGATTTCACTAAAATGTGATTTCAAACATTAAGATTTCTGTTTATAGAGCTCAGAATTTGTTAATAAAGCTTTGAAATGAGGAGAATACTGTTCATGTTTACAACTGAGGCTTAATTGGCCCCACGTTTTTTAGTGAAACCGTGTATATCCTGAAGGTTCTAGTATTTACTTCTAAGGAAACTCTCAAAATGTAGTACAGCTCTTAAAATACACAATGATCTTTCCAGGAAACGAATATGAACCTGTAAATAACAGTTGAAATCCAAGTAAATAGATTCTAACCACATTTAATGCTGAGTTCAATTACTGAGATTACAGGTAGAAAGCTCTGAAATTACGAGAATTGTAATAATATTAACAAGTCCGGCTATTTTATGACGCGTTTTCACTAAAATGTGATTTCATAATTTAAGATTTCTGTTAATAGAGCTCAGAATTTGTGTATAAAGCTTTGAAATTAGGAGAATACTGTTCATGTTCACAACTGAGGCTTAATTGGCCACGCGTTTTTTGACTGAAACCACGAATATCCTGTAGGTTCTAGTATTTACTTCTAAGGAAACTCTCAAAATGTGGTAAAACTCTTAAAATACAGAAATATCTTTCCAGGAAACGAATATGAACCTGTAACTAACAGTGGAAATACAAGTAAATAGATTCTAACCACATTTAATGCTGAGTTCAATTACCGAGATTACAGGTAGAAAGCTCTGAAATGACGAAAATTCCGCTAATATTAACGAGTCCGGCTATTTTAAGTGACGTTTTCACTAAAATGTGATTTCAAACACTAAGATTTCTGTTTATAGAGCTCAGAATTTGTGAATAAAGCTTTGAAATGAGGAGAATACTGTTCATGTTTACAACTGAGGCTTAATTGGCCCCACGTTTTTTGACTGAAACCGTGTATATCCTGAAGGTTAGTATTTACTTCTAAGGAAACTCTCAAAATGTGGTAAAACTCTTAAAATACACAATGATCTTTCCAGGAAACGAATATGAACCTGTAACTAACAGTTGAAATACAAGTAAATAGATTCTAACCACATTTAATGCCGAGTTCCATTACCGAGATTACAGGTAGAAAGCTCTGAAATGACCAAAATTCTGATGATATTATCAAGTCTGGCAATTTTTAGTGGCGTTTTCACTAAAATGTGATTTCAAACATTAATAATTCCTTTTTATACAGCTCAGAACTTGTGTATAAGGCTTTGAAATGAGGAAAATACTGTTCATGTTTACAACTGAGGCTTAAGTGGCCATGCGTTTTTTGACTGAAACCACGAATATCCTGTAGGTTCAAGTATTTACTTCTAAGGAAACTCTCAAAATGTGGTAAAACTATTAAAATACAGAATTATCTTTACAGGTAACGAATATGATCCTTTAACTAACAGTTGAAATACAAGTAAATATCTTCTAACCACATTTAATGCCGAGTTCAATTACCGAGATTACAGGTAGAAAGCTATGAAATGAGGAGAATTTAGATAATATTAAGGAGTCCGGATATTTTATGTGGCGTTTTCACTAAAATGTGATTTCAAACACTAAGATTTCTGTTTATAGAGCTCAGAATTTGTGAATAAAGCTTTGAAATGAGGAGAATACTGTTCACGTTTACAACTGAAGCTTAATTGGCCCCACGTTTTTTGACTGAAACCGTGTATATCCTGAAGGTTAGTATTTACTTCTAAGGAAACTCTCAAAATGTGGTAAAACTCTTAAAATACAGAATGATCTTTCCAGGAAACGAATATGAACCTGTAACTAACAGTTGAAATATAAGTAAATATCCTCTAACCACATTTAATGCCGAGTTCAATTACCGAGATTACAGGTAGAAAGCTCTGAAATGAGGAAAATTCTGATAATATTAACGAGTCCGGCTATTTTATGTGGCGTTTTCACTAAAATGTGATTTCAAACATTAAGATTTCTGTTTATAGAGCTCAGAATTTTGAATAAAGCTTTGAAATGAGTAGAATACTGTTCATGTTTACAACTGAGGCTTAATTGGCCCCACTTTTTTTGACTGAAACCGTGTATATTCTGAAGGTTAGTATTTACTTCTAAGGAAACTCTCAAAATGTGGTAAAACTCTTAAAATACACAATGATCTTTCCAGGAAACGAATATGTACCTGTAACTAAAAGTTGAAATACATGTGAATAGATTCTAACAACATTTAATGTCGATTTCAATTACCGAGATTACAGGAATAGAGCTCTGAAAGGAGGATAATTTAGATAATATTAAGGTGTCCGGATATTTTATGTGGCGATTTCACTAAAATGTGATTTCAAACATTAAGATTTCTGTTTATAGAGCTCAGAATTTGTTAATAAAGCTTTGAAATGAGGAGAATACTGTTCATGTTTACAACTGAGGCTTAATTGGCCCCACGTTTTTTAGTGAAACCGTGTATATCCTGAAGGTTCTAGTATTTACTTCTAAGGAAACTCTCAAAATGTGGTAAAACTCTTAAAATACACAATGATCTTTCCAGGAAACGAATATGAACCTGTAAATAACAGTTGAAATACAAGTAAATAGATTCTAACCACATTTAATGCTGAGTTCAATTACTGAGATTACAGGTAGAAAGCTCTGAAATGACGAGAATTGTAATAATATTAACAAGTCCGGCTATTTTATGACGCGTTTTCACTAAAATGTGATTTCATAATTTAAGATTTCTGTTAATAGAGCTCAGAATTTGTGTATAAAGCTTTGAAATTAGGAGAATACTGTTCATGTTCACAACTGAGGCTTAATTGGCCACGCGTTTTTTGACTGAAACCACGAATATCCTGTAGGTTCTAGTATTTACTTCTAAGGAAACTCTCAAAATGTGGTAAAACTCTTAAAATACAGAAATATCTTTCCAGGAAACGAATATGAACCTGTAACTAACAGTGGAAATACAAGTAAATAGATTCTAACCACATTTAATGCTGAGTTCAATTACCGAGATTACAGGTAGAAAGCTCTGAAATGACGAAAATTCCGCTAATATTAACGAGTCCGGCTATTTTAAGTGACGTTTTCACTAAAATGTGATTTCAAACACTAAGATTTCTGTTTATAGAGCTCAGAATTTGTGAATAAAGCTTTGAAATGAGGAGAATACTGTTCATGTTTACAACTGAGGCTTAATTGGCCCCACGTTTTTTGACTGAAACCGTGTATATCCTGAAGGTTAGTATTTACTTCTAAGGAAACTCTCAAAATTGGTAAAACTCTTAAAATACACAATGATCTTTCCAGGAAACGAATATGAACCTGTAACTAACAGTTGAAATACAAGTAAATAGATTCTAACCACATTTAATGCCGAGTTCCATTACCGAGATTACAGGTAGAAAGCTCTGAAATGACCAAAATTCTGATGATATTATCAAGTCTGGCAATTTTTAGTGGCGTTTTCACTAAAATGTGATTTCAAACATTAATAATTCCTTTTTATACAGCTCAGAACTTGTGTATAAGGCTTTGAAATGAGGAGAATACTGTTCATGTTTACAACTGAGGATTAAGTGGCCATGCTTTTTTTGACTGAAACCACGAATATCCTTTAGGTTCTAGTATTTACTTCTAAGGAAACTCTCAAAATGTGATAAAACTCTTAAAATACAGAATTATCTTTACAGGTAACGAATATGATCCTGTAACTAACAGTTGAAATACAAGTAAATATCCTCTAACCACATTTAATGCCGAGTTCAATTACCGAGATTACAGGTAGAAAGCTCTGAAATGAGGAAAATTCTGATAATATTAATGAGTCCGGCTATTTTATGTGGCGTTTTCACTAAAATGTGATTTCAAACACTAAGATTTCTGTTTATAGAGCTCAGAATTTGTGAATAAAGCTTTGAAATGAGGAGAATACTGTTCATGTTTACAACTGAGGCTTAATTGGCCCCACGTTTTTTGACTGAAACCGTGTATATCCTGAAGGTTAGTATTTACTTCTAAGGAAACTCTCAAAATGTGGTAAAACTCTTAAAATACACAATGATCTTTCCAGGAAACGAATATGAACCTGTAACTAACAGTTGAAATACAAGTAAATAGATTCTAACCACATTTAATGCCGAGTTCCATTACCGAGATTACAGGTAGAAAGCTCTGAAATGACCAAAATTCTGATGATATTATCAAGTCTGGCAATTTTTAGTGGCGTTTTCACTAAAATGTGATTTCAAACATTAATAATTCCTTTTTATACAGCTCAGAACTTGTGTATAAGGCTTTGAAATGAGGAAAATACTGTTCATGTTTACAACTGAGGCTTAAGTGGCCATGCGTTTTTTGACTGAAACCACGAATATCCTGTAGGTTCAAGTATTTACTTCTAAGGAAACTCTCAAAATGTGGTAAAACTATTAAAATACAGAATTATCTTTACAGGTAACGAATATGATCCTTTAACTAACAGTTGAAATACAAGTAAATATCTTCTAACCACATTTAATGCCGAGTTCAATTACCGAGATTACAGGTAGAAAGCTATGAAATGAGGAGAATTTAGATAATATTAAGGAGTCCGGATATTTTATGTGGCGTTTTCACTAAAATGTGATTTCAAACACTAAGATTTCTGTTTATAGAGCTCAGAATTTGTGAATAAAGCTTTGAAATGAGGAGAATACTGTTCACGTTTACAACTGAAGCTTAATTGGCCCCACGTTTTTTGACTGAAACCGTGTATATCCTGAAGGTTAGTATTTACTTCTAAGGAAACTCTCAAAATGTGGTAAAACTCTTAAAATACAGAATGATCTTTCCAGGAAACGAATATGAACCTGTAACTAACAGTTGAAATATAAGTAAATATCCTCTAACCACATTTAATGCCGAGTTCAATTACCGAGATTACAGGTAGAAAGCTCTGAAATGAGGAAAATTCTGATAATATTAACGAGTCCGGCTATTTTATGTGGCGTTTTCACTAAAATGTGATTTCAAACATTAAGATTTCTGTTTATAGAGCTCAGAATTTTGAATAAAGCTTTGAAATGAGTAGAATACTGTTCATGTTTACAACTGAGGCTTAATTGGCCCCACTTTTTTTGACTGAAACCGTGTATATTCTGAAGGTTAGTATTTACTTCTAAGGAAACTCTCAAAATGTGGTAAAACTCTTAAAATACACAATGATCTTTCCAGGAAACGAATATGTACCTGTAACTAAAAGTTGAAATACATGTGAATAGATTCTAACAACATTTAATGTCGATTTCAATTACCGAGATTACAGGAATAGAGCTCTGAAAGGAGGATAATTTAGATAATATTAAGGTGTCCGGATATTTTATGTGGCGATTTCACTAAAATGTGATTTCAAACATTAAGATTTCTGTTTATAGAGCTCAGAATTTGTTAATAAACCTTTGAAATGAGGAGAATACTGTTCATGTTTACAACTGAGGCTTAATTGGCCCCACGTTTTTTAGTGAAACCGTGTATATCCTGAAGGTTCTAGTATTTACTTCTAAGGAAACTCTCAAAATGTGGTAAAACTCTTAAAATACACAATGATCTTTCCAGGAAACGAATATGAACCTGTAAATAACAGTTGAAATACAAGTAAATAGATTCTAACCACATTTAATGCTGAGTTCAATTACTGAGATTACAGGTAGAAAGCTCTGAAATGACGAGAATTGTAATAATATTAACAAGTCCGGCTATTTTATGACGCGTTTTCACTAAAATGTGATTTCATAATTTAAGATTTCTGTTAATAGAGCTCAGAATTTGTGTATAAAGCTTTGAAATTAGGAGAATACTGTTCATGTTCACAACTGAGGCTTAATTGGCCACGCGTTTTTTGACTGAAACCACGAATATCCTGTAGGTTCTAGTATTTACTTCTAAGGAAACTCTCAAAATGTGGTAAAACTCTTAAAATACAGAAATATCTTTCCAGGAAACGAATATGAACCTGTAACTAACAGTGGAAATACAAGTAAATAGATTCTAACCACATTTAATGCTGAGTTCAATTACCGAGATTACAGGTAGAAAGCTCTGAAATGACGAAAATTCCGCTAATATTAACGAGTCCGGCTATTTTAAGTGACGTTTTCACTAAAATGTGATTTCAAACACTAAGATTTCTGTTTATAGAGCTCAGAATTTGTGAATAAAGCTTTGAAATGAGGAGAATACTGTTCATGTTTACAACTGAGGCTTAATTGGCCCCACGTTTTTTGACTGAAACCGTGTATATCCTGAAGGTTAGTATTTACTTCTAAGGAAACTCTCAAAATTGGTAAAACTCTTAAAATACACAATGATCTTTCCAGGAAACGAATATGAACCTGTAACTAACAGTTGAAATACAAGTAAATAGATTCTAACCACATTTAATGCCGAGTTCCATTACCGAGATTACAGGTAGAAAGCTCTGAAATGACCAAAATTCTGATGATATTATCAAGTCTGGCAATTTTTAGTGGCGTTTTCACTAAAATGTGATTTCAAACATTAATAATTCCTTTTTATACAGCTCAGAACTTGTGTATAAGGCTTTGAAATGAGGAGAATACTGTTCATGTTTACAACTGAGGCTTAAGTGGCCATGCGTTTTTTGACTGAAACCACGAATATCCTGTAGGTTCAAGTATTTACTTCTAAGGAAACTCTCAAAATGTGGTAAAACTCTTAAAATACAGAATTATCTTTACAGGTAACGAATATGATCCTTTAACTAACAGTTGAAATACAAGTAAATATCTTCTAACCACATTTAATTCCGAGTTCAATTACCGAGATTACAGGTAGAAAGCTCTGAAATGAGCAAAATTCTGATAATATTAACGAGTCCAGCTATTTTATGTGGCGTTTTCACTAAAATGTGATTTCAAACATTAAGATTTCTGTTTATAGAGCTCAGAATTTTTGAATAAAGCTGTGAAATGAGGAGAATACTGTTCATGTTCACAACTGAGGCTTAATTGGCCACTCGTTTTTTTTTACTGAAATAGTGTATATCCTGTAGGTTCTAGTATTTACTTCTAAGGAAACTCTCAAAATGTGGTAAAACTCTTAAAATACAGAAATATCTTTCCAGGAAACGAATATGAACCTGTAACTAACAGTTGAAATACAGGTAAATAGATTCTAACCACATTTAATGCTGAGTTCAATTACCGAGATTACAGGTAGAAAGCTCTGAAATGACGAAAATTCTGCTAATATTAACGAGTCCGGCTATTTTAAGTGACGTTTTCACTAAAATGTGATTTCAAACATTAAGATTTCTGTTTATAGAGCTCAGAATTTGTGTATAAAGCTTTGAAATGAGGAGAATACTGTTCATGTTCACAACTGAGGCTTAATTGGCCCCACGTTTTTTGACTGAAACCGTGTATATCCTGTAGATTCTAGTATTTACTTCTAAGGAAACTCTCAAAATGGGTAAAACTCTTAAAATACACAATGATCTTTCCAGGAAATGAATATGAACCTGTAACTAACAGTTGAAATACAAGTAAATAGATTCTAACCACATTTAATGCCGAGTTCCATTACCGAGATTACAGGTAGAAAGCTCTGAAATGACCAAAATTCTGATGATATTATCAAGTCTGGCAATTTTTAGTGGCGTTTTCACTAAAATGTGATTTCAAACATTAATAATTCCTTTTTATACAGCTCAGAACTTGTGTATAAGGCTTTGAAATGAGGAGAATACTGTTCATGTTTACAACTGAGGCTTAAGTGGCCATGCGTTTTTTGACTGAAACCACGATTATCCTGTAGGTTCATGTATTTACTTCTAAGGAAACTCTCAAAATGTGGTAAAACTCTTAAAATACAGAATTATCTTTACAGGTAACGAATATGATCCTGTAACTAACAGTTGAAATACAAGTAAATATCTTCTAACCACATTTAATGCCGAGTTCCATTACCGAGATTACAGGTAGAAAGCTCTGAAATGAGGAAAATTCTGATAATATTAACGTGTCCGGCTATTTTATGTGGCGTTTTCACTAAAATGTGATTTCAATCATTAAGATTTCTGTTTATAGAGTTCAGAATTTTTGAATAAATCTTTGAAATGAGGAGAATACTGTTCATGTTCACAACTGAGGCTTAATTGGCCACGCGTTTTTTGACTGAAATCGTGTATATCCTGTAGGTTCTAGTATTTACTTCTAAGGAAACTCTCAAAATGTGGTAAAACTCTTAAAATACACAATGATCTTTCCAGGAAACGAATATGTACCTGTAACTAAAAGTTGAAATACATGTAAATAGATTCTAACCACATTTAATGCCGATTTCAATTACCGAGATTACAGGAAGAGAGTTCTGAAATGAGGAGAATTTAGATAATATTAAGGAGTCAGGATATTTTATGTGGCGTTGTCACTAAAATGTGATTTCAAACACTAAGATTTCTGTTTATAGAGCTCAGAATTTGTGAATAAAGCTTTGAAATGAGGAGAATACTGTTCATGTTTACAACTGAGGCTTAATTGGCCCCACGTTTTTTGACTGAAACCGTGTATATCCTGAAGGTTAGTATTTACTTCTAAGGAAACTCTCAAAATGTGGTAAAACTCTTAAAATACACAATGATCTTTCCAGGAAACGAATATGAACCTGTAACTAACAGTTGAAATACAAGTAAATAGATTCTAACCACATTTAATGCCGAGTTCCATTACCGAGATTACAGGTAGAAAGCTCTGAAATGACCAAAAATCTGATGATATTATCAAGTCTGGCAATTTTTGTGGCGTTTTCACTAAAATGTGATTTCAAACATTAATAATTCCTTTTTATACAGCTCAGAACTTGTGTATAAGGCTTTGAAATGAGGAGAATACTGTTCATGTTTACAACTGAGGCTTAAGTGGCCATGCGTTTTTTGACTGAAACCACGAATATCCTGTAGATTCAAGTATTTACTTCTAAGGAAACTCTCAAAATGTGGTAAAACTTTTAAAATACAGAATTATCTTTACAGGTAACGAATATAATCCTGTAACTAACAGTTGAAATACAAGTAAATATCTTCTAACCACATTTAATGCCGAGTTCAATTACCGAGATTACAGGTAGAAAGCTCAGAAATGAGCAAAATTCTGATAATATTAACGAGTCCAGCTATTTTATGTGGCGTTTTCACTAAAATGTGATTTCAAACATTAAGATTTCTGTTTATAGAGCTCAGAATTTTTGAATAAAGCTGTGAAATGAGGAGAATACTGTTCATGTTCACGACTGAGGCTTAATTGGCCACTCGTTTTTTTTTACTGAAATAGTGTATATCCTGTAGGTTCTAGTATTTACTTCTAAGGAAACTCTCAAAATGTGGTAAAACTCTTAAAATACAGAAATATCTTTCCAGGAAACGAATATGAACCTGTAACTAACAGTTGAAATACAGGTAAATAGATTCTAACCACATTTAATGCTGAGTTCAATTACCGAGATTACAGGTAGAAAGCTCTGAAATGATGAAAATTCTGCTAATATTAACGAGTCCGGCTATTTTAAGTGACGTTTTCACTAAAATGTGATTTCAAACATTAAGATTTCTGTTTATAGAGCTCAGAATTTGTGTATAAAGCTTTGAAATGAGGAGAATACTGTTCATGTTCACAACTGAGGCTTAATTGGCCACGCGTTTTTTGACTGAAACCGTGTATATCCTGTAGATTCTAGTATTTACTTCTAAGGAAACTCTCAAAATGGGTAAAACTCTTAAAATACACAATGATCTTTCCAGGAAACGAATATGAACCTGTAACTAACAGTTGAAATACAAGTAAATAGATTCTAACCACATTTAATGCCGAGTTCCATTACCGAGATTCCAGGTAGAAAGCTCTGAAATGACCAAAATTCTGATGATATTATCAAGTCTGGCAATTTTTAGTGGCGTTTTCACTAAAATGTGATTTCAAACATTAATAATTCCTTTTTTTACAGCTCAGAACTTGTGTATAAGGCTTTGAAATGAGGAGAATACTGTTCATGTTTACAACTGAGGCTTAAGTGGCCATGCGTTTTTTGACTGAAACCACGATTATCCTGTAGGTTCAAGTATTTACTTCTAAGGAAACTCTCAAAATGTGGTAAAACTCTTAAAATACAGAATTATCTTTACAGGTAACGAATATGATCCTGTAACTAACAGTTGAAATACAAGTAAATATCTTCTAACCACATTTAATGCCGAGTTCAATTACCGAGATTACAGGTAGAAAGCTCTGAAATGAGGAAAATTCTGATAATATTAAGGAGTCCGGCTATTTTATGTGGCGTTTTCACTAAAATGTGATTTCAATCATTAAGATTTCTGTTTATAGAGTTCAGAATTTTTGAATAAAGCTTTGAAATGAGGAGAATACTGTTCATGTTCACAACTGAGGCTTAATTGGCCACGCGTTTTTTGACTGAAATCGTGTATATCCTGTAGGTTCTAGTATTTACTTCTAAGGAAACTCTCAAAATGTGGTAAAACTCTTAAAATACACAATGATCTTTCCAGGAAACGAATATGTACCTGTAACTAAAAGTTGAAATACATGTAAATAGATTCTAACCACATTTAATGCCGATTTCAATTACCGAGATTACAGGAAGAGAGGTCTGAAATGAGGAGAATTTAGATAATATTAAGGAGTCAGGATATTTTATGTGGCGTTGTCACTAAAATGTGATTTCAAACACTAAGATTTCTGTTTATAGAGCTCAGAATTTGTGAATAAAGCTTTGAAATGAGGAGAATACTGTTCATGTTTACAACTGAGGCTTAATTGCCCCCACGTTTTTTGACTGAAACCGTGTATATCCTGAAGGTTAGTATTTACTTCTAAGGAAACTCTCAAAATGTGGTAAAACTCTTAAAATACACAATGATCTTTTCATGAAACGAATATGAACCTGTAACTAACAGTTGAAATACAAGTAAATAGATTCTAACCACATTTAATGCCGAGTTCCATTACCGAGATTACAGGTAGAAAGCTCTGAAATGACCAAAAATCTGATGATATTATCAAGTCTGGCAATTTTTAGTGGCGTTTTCACTAAAATGTGATTTCAAACATTAATAATTCCTTTTTATACAGCTCAGAACTTGTGTATAAGGCTTTGAAATGAGGAGAATACTGTTCATGTTTACCACTGAGGCTTAAGTGGCCATGCGTTTTTTGACTGAAACCACGAATATCCTGTAGGTTCAAGTATTTACTTCTAAGGAAACTCTCAAAATGTGGTAAAACTCTTAAAATACAGAATTATCTTTACAGGTAACGAATATGATCCTGTAACTAACAGTTGAAATACAAGTAAATATCTTCTAACCACATTTAATGCCGAGTTCAATTACCGAGATTACAGGTAGAAAGCTTAGAAATGAGCAAAATTCTGATAATATTAACGAGTCCAGCTATTTTATGTGGCGTTTTCACTAAAATGTGATTTCAAACATTAAGATTTCTGTTTATAGAGCTCAGAATTTTTGAATAAAGCTGTGAAATGAGGAGAATACTGTTCATGTTCACAACTGAGGCTTAATTGGCCACTCGTTTTTTTTTACTGAAATAGTGTATATCCTGTAGGTTCTAGTATTTACTTCTAAGGAAACTCTCAAAATGTGGTAAAACTCTTAAAATACAGAAATATCTTTCCAGGAAACGAATATGAACCTGTAACTAACAGTTGAAATACAGGTAAATAGATTCTAACCACATTTAATGCTGAGTTCAATTACCGAGATTACAGGTAGAAAGCTCTGAAATGATGAAAATTCTGCTAATATTAACGAGTCCGGCTATTTTAAGTGACGTTTTCACTAAAATGTGATTTCAAACATTAAGATTTCTGTTTATAGAGCTCAGAATTTGTGTATAAAGCTTTGAAATGAGGAGAATACTGTTCATGTTCACAACTGAGGCGTAATTGGCCACGCGTTTTTTGACTGAAACCGTGTATATCCTGTAGATTCTAGTATTTAATTCTAAGGAAACTCTCAAAATGGGTAAAACTCTTAAAATACACAATGATCTTTCCAGGAAACGAATATGAACCTGTAACTAACAGTTGAAATACAAGTAAATAGATTCTAACCACATTTAATGCCGAGTTCCATTACCGAGATTACAGGTAGAAAGCTCTGAAATGACCAAAATTCTGATGATATTATCAAGTCTGGCAATTTTTAGTGGCGTTTTCACTAAAATGTGATTTCAAACATTAATAATTCCTTTTTATACAGCTCAGAACTTGTGTATAAGGCTTTGAAATGAGGAGAATACTGTTCATGTTTACAACTGAGGCTTAAGTGGCCATGCGTTTTTTGACTGAAACCACGATTATCCTGTAGGTTCAAGTATTTACTTCTAAGGAAACTCTCAAAATGTGGTAAAACTCTTAAAATACAGAATTATCTTTACCGGTAACGAATATGATGCAGTAACTTACAGTTGAAATACAAGTAAATATCTTCTAACCACATTTAATGCCGAGTTCCATTACTGAGATTACAGGTAGAAAGCTCTGAAATGACTCGAATTCTGGTAATATTAACGAGTCCGGCTATTTTAAGTGGCGTTTTCACTGAAATGTGATTTCAAACATTAAGAATTAACGTTTATACAGCTCAGAACTAGTGTATAAAGCTTTGAAATGAGGAGAATACTGTTTATGTTTACAACTGAGGCTTAATTGGCCACACGTGTTTTGACTGAAACCGTGTATATCCTGAAGGTTCTAGTATTTAGTGCTAAGCAAACTCTCAAAATGGCGTAAAACTCTTAAAATACACAATTATCTTTCCAGGAAATGAATATCAACGTGTAACTAACTGTTGAAGTACAAGTAAATAGATTCTAACCACATTTAATGCCGAGTTCAATTACTGAGATTACAGGTAGAAAACTCTGAAATGACTCGAATTCTGGTAATATTAACGAGTCCGGCTATTTTAAGTGGCGTTTTCACTGAAATGTGATTTCAAACATTAAGAATTCCCGTTTATACAGCTCAGAACTAGTGTATAAAGCTATGAAATGAGGAGAATACTGTTTATGTTTACAACTGAGGCTTAATTGGCCATGCGTTTTTTGACTGAAACCGTGTATATGCTGAAGGTTCTAGTATTTACCGCTAAGCAAAATCTCAAAATGTGGTAAAACTCTTAAAATACACAATTATCTTTCAAGGAAATGAATATGAACGTGTAACTAACTGTTGAAATACAAGTAAATAGATTCTAATCACATTTATTGCCGAGTTCAATTACCTAGATTACAGGTAGAAAGCTCTGAAATGACGCGAATTCTGATAATATTAACAAGTCCGGCTATTTTAAGTGCCGTTTTCACTAAAATGTGATTTCTTGGTCTAAGAATTTATGTATATAGACCTCATAACTAGTTTATAAAGCTTTTAAATGAGGAGATTACTGTTTATGTTTACAACTGAGGGTTAATTGGCCACACGTGTTTTGACTGAAACCGTGTATATCCTGAAGGTTCTAGTATTTAGTGCTAAGCAAAATCTCAAAATGGCGTAAATCTCTTAAAATAAACAATTATCTTTACAGGAAAATAATATGAACTCTTAACTAACAGTTGAAATAGAAGTAAATAGATTCTAACCACATTTAATGCCGAGTTCAATTACTGAGATTACAGGTAGAAAGCTCTGAAATGACTCGAATTCTGGTAATATTAACGAGTCCGGCTATTTTAAGTGGCGTTTTCACTGAAATGTGATTTCAAACATTAAGAATTAACGTTTATACAGCTCAGAACTAGTGTATAAAGCTTTGAAATGAGGAGAATACTGTTTATGTTTACAACTGAGGCTTAATTGGCCACACGTGTTTTGACTGAAACCATGTATATCCTGAAGGTTCTAGTATTTAGTGCTAAGCAAACTCTCAAAATGGCGTAAAACTCTTAAAATACACAATTATCTTTCCAGGAAATGAATATCAACGTGTAACTAACTGTTGAAGTACAAGTAAATAGATTCTAACCACATTTAATGCCGAGTTCAATTACCTAGATTACAGGTAGAAAGCTCTGAAATGACGCGAATTCTGATAATATTAACAAGTCCGGCTATTTTAAGTGCCGTTTTCACTAAAATGTGATTTCTCGGTCTAAGAATTTATGTATATAGACCTCATAACTAGTTTATAAAGCTTTTAAATGAGGAGATTACTGTTTATGTTTACAACTGAGGCTTAATTGGCCACGCGTTTTTTGACTGAAACCGGCTATATCCTGAATGTTCTAGTATTTACTACTAAGCAAACTCTCAAAATGTGGTAAAACTCTTAAAATACACACTTATCTTTCCAGGAAATGAATATGAACGTTTAACTCACAGTTTAAATACAAGTAAATAGATTCTAACTACATTTAATGCCGAGTATAATTACTGACATTACAGGTAGAGAGCACTGAAATGACGAAAATTCTGATAATATTAACAATTCCGGCTATTTACAGTGGCGGATTCCCTAAAATGTGATTTCAGACATTAAGAGTTCCTGTTTATAGAGCTCACAACTTGAATAGAAAGCTTTGAAATAAGGAGAATACTGTTTATGTTTAAGACTGAGGTTTAATTGGCGTGGTGTCTTTTGACTGAAACAGTCTATATCCTGTAGGTTCTAGTGTATACTTCAAAGGAAAGAGTCAAAATGTGTTAAAACTCTTCAAATAAACAATTATCTTTCCAGGAAAATAATATGAACTATTAACTAACAGTTGAAATAGAAGGAAATAGATTCTAACCACATTTAATGCCGAGTTCAATTACTGAGATTACAGGTAGAAAACTCTGAAATGACTCGAATTCTGGTAATATTAACGAGTCCGGCTATTTTAAGTGGCGTTTTCACTGAAATGTGATTTCAAACATTAAGAATTCCCGTTTATACAGCTCAGAACTAGTGTATAAAGCTATGAAATGAGGAGAATACTGTTTATGTTTACAACTGAGGCTTAATTGGCCATGCGTTTTTTGACTGAAACCGTGTATATGCTGAAGGTTCTAGTATTTACCGCTAAGCAAAATCTCAAAATGTGGTAAAACTCTTAAAATACACAATTATCTTTCAAGGAAATGAATATGAACGTGTAACTAACTGTTGAAATACAAGTAAATAGATTCTAATCACATTTATTGCCGAGTTCAATTACCTAGATTACAGGTAGAAAGCTGTGAAATGACGCGAATTCGGATAATATTAACAAGTACGGCTATTTTAAGTGCCGTTTTCACTAAGATGTGATTTCTCGGTCCAAGAATTTATATATATAGAGCTCATAACTAGTTTATAAAGCTTTTAAATGAGGCGATTACTGTTTATGTTTACAACTGAGGTTTAATTGGCCACACGTGTTTTGACTGAAACCGTGTATATCCTGAAGGTTCTAGTATTTAGTGCTTAGCAAAATCTCAAAATGGCGTAAATCTCTTAAAATAAACAATTATCTTTCCAGGAAAATAATATGAACTCTTAACTAACAGTTGAAATAGAAGTAAATAGATTCTAACCACATTTAATGCCGAGTTCAATTACTGAGATTACAGGTAGAAAGCTCTGAAATGACTCGAATTCTGGTAATATTAACGAGTCCGGCTATTTTAAGTGGCGTTTTCACTGAAATGTGCTTTCAAACATTAAGAATTAACGTTTATACAGCTCAGAACTAGTGTATAAAGCTTTGAAATGAGGAGAATACTGTTTATGTTTACAACTGAGGCTTAATTGGCCACACGTGTTTTGACTGAAACCGTGTATATCCTGAAGGTTCTAGTATTTAGTGCTAAGCAAACTCTCAAAATGGCGTAAAACTCTTAAAATACACAATTATCTTTCCAGGAAATGAATATCAACGTGTAACTAACTGTTGAAGTACAAGAAAATAGATTCTAACCACATTTAATGCCGAGTTCAATTACTGAGATTACAGGTAGAAAACTCTGAAATGACTCGAATTCTGGTAATATTAACGAGTCCGGCTATTTTAAGTGGCGTTTTCACTGAAATGTGATTTCAAATATTAAGAATTCCCGTTTATACAGCTCAGAACTAGTGTATAAAGCTATGAAATGAGGAGAATACTGTTTATGTTTACAACTGAGGCTTAATTGGCCATGCGTTTTTTGACTGAAACCGTGTATATGCTGAAGGTTCTAGTATTTACCGCTAAGCAAAATCTCAAAATGTGGTAAAACTCTTAAAATACACAATTATCTTTCAAGGAAATGAATATGAACGTGTAACTAACTGTTGAAATACAAGTAAATAGATTCTAATCACATTTATTGCCGAGTTCAATTACCTAGATTACAGGTAGAAAGCTGTGAAATGACGCGAATTCTGATAATATTAACAAGTCCGGCTATTTTAAGTGCCGTTTTCACTAAGATGTGATTTCTCGGTCCAAGAATTTATATATATAGAGCTCATAACTAGTTTATAAAGCTTTTAAATGAGGCGATTACTGTTTATGTTTACAACTGAGGCTTAATTGGCCACACGTGTTTTGACTGAAACCGTGTATATCCTGAAGGTTCTAGTATTTAATGCTAAGCACAATCTCAAAATGGCGTAAATCTCTTAAAATAAACAATTATCTTTCCAGGAAAATGATATGTACTCTTAACTAACAGTTGAAATAGAAGGAAATAGATTCTAACCACATTTAATGCCGAGTTCAATTACTGAGATTACAGGTAGAAAGCTCTGAAATGACTCGAATTCTGGTAATATTAACGAGTCCGGCTATTTTAAGTGGCGTTTTCACTGAAATGTGATTTCAAACATTAAGAATTCCCGTTTATACAGCTCAGAACTAGTGTATAAAGCTTTGAAATGAGGAGAATACTGTTTATGTTTACAACTGAGGCTTAATTGGCCACACGTGTTTTGACTGAAACCATGTATATCCTGAAGGTTCTAGTATTTAGTGCTAAGCAAACTCTCAAAATGGCGTAAAACTCTTAAAATACACAATTATCTTTCCAGGAAATGAATATCAACGTGTAACTAACTGTTGAAGCACAAGTAAATAGATTCTAACCACATTTAATGCCGAGTTCAATTACCTAGATTACAGGTAGAAAGCTCTGAAATGACGCGAATTCTGATAATATTAACAAGTCCGGCTATTTTAAGTGCCGTTTTCACTAAAATGTGATTTCACGGTCTAAGAATTTATGTATATACCTCATAACTAGTTTATAAAGCTTTTAAATGAGGAGATTACTGTTTATGTTTACAACTGAGGCTTAATTGGCCACGCATTTTTTGACTGAAACCGGCTATATCCTGAATGTTCTAGTATTTACTACTAAGCAAACTCTCAAAATGTGGTAAAACTCTTAAAATACACACTTATCTTTCCAGGAAATGAATATGAACGTTTAACTCACAGTTTAAATACAAGTAAATAGATTCTAACTACATTTAATGCCGAGTATAATTACTGACATTACAGGTAGAGAGCACTGAAATGACGAAAATTCTGATTATATTAACAATTCCGGCTATTGAAAGTGGCGGATTCCCTAAAATGTGATTTCAAACATTAAGAGTTCCTGTTTATAGAGCTCACAACTTGTATAGAAAGCTTTGAAATAAGGAGAATACTGTTTATGTTTAAGACTGAGGTTTAATTGGCGTGGTGTCTTTTGACTGAAACAGTTTATATCCTGTAGGTTCTAGTGTATACTTCAAAGGAAACAGTCAAAATGTGTTAAAACTCTTCAAATAAACAATTATCTTTCCAGGAAAATAATATGAACTATTAACTAACAGTTGAAATAGAAGTAAATAGATTCTCACCACATTTAATGCCGAGTTCAATTACTGAGATTACAGGTAGAGAGCACTGAAATGACTCGAATTCTGGTAATATTAACGAGTCCGGCTATTTTAAGTGGCGTTTTCACTGAAATGTGATTTCAAACATTAAGAATTCCCGTTTATACAGCTCAGAACTAGTGTATAAAGCTTTGAAATGAGGAGAATACTGTTTATGTTTACAACTGAGGCTTAATTGGCCACACGTGTTTTGACTGAAACCATGTATATCCTGAAGGTTCTAGTATTTAGTGCTAAGCAAACTCTCAAAATGGCGTAAAACTCTTAAAATACACAATTATCTTTCCAGGAAATGAATATCAACGTGTAACTAACTGTTGAAGTACAAGTAAATAGATTCTAACCACATTTAAAGCCGAGTTCAATTACCTAGATTACAGGTAGAAAGCTCTGAAATGACGCGAATTCTGATAATATTAACAAGTCCGGCTATTTTAAGTGCCGTTTTCACTAAAATGTGATTTCTCGGTCTAAGAATTTATGTATATAGACCTCATAACTAGTTTATAAAGCTTTTAAATGAGGAGATTACTGTTTATGTTTACAACTGAGGCTTAATTGGCCACGCGTTTTTTGACTGAAACCGGGTATATCCTGAATGTTCTAGTATTTACTACTAAGCAAACTCTCAAAATGTGGTAAAACTCTTAAAATACACACTTATCTTTCCAGGAAATGAATATGAACGTTTAACTCACAGTTTAAATACAAGTAAATAGACTCTAACTACATTTAATGCCAAGTATAATTACTGACATTACAGGTAGAGAGCACTGAAATGACGAAAATTCTGATTATATTAACAATTCCGGCTATTTAAAGTGGCGGATTCCCTAAAATGTGATTTCAAACATTAAGAGTTCCTGTTTATAGAGCTCACAACTTGTATAGAAAGCTTTGAAATAAGGAGAATACTGTTTATGTTTAAGACTGAGGTTTAATTGGCGTGTTGTCTTTTGACTGAAACAGTTTATATCCTGTAGGTTCTAGTGTATACTTCAAAGGAAACAGGCAAAATGTGTTAAAACTCTTCAAATAAACAATTATCTTTCCAGGAAAATAATATGAACTATTAACTAACAGTTGAAATAGAAGTAAATAGATTCTCACCACATTTAATGCCAAGTTCAATTACTGAGATTACAGGTAGAAAACTCTGAAATGACTCGAATTCTGGTAATATTAACGAGTCCGGCTATTTTAAGTGGCGTTTTCACTGAATTGTGATTTCAAACATTAAGAATTCCCGTTTATACAGCTCAGAACTAGTGTATAAAGCTATGAAATGAGGAGAATACTGTTTATGTTTACAACTGAGGCTTAATTGGCCATGCGTTTTTTGACTGAAACCGTGTATATGCTGAAGGTTCTAGTATTTACCGCTAAGCAAAATCTCAAAATGTGGTAAAACTCTTAAAATACACAATTATCTTTCAAGGAAATGAATATGAACGTGTAACTAACTGTTGAAATACAAGTAAATAGATTCTAATCACATTTATTGCCGAGTTCAATTACCTAGATTACAGGTAGAAAGCTGTGAAATGACGCGAATTCGGATAATATTAACAAGTACGGCTATTTTAAGTGCCGTTTTCACTAAGATGTGATTTCTCGGTCCAAGAATTTATATATATAGAGCTCATAACTAGTTTATAAAGCTTTTAAATGAGGCGATTACTGTTTATGTTTACAACTGAGGCTTAATTGGCCACACGTGTTTTGACTGAAACCGTGTATATCCTGAAGGTTCTAGTATTTAGTGCTAAGCACAATCTCAAAATGGCGTAAATCTCTTAAAATAAACAATTATCTTTCCAGGAAAATAATATGAACTCTTAACTAACAGTTGAAATAGAAGTAAATAGATTCTAACCACATTTAATGCCGAGTTCCATTACTGAGATTACAGGTAGAAAGCTTTGAAATGACTCGAATTCTGGTAATATTAACGAGTCCGGCTATTTTAAGTGGCGTTTTCACTGAAATGTGATTTCAAACATTAAGAATTCCCGTTTATACAGCTCAGAACTAGTGTATAAAGCTTTGAAATGAGGAGAATACTGTTTATGTTTACAACTGAGGCTTAATTGGCCACACGTGTTTTGACTGAAACCGTGTATATCCTGAAGGTTCTAGTATTTAGTGCTAAGCAAACTCTCAAAATGGCGTAAAACTCTTAAAATACACAATTATCTTTCCAGGAAATGAATATCAACGTGTAACTAACTGTTGAAGTACAAGTAAATAGATTCTAACCACATTTAATGCCGAGTTCAATTACCTAGATTACAGGTAGAAAGCTCTGAAATGACGCGAATTCTGATAATATTAACAAGTCCGGCTATTTTAAGTGCCGTTTTCACTAAAATGTGATTTCTCGGTCTAAGAATTTATGTATATAGACCTCATAACTAGTTTATAAAGCTTTTAAATGAGGAGATTACTGTTTATGTTTACAACTGAGGCTTAATTGGCCACGCGTTTTTTGACTGAAACCGGGTATATATCCTGAATGTTCTAGTATTTACTACTAAGCAAACTCTCAAAATGTGGTAAAACTCTTAAAATACACACTTATCTTTCCAAGAAAGGAATATGAACGTTTAACTCACAGTTTAAATACAAGTAAATAGATTCTAACTACATTTAATGCCGAGTATAATTACTAACATTACAGGTAGAGAGCACTGAAATGACGAAAATTCTGATTATATTAACAATTCCGGCTATTTAAAGTGGCGGATTCCCTAAAATGTGATTTCAAACATTAAGAGTTCCTGTTTATAGAGCTCACAACTTGTATAGAAAGCTTTGAAATAAGGAGAATACTGTTTATGTTTAAGACTGAGGTTTAATTGGCGTGGTGTCTTTTGACTGAAACAGTTTATATCCTGTAGGTTCTAGTGTATACTTCAAAGGAAACAGTCAAAATGTGTTAAAACTCTTCAAATAAACAATTATCTTTCCAGGAAAATAATATGAACTATTAACTAACAGTTGAAATAGAAGTAAATAGATTCTCACCACATTTAATGCCGAGTTCAATTACTGAGATTACAGGTAGAAAACTCTGAAATGACTCGAATTCTGGTAATATTAACGAGTCCGGCTATTTTAAGTGGCGTTTTCACTGAATTGTGATTTCAAACATTAAGAATTCCCGTTTATACAGCTCAGAACTAATGTATAAAGCTATGAAATGAGGAGAATACTGTTTATGTTTACAACTGAGGCTTAATTGGCCATGCGTTTTTTGACTGAAACCGTGTATATGCTGAAGGTTCTAGTATTTACCGCTAAGCAAAATCTCAAAATGTGGTAAAACTCTTAAAATACACAATTATCTTTCAAGGAAATGAATATGAACGTGTAACTAACTGTTGAAATACAAGTAAATAGATTCTAATCACATTTATTGCCGAGTTCAATTACCTAGATTACAGGTAGAAAGCTGTGAAATGACGCGAATTCGGATAATATTAACAAGTACGGCTATTTTAAGTGCCGTTTTCACTAAGATGTGATTTCTCGGTCCAAGAATTTATATATATAGAGCTCATAACTAGTTTATAAAGCTTTTAAATGAGGCGATTACTGTTTATGTTTACAACTGAGGCTTAATTGGCCACACGTGTTTTGACTGAAACCGTGTATATCCTGAAGGTTCTAGTATTTAGTGCTAAGCACAATCTCAAAATGGCGTAAATCTCTTAAAATAAACAATTATCTTTCCAGGAAAATAATATGAACTCTTAACTAACAGTTGAAATAGAAGTAAATAGATTCTAACCACATTTAATGCCGAGTTCAATTACTGAGATTACAGGTAGAAAGCTCTGAAATGACTCGAATTCTGGTAATATTAACGAGTCCGGCTATTTTAAGTGGCGTTTTCACTGAAATGTGATTTCAAACATTAAGAATTAACGTTTATACAGCTCAGAACTAGTGTATAAAGCTTTGAAATGAGGAGAATACTGTTTATGTTTACAACTGAGGCTTAATTGGCCACACGTGTTTTGACTGAAACCATGTATATCCTGAAGGTTCTAGTATTTAGTGCTAAGCAAACTCTCAAAATGGCGTAAAACTCTTAAAATACACAATTATCTTTCCAGGAAATGAATATCAACGTGTAACTAACTGTTGAAGTACAAGTAAATAGATTCTAACCACATTTAATACCGAGTTCAATTACCTAGATTACAGGTAGAAAGCTCTGAAATGACGCGAATTCTGATAATACTAACAAGTCCGGCTATTTTAAGTGCCGTTTTCACTAAAATGTGATTTCTCGGTCTAAGAATTTATGTATATAGACCTCATAACTAGTTTATAAAGCTTTGAAATGAGGAGAATACTGTTTATGTTTACAACTGAGGCTTAATTGGCCACACGTGTTTTGACTGAAACCATGTATATCCTGAAGGTTCTAGTATTTAGTGCTAAGCAAACTCTCAAAATGGCGTAAAACTCTTAAAATACACAATTATCTTTCCAGGAAATGAATATCAACGTGTAACTAACTGTTGAAGTACAAGTAAATAGATTCTAACCACATTTAATGCCGAGTTCAATTACCTAGATTACAGGTAGAAAGCTCTGAAATGACGCGAATTCTGATAATACTAACAAGTCCGGCTATTTTAAGTGCCGTTTTCACTAAAATGTGATTTCTCGGTCTAAGAATTTATGTATATAGACCTCATAACTAGTTTATACAGCTTTTAAATGAGGAGATTACTGTTTATGTTTACAACTGAGGCTTAATTGGCCACGCGTTTTTTGACTGAAACCGGCTATATCCTGAATGTTCTAGTATTTACTACTAAGCAAACTCTCAAAATGTGGTAAAACTCTTAAAATACACACTTATCTTTCCAGGAAATGAATATGAACGTTTAACTCACAGTTTAAATACAAGTAAATAGATTCTAACTACATTTAATGCCGAGTATAATTACTGACATTACAGGTAGAAAGCACTGAAATGACGAAAATTCTGATAATATTAACAATTCCGGCTATTTACAGTGGCGGATTCCCTAAAATGTGATTTCAGACATTAAGAGTTCCTGTTTATAGAGCTCACAACTTGAATAGAAAGCTTTGAAATAAGGAGAATACTGTTTATGTTTAAGACTGAGGTTTAATTGGCGTGGTGTCTTTTGACTGAAACAGTCTATATCCTGTAGGTTCTAGTGTATACTTCAAAGGAAAGAGTCAAAATGTGTTAAAACTCTTCAAATAAACAATTATCTTTCCAGGAAAATAATATGAACTATTAACTAACAGTTGAAATAGAAGGAAATAGATTCTAACCACATTTAATGCCGAGTTCAATTACTGAGATTACAGGTAGAAAACTCTGAAATGACTCGAATTCTGGTAATATTAACGAGTCCGGCTATTTTAAGTGGCGTTTTCACTGAAATGTGATTTCAAACATTAAGAATTCCCGTTTATACAGCTCAGAACTAGTGTATAAAGCTATGAAATGAGGAGAATACTGTTTATGTTTACAACTGAGGCTTAATTGGCCATGCGTTTTTTGACTGAATCCGTGTATATGCTGAAGGTTCTAGTATTTACCGCTAAGCAAAATCTCAAAATGTGGTAAAACTCTTAAAATACACAATTATCTTTCAAGGAAATGAATATGAACGTGTAACTAACTGTTGAAATACAAGTAAATAGATTCTAATCACATTTATTGCCGAGTTCAATTACCTAGATTACAGGTAGAAAGCTGTGAAATGACGCGAATTCGGATAATATTAACAAGTACGGCTATTTTAAGTACCGTTTTCACTAAGATGTGATTTCTCAGTCCAAGAATTTATATATATAGAGCTCATAACTAGTTTATAAAGCTTTTAAATGAGGCGATTACTGTTTATGTTTACAACTGAGGCTTAATTGGCCACACGTGTTTTGACTGAAACCGTGTATATCCTGAAGGTTCTAGTATTTAGTGCTAAGCAAAATCTCAAAATGGCGTAAATCTCTTAAAATAAACAATTATCTTTCCAGGAAAATAATATGAACTCTTAACTAACAGTTGAAATAGAAGTAAATAGATTCTAACCACATTTAATGCCGAGTTCAATTACTGAGATTACAGGTAGAAAGCTCTGAAATGACTCGAATTCTGGTAATATTAACGAGTCCGGCTATTTTAAGTGGCGTTTTCACTGAAATGTGATTTCAAACATTAAGAATTAACGTTTATACAGCTCAGAACTAGTGTATAAAGCTTTGAAATGAGGAGAATACTGTTTATGTTTACAACTGAGGCTTAATTGGCCACACGTGTTTTGACTGAAACCGTGTATATCCTGAAGGTTCTAGTATTTAGTGCTAAGCAAACTCTCAAAATGGCGTAAAACTCTTAAAATACACAATTATCTTTCCAGAAATGAATATCAACGTGTAACTAACTGTTGAAGTACAAGTAAATAGATTCTAACCACATTTAATGCCGAGTTCAATTACTGAGATTACAGGTAGAAAACTCTGAAATGACTCGAATTCTGGTAATATTAACGAGTCCGGCTATTTTAAGTGGCGTTTTCACTGAAATGTGATTTCAAACATTAAGAATTCCCGTTTATACAGCTCAGAACTAGTGTATAAAGCTAAGAAATGAGGAGAATACTGTTTATGTTTACAACTGAGGCTTAATTGGCCATGCGTTTTTTGACTGAAACCGTGTATATGCTGAAGGTTCTAGTATTTACCGCTAAGCAAAATCTCAAAATGTGGTAAAACTCTTAAAATACACAATTATCTTTCAAGGAAATGAATATGAACGTGTAACTAACTGTTGAAATACAAGTAAATAGATTCTAATCACATTTATTGCCGAGTTCAATTACCTAGATTACAGGTAGAAAGCTGTGAAATGACGCGAATTCGGATAATATTAACAAGTCCGGCTATTTTAAGTGCCGTTTTCACTAAGATGTGATTTCTCGGTCCAAGAATTTATATATATAGAGCTCATAACTAGTTTATAAAGCTTTTAAATGAGGCGATTACTGTTTATGTTTACAACTGAGGCTTAATTGGCCACACGTGTTTTGACTGAAACCGTGTATATCCTGAAGGTTCTAGTATTTAATGCTAAGCACAATCTCAAAATGGCGTAAATCTCTTAAAATAAACAATTATCTTTCCAGGAAAATAATATGAACTCTTAACTAACAGTTGAAATAGAAGGAAATAGATTCTAACCACATTTAATGCCGAGTTCAATTACTGAGATTACAGGTAGAAAGCTCTGAAATGACTCGAATTCTGGTAATATTAACGAGTCCGGCTATTTTAAGTGGCGTTTTCACTGAAATGTGATTTCAAACATTAAGAATTCCCGTTTATACAGCTCAGAACTAGTGTATAAAGCTTTGAAATGAGGAGAATACTGTTTATGTTTACAACTGAGGCTTAATTGGCCACACGTGTTTTGACTGAAACCATGTATATCCTGAAGGTTCTAGTATTTAGTGCTAAGCAAACTCTCAAAATGGCGTAAAACTCTTAAAATACACAATTATCTTTCCAGGAAATGAATATCAACGTGTAACTAACTGTTGAAGAACAAGTAAATAGATTCTAACCACATTTAATGCCGAGTTCAATTACCTAGATTACAGGTAGAAAGCTCTGAAATGACGCGAATTCTGATAATATTAACAAGTCCGGCTATTTTAAGTGCCGTTTTCACTAAAATGTGATTTCTCGGTCTAAGAATTTATGTATATACCTCATAACTAGTTTATAAAGCTTTTAAATGAGGAGATTACTGTTTATGTTTACAACTGAGGCTTAATTGGCCACGCATTTTTTGACTGAAACCGGCTATATCCTGAATGTTCTAGTATTTACTACTAAGCAAACTCTCAAAATGTGGTAAAACTCTTAAAATACACACTTATCTTTCCAGGAAATGAATATGAACGTTTAACTCTCAGTTTAAATACAAGTAAATAGATTCTAACTACATTTAATGCCGAGTATAATTACTGACATTACAGGTAGAGAGCACTGAAATGACGAAAATTCTGATTATATTAACAATTCCGGCTATTGAAAGTGGCGGATTCCCTAAAATGTGATTTCAAACATTAAGAGTTCCTGTTTATAGAGCTCACAACTTGTATAGAAAGCTTTGAAATAAGGAGAATACTGTTTATGTTTAAGACTGAGGTTTAATTGGCGTGGTGTCTTTTGACTGAAACAGTTTATATCCTGTAGGTTCTAGTGTATACTTCAAAGGAAACAGTCAAAATGTGTTAAAACTCTTCAAATAAACAATTATCTTTCCAGGAAAATAATATGAACTATTAACTAACAGTTGAAATAGAAGTAAATAGATTCTCACCACATTTAATGCCGAGTTCAATTACTGAGATTACAGGTAGAAAACTCTGAAATGACTCGAATTCTGGTAATATTAACGAGTCCGGCTATTTTAAGTGGCGTTTTCACTGAATTGTGATTTCAAACATTAAGAATTCCCGTTTATACAGCTCAGAACTAATGTATAAAGCTATGAAATGAGGAGAATACTGTTTATGTTTACAACTGAGGCTTAATTGGCCATGCGTTTTTTGACTGAAACCGTGTATATGCTGAAGGTTCTAGTATTTACCGCTAAGCAAAATCTCAAAATGTGGTAAAACTCTTAAAATACACAATTATCTTTCAAGGAAATGAATATGAACGTGTAACTAACTGTTGAAATACAAGTAAATAGATTCTAATCACATTTATTGCCGAGTTCAATTACCTAGATTACAGGTAGAAAGCTGTGAAATGACGCGAATTCGGATAATATTAACAAGTACGGCTATTTTAAGTGCCGTTTTCACTAAGATGTGATTTCTCGGTCCAAGAATTTATATATATAGAGCTCATAACTAGTTTATAAAGCTTTTAAATGAGGCGATTACTGTTTATGTTTACAACTGAGGCTTAATTGGCCACACGTGTTTTGACTGAAACCGTGTATATCCTGAAGGTTCTAGTATTTAGTGCTAAGCACAATCTCAAAATGGCGTAAATCTCTTAAAATAAACAATTATCTTTCCAGGAAAATAATATGAACTCTTAACTAACAGTTGAAATAGAAGTAAATAGATTCTAACCACATTTAATGCCGAGTTCAATTACTGAGATTACAGGTAGAAAGCTCTGAAATGACTCGAATTCTGGTAATATTAACGAGTCCGGCTATTTTAAGTGGCGTTTTCACTGAAATGTGATTTCAAACATTAAGAATTAACGTTTATACAGCTCAGAACTAGTGTATAAAGCTTTGAAATGAGGAGAATACTGTTTATGTTTACAACTGAGGCTTAATTGGCCACACGTGTTTTGACTGAAACCATGTATATCCTGAAGGTTCTAGTATTTAGTGCTAAGCAAACTCTCAAAATGGCGTAAAACTCTTAAAATACACAATTATCTTTCCAGGAAATGAATATCAACGTGTAACTAACTGTTGAAGTACAAGTAAATAGATTCTAACCACATTTAATACCGAGTTCAATTACCTAGATTACAGGTAGAAAGCTCTGAAATGACGCGAATTCTGATAATACTAACAAGTCCGGCTATTTTAAGTGCCGTTTTCACTAAAATGTGATTTCTCGGTCTAAGAATTTATGTATATAGACCTCATAACTAGTTTATAAAGCTTTGAAATGAGGAGAATACTGTTTATGTTTACAACTGAGGCTTAATTGGCCACACGTGTTTTGACTGAAACCATGTATATCCTGAAGGTTCTAGTATTTAGTGCTAAGCAAACTCTCAAAATGGCGTAAAACTCTTAAAATACACAATTATCTTTCCAGGAAATGAATATCAACGTGTAACTAACTGTTGAAGTACAAGTAAATAGATTCTAACCACATTTAATGCCGAGTTCAATTACCTAGATTACAGGTAGAAAGCTCTGAAATGACGCGAATTCTGATAATACTAACAAGTCCGGCTATTTTAAGTGCCGTTTTCACTAAAATGTGATTTCTCGGTCTAAGAATTTATGTATATAGACCTCATAACTAGTTTATACAGCTTTTAAATGAGGAGATTACTGTTTATGTTTACAACTGAGGCTTAATTGGCCACGCGTTTTTTGACTGAAACCGGCTATATCCTGAATGTTCTAGTATTTACTACTAAGCAAACTCTCAAAATGTGGTAAAACTCTTAAAATACACACTTATCTTTCCAGGAAATGAATATGAACGTTTAACTCACAGTTTAAATACAAGTAAATAGATTCTAACTACATTTAATGCCGAGTATAATTACTGACATTACAGGTAGAAAGCACTGAAATGACGAAAATTCTGATAATATTAACAATTCCGGCTATTTACAGTGGCGGATTCCCTAAAATGTGATTTCAGACATTAAGAGTTCCTGTTTATAGAGCTCACAACTTGAATAGAAAGCTTTGAAATAAGGAGAATACTGTTTATGTTTAAGACTGAGGTTTAATTGGCGTGGTGTCTTTTGACTGAAACAGTCTATATCCTGTAGGTTCTAGTGTATACTTCAAAGGAAAGAGTCAAAATGTGTTAAAACTCTTCAAATAAACAATTATCTTTCCAGGAAAATAATATGAACTATTAACTAACAGTTGAAATAGAAGGAAATAGATTCTAACCACATTTAATGCCGAGTTCAATTACTGAGATTACAGGTAGAAAACTCTGAAATGACTCGAATTCTGGTAATATTAACGAGTCCGGCTATTTTAAGTGGCGTTTTCACTGAAATGTGATTTCAAACATTAAGAATTCCCGTTTATACAGCTCAGAACTAGTGTATAAAGCTATGAAATGAGGAGAATACTGTTTATGTTTACAACTGAGGCTTAATTGGCCATGCGTTTTTTGACTGAATCCGTGTATATGCTGAAGGTTCTAGTATTTACCGCTAAGCAAAATCTCAAAATGTGGTAAAACTCTTAAAATACACAATTATCTTTCAAGGAAATGAATATGAACGTGT
The DNA here is from genome assembly GCF_964212035.1 of Myotis nattereri. Classification (NCBI taxonomy): domain Eukaryota; kingdom Metazoa; phylum Chordata; class Mammalia; order Chiroptera; family Vespertilionidae; genus Myotis; species Myotis nattereri. The sequence goes on along the minus strand of NC_138076.1, from coordinate 101,298,929 downwards.
AACTAACTGTTGAAATACAAGTAAATAGATTCTAATCACATTTATTGCCGAGTTCAATTACCTAGATTACAGGTAGAAAGCTGTGAAATGACGCGAATTCGGATAATATTAACAAGTACGGCTATTTTAAGTACCGTTTTCACTAAGATGTGATTTCTCAGTCCAAGAATTTATATATATAGAGCTCATAACTAGTTTATAAAGCTTTTAAATGAGGCGATTACTGTTTATGTTTACAACTGAGGCTTAATTGGCCACACGTGTTTTGACTGAAACCGTGTATATCCTGAAGGTTCTAGTATTTAGTGCTAAGCAAAATCTCAAAATGGCGTAAATCTCTTAAAATAAACAATTATCTTTCCAGGAAAATAATATGAACTCTTAACTAACAGTTGAAATAGAAGTAAATAGATTCTAACCACATTTAATGCCGAGTTCAATTACTGAGATTACAGGTAGAAAGCTCTGAAATGACTCGAATTCTGGTAATATTAACGAGTCCGGCTATTTTAAGTGGCGTTTTCACTGAAATGTGATTTCAAACATTAAGAATTAACGTTTATACAGCTCAGAACTAGTGTATAAAGCTTTGAAATGAGGAGAATACTGTTTATGTTTACAACTGAGGCTTAATTGGCCACACGTGTTTTGACTGAAACCGTGTATATCCTGAAGGTTCTAGTATTTAGTGCTAAGCAAACTCTCAAAATGGCGTAAAACTCTTAAAATACACAATTATCTTTCCAGAAATGAATATCAACGTGTAACTAACTGTTGAAGTACAAGTAAATAGATTCTAACCACATTTAATGCCGAGTTCAATTACTGAGATTACAGGTAGAAAACTCTGAAATGACTCGAATTCTGGTAATATTAACGAGTCCGGCTATTTTAAGTGGCGTTTTCACTGAAATGTGATTTCAAACATTAAGAATTCCCGTTTATACAGCTCAGAACTAGTGTATAAAGCTAAGAAATGAGGAGAATACTGTTTATGTTTACAACTGAGGCTTAATTGGCCATGCGTTTTTTGACTGAAACCGTGTATATGCTGAAGGTTCTAGTATTTACCGCTAAGCAAAATCTCAAAATGTGGTAAAACTCTTAAAATACACAATTATCTTTCAAGGAAATGAATATGAACGTGTAACTAACTGTTGAAATACAAGTAAATAGATTCTAATCACATTTATTGCCGAGTTCAATTACCTAGATTACAGGTAGAAAGCTGTGAAATGACGCGAATTCGGATAATATTAACAAGTCCGGCTATTTTAAGTGCCGTTTTCACTAAGATGTGATTTCTCGGTCCAAGAATTTATATATATAGAGCTCATAACTAGTTTATAAAGCTTTTAAATGAGGCGATTACTGTTTATGTTTACAACTGAGGCTTAATTGGCCACACGTGTTTTGACTGAAACCGTGTATATCCTGAAGGTTCTAGTATTTAATGCTAAGCACAATCTCAAAATGGCGTAAATCTCTTAAAATAAACAATTATCTTTCCAGGAAAATAATATGAACTCTTAACTAACAGTTGAAATAGAAGGAAATAGATTCTAACCACATTTAATGCCGAGTTCAATTACTGAGATTACAGGTAGAAAGCTCTGAAATGACTCGAATTCTGGTAATATTAACGAGTCCGGCTATTTTAAGTGGCGTTTTCACTGAAATGTGATTTCAAACATTAAGAATTCCCGTTTATACAGCTCAGAACTAGTGTATAAAGCTTTGAAATGAGGAGAATACTGTTTATGTTTACAACTGAGGCTTAATTGGCCACACGTGTTTTGACTGAAACCATGTATATCCTGAAGGTTCTAGTATTTAGTGCTAAGCAAACTCTCAAAATGGCGTAAAACTCTTAAAATACACAATTATCTTTCCAGGAAATGAATATCAACGTGTAACTAACTGTTGAAGCACAAGTAAATAGATTCTAACCACATTTAATGCCGAGTTCAATTACCTAGATTACAGGTAGAAAGCTCTGAAATGACGCGAATTCTGATAATATTAACAAGTCCGGCTATTTTAAGTGCCGTTTTCACTAAAATGTGATTTCTCGGTCTAAGAATTTATGTATATACCTCATAACTAGTTTATAAAGCTTTTAAATGAGGAGATTACTGTTTATGTTTACAACTGAGGCTTAATTGGCCACGCATTTTTTGACTGAAACCGGCTATATCCTGAATGTTCTAGTATTTACTACTAAGCAAACTCTCAAAATGTGGTAAAACTCTTAAAATACACACTTATCTTTCCAGGAAATGAATATGAACGTTTAACTCTCAGTTTAAATACAAGTAAATAGATTCTAACTACATTTAATGCCGAGTATAATTACTGACATTACAGGTAGAGAGCACTGAAATGACGAAAATTCTGATTATATTAACAATTCCGGCTATTGAAAGTGGCGGATTCCCTAAAATGTGATTTCAAACATTAAGAGTTCCTGTTTATAGAGCTCACAACTTGTATAGAAAGCTTTGAAATAAGGAGAATACTGTTTATGTTTAAGACTGAGGTTTAATTGGCGTGGTGTCTTTTGACTGAAACAGTTTATATCCTGTAGGTTCTAGTGTATACTTCAAAGGAAAGAGTCAAAATGTGTTAAAACTCTTCAAATAAACAATTATCTTTCCAGGAAAATAATATGAACTATTAACTAACAGTTGAAATAGAAGTAAATAGATTCTAACCACATTTAATGCCGAGTTCAATTACTGAGATTACAGGTAGAGAGCACTGAAATGACTCGAATTCTGGTAATATTAACGAGTCCGGCTATTTTAAGTGGCGTTTTCACTGAAATGTGATTTCAAACATTAAGAATTCCCGTTTATACAGCTCAGAACTAGTGTATAAAGCTTTGAAATGAGGAGAATACTGTTTATGTTTACAACTGAGGCTTAATTGGCCACACGTGTTTTGACTGAAACCATGTATATCCTGAAGGTTCTAGTATTTAGTGCTAAGCAAACTCTCAAAATGGCGTAAAACTCTTAAAATACACAATTATCTTTCCAGGAAATGAATATCAACGTGTAACTAACTGTTGAAGTACAAGTAAATAGATTCTAACCACATTTAATGCCGAGTTCAATTACCTAGATTACAGGTAGAAAGCTCTGAAATGACGCGAATTCTGATAATATTAACAAGTCCGGCTATTTTAAGTGCCGTTTTCACTAAAATGTGATTTCTCGGTCTAAGAATTTATGTATATAGACCTCATAACTAGTTTATAAAGCTTTTAAAAGAGGAGATTACTGTTTATGTTTACAACTGAGGCTTAATTGGCCACGCGTTTTTTGACTGAAACCGGCTATATCCTGAATGTTCTAGTATTTACTACTAAGCAAACTCTCAAAATGTGGTAAAACTCTTAAAATACACACTTATCTTTCCAGGAAATGAATATGAACGTTTAACTCACAGTTTAAATACAAGTAAATAGACTCTAACTACATTTAATGCCGAGTATAATTACTGACATTACAGGTAGAGAGCACTGAAATGACGAAAATTCTGATTATATTAACAATTCCGGCTATTTAAAGTGGCGGATTCCCTAAAATGTGATTTCAAACATTAAGAGTTCCTGTTTATAGAGCTCACAACTTGTATAGAAAGCTTTGAAATAAGGAGAATACTGTTTATGTTTAAGACTGAGGTTTAATTGGCGTGGTGTCTTTTGACTGAAACAGTTTATATCCTGTAGGTTCTAGTGTATACTTCAAAGGAAACAGTCAAAATGTGTTAAAACTCTTCAAATAAACAATTATCTTTCCAGGAAAATAATATGAACTATTAAGTAACAGTTGAAATAGAAGTAAATAGATTCTCACCACATTTAATGCCGAGTTCAATTACTGAGATTACAGGTAGAAAACTCTGAAATGACTCGAATTCTGGTAATATTAACGAGTCCGGCTATTTTAAGTGGCGTTTTCACTGAATTGTGATTTCAAACATTAAGAATTCCCGTTTATACAGCTCAGAACTAGTGTATAAAGCTATGAAATGAGGAGAATACTGTTTATGTTTACAACTGAGGCTTAATTGGCCATGCGTTTTTTGACTGAAACCGTGTATATGCTGAAGGTTCTAGTATTTACCGCTAAGCAAAATCTCAAAATGTGGTAAAACTCTTAAAATACACAATTATCTTTCAAGGAAATGAATATGAACGTGTAACTAACTGTTGAAATACAAGTAAATAGATTCTAATCACATTTATTGCCGAGTTCAATTACCTAGATTACAGGTAGAAAGCTGTGAAATGACGCGAATTCGGATAATATTAACAAGTACGGCTATTTTAAGTGCCGTTTTCACTAAGATGTGATTTCTCGGTCCAAGAATTTATATATATAGAGCTCATAACTAGTTTATAAAGCTTTTAAATGAGGCGATTACTGTTTATGTTTACAACTGAGGCTTAATTGGCCACACGTGTTTTGACTGAAACCGTGTATATCCTGAAGGTTCTAGTATTTAGTGCTAAGCACAATCTCAAAATGGCGTAAATCTCTTAAAATAAACAATTATCTTTCCAGGAAAATAATATGAACTCTTAACTAACAGTTGAAATAGAAGTAAATAGATTCTAACCACATTTAATGCCGAGTTCCATTACTGAGATTACAGGTAGAAAGCTCTGAAATGACTCGAATTCTGGTAATATTAACGAGTCCGGCTATTTTAAGTGGCGTTTTCACTGAAATGTGATTTCAAACATTAAGAATTCCCGTTTATACAGCTCAGAACTAGTGTATAAAGCTTTGAAATGAGGAGAATACTGTTTATGTTTACAACTGAGGCTTAATTGGCCACACGTGTTTTGACTGAAACCGTGTATATCCTGAAGGTTCTAGTATTTAGTGCTAAGCAAACTCTCAAAATGGCGTAAAACTCTTAAAATACACAATTATCTTTCCAGGAAATGAATATCAACGTGTAACTAACTGTTGAAGTACAAGTAAATAGATTCTAACCACATTTAATGCCGAGTTCAATTACCTAGATTACAGGTAGAAAGCTCTGAAATGACGCGAATTCTGATAATATTAACAAGTCCGGCTATTTTAAGTGCCGTTTTCACTAAAATGTGATTTCTCGGTATAAGAATTTATGTATATAGACCTCATAACTAGTTTATAAAGCTTTTAAATGAGGAGATTACTGTTTATGTTTACAACTGAGGCTTAATTGGCCACGCGTTTTTTGACTGAAACCGGGTATATATCCTGAATGTTCTAGTATTTACTACTAAGCAAACTCTCAAAATGTGGTAAAACTCTTAAAATACACACTTATCTTTCCAAGAAAGGAATATGAACGTTTAACTCACAGTTTAAATACAAGTAAATAGATTCTAACTACATTTAATGCCGAGTATAATTACTGACATTACAGGTAGAGAGCACTGAAATGACGAAAATTCTGATTATATTAACAATTCCGGCTATTGAAAGTGGCGGATTCCCTAAAATGTGATTTCAAACATTAAGAGTTCCTGTTTATAGAGCTCACAACTTGTATAGAAAGCTTTGAAATAAGGAGAATACTGTTTATGTTTAAGACTGAGGTTTAATTGGGGTGGTGTCTTTTGACTGAAACAGTTTATATCCTGTAGGTTCTAGTGTATACTTCAAAGGAAACAGTCAAAATGTGTTAAAACTCTTCAAATAAACAATTATCTTTCCAGGAAAATAATATGAACTATTAACTAACAGTTGAAATAGAAGTAAATAGATTCTAACCACATTTAATGCCGAGTTCAATTACTGAGATTACAGGTAGAGAGCACTGAAATGACTCGAATTCTGGTAATATTAACGAGTCCGGCTATTTTAAGTGGCGTTTTCACTGAAATGTGATTTCAAACATTAAGAATTCCCGTTTATACAGCTCAGAACTAGTGTATAAAGCTTTGAAATGAGGAGAATACTGTTTATGTTTACAACTGAGGCTTAATTGGCCACACGTGTTTTGACTGAAACCATGTATATCCTGAAGGTTCTAGTATTTAGTGCTAAGCAAACTCTCAAAATGGCGTAAAACTCTTAAAATACACAATTATCTTTCCAGGAAATGAATATCAACGTGTAACTAACTGTTGAAGTACAAGTAAATAGATTCTAACCACATTTAATGCCGAGTTCAATTACCTAGATTACAGGTAGAAAGCTCTGAAATGACGCGAATTCTGATAATATTAACAAGTCCGGCTATTTTAAGTGCCGTTTTCACTAAAATGTGATTTCTCGGTCTAAGAATTTATGTATATAGACCTCATAACTAGTTTATAAAGCTTTTAAATGAGGAGATTACTGTTTATGTTTACAACTGAGGCTTAATTGGCCACGCGTTTTTTGACTGAAACCGGCTATATCCTGAATGTTCTAGTATTTACTACTAAGCAAACTCTCAAAATGTGGTAAAACTCTTAAAATACACACTTATCTTTCCAGGAAATGAATATGAACGTTTAACTCACAGTTTAAATACAAGTAAATAGACTCTAACTACATTTAATGCCGAGTATAATTACTGACATTACAGGTAGAGAGCACTGAAATGACGAAAATTCTGATTATATTAACAATTCCGGCTATTTAAAGTGGCGGATTCCCTAAAATGTGATTTCAAACATTAAGAGTTCCTGTTTATAGAGCTCACAACTTGAATAGAAAGCTTTGAAATAAGGAGAATACTGTTTATGTTTAAGACTGAGGTTTAATTGGCGTGGTGTCTTTTGACTGAAACAGTTTATATCCTGTAGGTTCTAGTGTATACTTCAAAGGAAACAGTCAAAATGTGTTAAAACTCTTCAAATAAACAATTATCTTTCCAGGAAAATAATATGAACTCTTAACTAACAGTTGACATAGAAGTAAATAGATTCTCACCACATTTAATGCCGAGTTCAATTACTGAGATTACAGGTAGAGAGCACTGAAATGACTCGAATTCTGGTAATATTAACGAGTCCGGCTATTTTAAGTGGCGTTTTCACTGAAATGTGATTTCAAACATTAAGAATTCCCGTTTATACAGCTCAGAACTAGTGTATAAAGCTATGAAATGAGGAGAATACTGTTTATGTTTACAACTGAGGCTTAATTGGCCATGCGTTTTTTGACTGAAACCGTGTATATGCTGAAGGTTCTAGTATTTACCGCTAAGCAAAATCTCAAAATGTGGTAAAACTCTTAAAATACACAATTATCTTTCAAGGAAATGAATATGAACGTGTAACTAACTGTTGAAATACAAGTAAATAGATTCTAATCACATTTATTGCCGAGTTCAATTACCTAGATTACAGGTAGAAAGCTGTGAAATGACGCGAATTCGGATAATATTAACAAGTACGGCTATTTTAAGTACCGTTTTCACTAAGATGTGATTTCTCAGTCGAAGAATTTATATATATAGAGCTCATAACTAGTTTATAAAGCTTTTAAATGAGGCGATTACTGTTTATGTTTACAACTGAGGCTTAATTGGCCACACGTGTTTTGACTGAAACCGTGTATATCCTGAAGGTTCTAGTATTTAGTGCTAAGCAAAATCTCAAAATGGCGTAAATCTCTTAAAATAAACAATTATCTTTCCAGGAAAATAATATGAACTCTTAACTAACAGTTGAAATAGAAGTAAATAGATTCTAACCACATTTAATGCTGAGTTCAATTACTGAGATTACAGGTAGAAAGCTCTGAAATGACTCGAATTCTGGTAATATTAACGAGTCCGGCTATTTTAATTGGCGTTTTCACTGAAATGTGATTTCAAACATTAAGAATTAACGTTTATACAGCTCAGAACTAGTGTATAAAGCTTTGAAATGAGGAGAATACTGTTTATGTTTACAACTGAGGCTTAATTGGCCACACGTGTTTTGACTGAAACCGTGTATATCCTAAAGGTTCTAGTATTTAGTGCTAAGCAAACTCTCAAAATGGCGTAAAACTCTTAAAATACACAATTATCTTTCCAGGAAATGAATATCAACGTGTAACTAACTGTTGAAGTACAAGTAAATAGATGCTAACCACATTTAATGCCGAGTTCAATTACTGAGATTACAGGTAGAAAACTCTGAAATGACTCGAATTCTGGTAATATTAACGAGTCCGGCTATTTTAAGTGGCGTTTTCACTGAAATGTGATTTCAAACATTAAGAATTCCCGTTTATACAGCTCAGAACTAGTGTATAAAGCTATGAAATGAGGAGAATACTGTTTATGTTTACAACTGAGGCTTAATTGGCCATGCGTTTTTTGACTGAAACCGTGTATATGCTGAAGGTTCTAGTATTTACCGCTAAGCAAAATCTCAAAATGTGGTAAAACTCTTAAAATACACAATTATCTTTCAAGGAAATGAATATGAACGTGTAACTAACTGTTGAAATACAAGTAAATAGATTCTAATCACATTTATTGCCGAGTTCAATTACCTAGATTACAGGTAGAAAGCTGTGAAATGACGCGAATTCGGATAATATTAACAAGTCCGGCTATTTTAAGTGCCGTTTTCACTAAGATGTGATTTCTCGGTCCAAGAATTTATATATATAGAGCTCATAACTAGTTTATAAAGCTTTTAAATGAGGCGATTACTGTTTATGTTTACAACTGAGGCTTAATTGGCCACACGTGTTTTGACTGAAACCGTGTATATCCTGAAGGTTCTAGTATTTAATGCTAAGCACAATCTCAAAATGGCGTAAATCTCTTAAAATAAACAATTATCTTTCCAGGAAAATAATATGAACTCTTAACTAACAGTTGAAATAGAAGGAAATAGATTCTAACCACATTTAATGCCGAGTTCAATTACTGAGATTACAGGTAGAAAGCTCTGAAATGACTCGAATTCTGGTAATATTAATGAGTCCGGCTATTTTAAGTGGCGTTTTCACTGAAATGTGATTTCAAACATTAAGAATTCCCGTTTATACAGCTCAGAACTAGTGTATAAAGCTTTGAAATGAGGAGAATACTGTTTATGTTTACAACTGAGGCTTAATTGGCCACACGTGTTTTGACTGAAACCATGTATATCCTGAAGGTTCTAGTATTTAGTGGTAAGCAAACTCTCAAAATGGCGTAAAACTCTTAAAATACACAATTATCTTTCCAGGAAATGAATATCAACGTGTAACTAACTGTTGAAGCACAAGTAAATAGATTCTAACCACATTTAATGCCGAGTTCAATTACCTAGATTACAGGTAGAAAGCTCTGAAATGACGCGAATTCTGATAATATTAACAAGTCCGGCTATTTTAAGTGCCGTTTTCACTAAAATGTGATTTCTCGGTCTAAGAATTTATGTATATACCTCATAACTAGTTTATAAAGCTTTTAAATGAGGAGATTACTGTTTATGTTTACAACTGAGGCTTAATTGGCCACGCATTTTTTGACTGAAACCGGCTATATCCTGAATGTTCTAGTATTTACTACTAAGCAAACTCTCAAAATGTGGTAAAACTCTTAAAATACACACTTATCTTTCCAGGAAATGAATATGAACGTTTAACTCACAGTTTAAATACAAGTAAATAGATTCTAACTACATTTAATGCCGAGTATAATTACTGACATTACAGGTAGAGAGCACTGAAATGACGAAAATTCTGATTATATTAACAATTCCGGCTATTGAAAGTGGCGGATTCCCTAAAATGTGATTTCAAACATTAAGAGTTCCTGTTTATAGAGCTCACAACTTGTATAGAAAGCTTTGAAATAAGGAGAATACTGTTTATGTTTAAGACTGAGGTTTAATTGGCGTGGTGTCTTTTGACTGAAACAGTTTATATCCTGTAGGTTCTAGTGTATACTTCAAAGGAAACAGTCAAAATGTGTTAAAACTCTTCAAATAAACAATTATCTTTCCAGGAAAATAATATGAACTATTAACTAACAGTTGAAATAGAAGTAAATAGATTCTAACCACATTTAATGCCGAGTTCAATTACTGAGATTACAGGTAGAGAGCACTGAAATGACTCGAATTCTGGTAATATTAACGAGTCCGGCTATTTTAAGTGGCGTTTTCACTGAAATGTGATTTCAAACATTAAGAATTCCCGTTTATACAGCTCAGAACTAGTGTATAAAGCTTTGAAATGAGGAGAATACTGTTTATGTTTACAACTGAGGCTTAATTGGCCACACGTGTTTTGACTGAAACCATGTATATCCTGAAGGTTCTAGTATTTAGTGCTAAGCAAACTCTCAAAATGGCGTAAAACTCTTAAAATACACAATTATCTTTCCAGGAAATGAATATCAACGTGTAACTAACTGTTGAAGTACAAGTAAATAGATTCTAACCACATTTAATGCCGAGTTCAATTACCTAGATTACAGGTAGAAAGCTCTGAAATGACGCGAATTCTGATAATATTAACAAGTCCGGCTATTTTAAGTGCCGTTTTCACTAAAATGTGATTTCTCGGTCTAAGAATTTATGTATATAGACCTCATAACTAGTTTATAAAGCTTTTAAATGAGGAGATTACTGTTTATGTTTACAACTGAGGCTTAATTGGCCACGCGTTTTTTGACTGAAACCGGGTATATCCTGAATGTTCTAGTATTTACTACTAAGCAAACTCTCAAAATGTGGTAAAACTCTTAAAATACACACTTATCTTTCCAGGAAATGAATATGAACGTTTAACTCACAGTTTAAATACAAGTAAATAGACTCTAACTACATTTAATGCCGAGTATAATTACTGACATTACAGGTAGAGAGCACTGAAATGACGAAAATTCTGATTATATTAACAATTCCGGCTATTTAAAGTGGCGGATTCCCTAAAATGTGATTTCAAACATTAAGAGTTCCTGTTTATAGAGCTCACAACTTGTATAGAAAGCTTTGAAATAAGGAGAATACTGTTTATGTTTAAGACTGAGGTTTAATTGGCGTGGTGTCTTTTGACTGAAACAGTTTATATCCTGTAGGTTCTAGTGTATACTTCAAAGGAAACAGTCAAAATGTGTTAAAACTCTTCAAATAAACAATTATCTTTCCAGGAAAATAATATGAACTATTAACTAACAGTTGAAATAGAAGTAAATAGATTCTCACCACATTTAATGCCGAGTTCAATTACTGAGATTACAGGTAGAAAACTCTGAAATGACTCGAATTCTGGTAATATTAACGAGTCCGGCTATTTTAAGTGGCGTTTTCACTGAATTGTGATTTCAAACATTAAGAATTCCCGTTTATACAGCTCAGAACTAGTGTATAAAGCTATGAAATGAGGAGAATACTGTTTATGTTTACAACTGAGGCTTAATTGGCCATGCGTTTTTTGACTGAAACCGTGTATATGCTGAAGGTTCTAGTATTTACCGCTAAGCAAAATCTCAAAATGTGGTAAAACTCTTAAAATACACAATTATCTTTCAAGGAAATGAATATGAACGTGTAACTAACTGTTGAAATACAAGTAAATAGATTCTAATCACATTTATTGCCGAGTTCAATTACCTAGATTACAGGTAGAAAGCTGTGAAATGACGCGAATTCGGATAATATTAACAAGTACGGCTATTTTAAGTGCCGTTTTCACTAAGATGTGATTTCTCGGTCCAAGAATTTATATATATAGAGCTCATAACTAGTTTATAAAGCTTTTAAATGAGGCGATTACTGTTTATGTTTACAACTGAGGCTTAATTGGCCACACGTGTTTTGACTGAAACCGTGTATATCCTGAAGGTTCTAGTATTTAGTGCTAAGCAAACTCTCAAAATGGCGTAAAACTCTTAAAATACACAATTATCTTTCCAGGAAATGAATATCAACGTGTAACTAACTGTTGAAGTACAAGTAAATAGATTCTAACCACATTTAATGCCGAGTTCAATTACCTAGATTACAGGTAGAAAGCTCTGAAATGACGCGAATTCTGATAATATTAACAAGTCCGGCTATTTTAAGTGCCGTTTTCACTAAAATGTGATTTCTCGGTCTAAGAATTTATGTATATAGACCTCATAACTAGTTTATAAAGCTTTTAAATGAGGAGATTACTGTTTATGTTTACAACTGAGGCTTAATTGGCCACGCGTTTTTTGACTGAAACCGGGTATATATCCTGAATGTTCTAGTATTTACTACTAAGCAAACTCTCAAAATGTGATAAAACTCTTAAAATACACACTTATCTTTCCAAGAAAGGAATATGAACGTTTAACTCACAGTTTAAATACAAGTAAATAGATTCTAACTACATTTAATGCCGAGTATAATTACTGACATTACAGGTAGAGAGCACTGAAATGACGAAAATTCTGATTATATTAACAATTCCGGCTATTGAAAGTGGCGGATTCCCTAAAATGTGATTTCAAACATTAAGAGTTCCTGTTTATAGAGCTCACAACTTGTATAGAAAGCTTTGAAATAAGGAGAATACTGTTTATGTTTAAGACTGAGGTTTAATTGGCGTGGTGTCTTTTGACTGAAACAGTTTATATCCTGTAGGTTCTAGTGTATACTTCAAAGGAAACAGTCAAAATGTGTTAAAACTCTTCAAATAAACAATTATCTTTCCAGGAAAATAATATGAACTATTAACTAACAGTTGAAATAGAAGTAAATAGATTCTAACCACATTTAATGCCGAGTTCAATTACTGAGATTACAGGTAGAGAGCACTGAAATGACTCGAATTCTGGTAATATTAACGAGTCCGGCTATTTTAAGTGGCGTTTTCACTGAAATGTGATTTCAAACATTAAGAATTCCCGTTTATACAGCTCAGAACTAGTGTATAAAGCTTTGAAATGAGGAGAATACTGTTTATGTTTACAACTGAGGCTTAATTGGCCACACGTGTTTTGACTGAAACCATGTATATCCTGAAGGTTCTAGTATTTAGTGCTAAGCAAACTCTCAAAATGGCGTAAAACTCTTAAAATACACAATTATCTTTCCAGGAAATGAATATCAACGTGTAACTAACTGTTGAAGTACAAGTAAATAGATTCTAACCACATTTAATGCCGAGTTCAATTACCTAGATTACAGGTAGAAAGCTCTGAAATGACGCGAATTCTGATAATATTAACAAGTCCGGCTATTTTAAGTGCCGTTTTCACTAAAATGTGATTTCTCGGTCTAAGAATTTATGTATATAGACCTCATAACTAGTTTATAAAGCTTTTAAATGAGGAGATTACTGTTTATGTTTACAACTGAGGCTTAATTGGCCACGCGTTTTTTGACTGAAACCGGCTATATCCTGAATGTTCTAGTATTTACTACTAAGCAAACTCTCAAAATGTGGTAAAACTCTTAAAATACACACTTATCTTTCCAGGAAATGAATATGAACGTTTAACTCACAGTTTAAATACAAGTAAATAGACTCTAACTACATTTAATGCCGAGTATAATTACTGACATTACAGGTAGAGAGCACTGAAATGACGAAAATTCTGATTATATTAACAATTCCGGCTATTTAAAGTGGCGGATTCCCTAAAATGTGATTTCAAACATTAAGAGTTCCTGTTTATAGAGCTCACAACTTGTATAGAAAGCTTTGAAATAAGGAGAATACTGTTTATGTTTAAGACTGAGGTTTAATTGGCGTGGTGTCTTTTGACTGAAACAGTTTATATCCTGTAGGTTCTAGTGTATACTTCAAAGGAAACAGTCAAAATGTGTTAAAACTCTTCAAATAAACAATTATCTTTCCAGGAAAATAATATGAACTCTTAACTAACAGTTGACATAGAAGTAAATAGATTCTCACCACATTTAATGCCGAGTTCAATTACTGAGATTACAGGTAGAGAGCACTGAAATGACTCGAATTCTGGTAATATTAACGAGTCCGGCTATTTTAAGTGGCGTTTTCACTGAAATGTGATTTCAAACATTAAGAATTCCCGTTTATACAGCTCAGAACTAGTGTATAAAGCTATGAAATGAGGAGAATACTGTTTATGTTTACAACTGAGGCTTAATTGGCCATGCGTTTTTTGACTGAAACCGTGTATATGCTGAAGGTTCTAGTATTTACCGCTAAGCAAAATCTCAAAATGTGGTAAAACTCTTAAAATACACAATTATCTTTCAAGGAAATGAATATGAACGTGTAACTAACTGTTGAAATACAAGTAAATAGATTCTAATCACATTTATTGCCGAGTTCAATTACCTAGATTACAGGTAGAAAGCTGTGAAATGACGCGAATTCGGATAATATTAACAAGTACGGCTATTTTAAGTACCGTTTTCACTAAGATGTGATTTCTCAGTCCAAGAATTTATATATATAGAGCTCATAACTAGTTTATAAAGCTTTTAAATGAGGCGATTACTGTTTATGTTTACAACTGAGGCTTAATTGGCCACACGTGTTTTGACTGAAACCGTGTATATCCTGAAGGTTCTAGTATTTAGTGCTAAGCAAAATCTCAAAATGGCGTAAATCTCTTAAAATAAACAATTATCTTTCCAGGAAAATAATATGAACTCTTAACTAACAGTTGAAATAGAAGTAAATAGATTCTAACCACATTTAATGCTGAGTTCAATTACTGAGATTACAGGTAGAAAGCTCTGAAATGACTCGAATTCTGGTAATATTAACGAGTCCGGCTATTTTAAGTGGCGTTTTCACTGAAATGTGATTTCAAACATTAAGAATTAACGTTTATACAGCTCAGAACTAGTGTATAAAGCTTTGAAATGAGGAGAATACTGTTTATGTTTACAACTGAGGCTTAATTGGCCACACGTGTTTTGACTGAAACCGTGTATATCCTGAAGGTTCTAGTATTTAGTGCTAAGCAAACTCTCAAAATGGCGTAAAACTCTTAAAATACACAATTATCTTTCCAGGAAATGAATATCAACGTGTAACTAACTGTTGAAGTACAAGTAAATAGATTCTAACCACATTTAATGCCGAGTTCAATTACTGAGATTACAGGTAGAAAACTCTGAAATGACTCGAATTCTGGTAATATTAACGAGTCCGGCTATTTTAAGTGGCGTTTTCACTGAAATGTGATTTCAAACATTAAGAATTCCCGTTTATACAGCTCAGAACTAGTGTATAAAGCTATGAAATGAGGAGAATACTGTTTATGTTTACAACTGAGGCTTAATTGGCCATGCGTTTTTTGACTGAAACCGTGTATATGCTGAAGGTTCTAGTATTTACCGCTAAGCAAAATCTCAAAATGTGGTAAAACTCTTAAAATACACAATTATCTTTCAAGGAAATGAATATGAACGTGTAACTAACTGTTGAAATACAAGTAAATAGATTCTAATCACATTTATTGCCGAGTTCAATTACCTAGATTACAGGTAGAAAGCTGTGAAATGACGCGAATTCGGATAATATTAACAAGTCCGGCTATTTTAAGTGCCGTTTTCACTAAGATGTGATTTCTCGGTCCAAGAATTTATATATATAGAGCTCATAACTAGTTTATAAAGCTTTTAAATGAGGCGATTACTGTTTATGTTTACAACTGAGGCTTAATTGGCCACACGTGTTTTGACTGAAACCGTGTATATCCTGAAGGTTCTAGTAGTTAGTGCTTAGCAAAATCTCAAAATGGCGTAAATCTCTTAAAATAAACAATTATCTTTCCAGGAAAATAATATGAACTCTTAACTAACAGTTGAAATAGAAGGAAATAGATTCTAACCACATTTAATGCCGAGTTCAATTACTGAGATTACAGGTAGAAAGCTCTGAAATGACTCGAATTCTGGTAATATTAACGAGTCCGGCTATTTTAAGTGGCGTTTTCACTGAAATGTGATTTCAAACATTAAGAATTCCCGTTTATACAGCTCAGAACTAGTGTATAAAGCTTTGAAATGAGGAGAATACTGTTTATGTTTACAACTGAGGCTTAATTGGCCACACGTGTTTTGACTGAAACCATGTATATCCTGAAGGTTCTAGTATTTAGTGCTAAGCAAACTCTCAAAATGGCGTAAAACTCTTAAAATACACAATTATCTTTCCAGGAAATGAATATCAACGTGTAACTAACTGTTGAAGCACAAGTAAATAGATTCTAACCACATTTAATGCCGAGTTCAATTACCTAGATTACAGGTAGAAAGCTCTGAAATGACGCGAATTCTGATAATATTAACAAGTCCGGCTATTTTAAGTGCCGTTTTCACTAAAATGTGATTTCTCGGTCTAAGAATTTATGTATATACCTCATAACTAGTTTATAAAGCTTTTAAATGAGGAGATTACTGTTTATGTTTACAACTGAGGCTTAATTGGCCACGCATTTTTTGACTGAAACCGGCTATATCCTGAATGTTCTAGTATTTACTACTAAGCAAACTCTCAAAATGTGGTAAAACTCTTAAAATACACACTTATCTTTCCAGGAAATGAATATGAACGTTTAACTCACAGTTTAAATACAAGTAAATAGATTCTAACTACATTTAATGCCGAGTATAATTACTGACATTACAGGTAGAGAGCACTGAAATGACGAAAATTCTGATTATATTAACAATTCCGGCTATTGAAAGTGGCGGATTCCCTAAAATGTGATTTCAAACATTAAGAGTTCCTGTTTATAGAGCTCACAACTTGTATAGAAAGCTTTGAAATAAGGAGAATACTGTTTATGTTTAAGACTGAGGTTTAATTGGCGTGGTGTCTTTTGACTGAAACAGTTTATATCCTGTAGGTTCTAGTGTATACTTCAAAGGAAACAGTCAAAATGTGTTAAAACTCTTCAAATAAACAATTATCTTTCCAGGAAAATAATATGAACTATTAACTAACAGTTGAAATAGAAGTAAATAGATTCTAACCACATTTAATGCCGAGTTCAATTACTGAGATTACAGGTAGAGAGCACTGAAATGACTCGAATTCTGGTAATATTAACGAGTCCGGCTATTTTAAGTGGCGTTTTCACTGAAATGTGATTTCAAACATTAAGAATTCCCGTTTATACAGCTCAGAACTAGTGTATAAAGCTTTGAAATGAGGAGAATACTGTTTATGTTTACAACTGAGGCTTAATTGGCCACACGTGTTTTGACTGAAACCATGTATATCCTGAAGGTTCTAGTATTTAGTGCTAAGCAAACTCTCAAAATGGCGTAAAACTCTTAAAATACACAATTATCTTTCCAGGAAATGAATATCAACGTGTAACTAACTGTTGAAGTACAAGTAAATAGATTCTAACCACATTTAATGCCGAGTTCAATTACCTAGATTACAGGTAGAAAGCTCTGAAATGACGCGAATTCTGATAATATTAACAAGTCCGGCTATTTTAAGTGCCGTTTTCACTAAAATGTGATTTCTCGGTCTAAGAATTTATGTATATAGACCTCATAACTAGTTTATAAAGCTTTTAAATGAGGAGATTACTGTTTATGTTTACAACTGAGGCTTAATTGGCCACGCGTTTTTTGACTGAAACCGGGTATATCCTGAATGTTCTAGTATTTACTACTAAGCAAACTCTCAAAATGTGGTAAAACTCTTAAAATACACACTTATCTTTCCAGGAAATGAATATGAACGTTTAACTCACAGTTTAAATACAAGTAAATAGACTCTAACTACATTTAATGCCGAGTATAATTACTGACATTACAGGTAGAGAGCACTGAAATGACGAAAATTCTGATTATATTAACAATTCCGGCTATTTAAAGTGGCGGATTCCCTAAAATGTGATTTCAAACATTAAGAGTTCCTGTTTATAGAGCTCACAACTTGTATAGAAAGCTTTGAAATAAGGAGAATACTGTTTATGTTTAAGACTGAGGTTTAATTGGCGTGGTGTCTTTTGACTGAAACAGTTTATATCCTGTAGGTTCTAGTGTATACTTCAAAGGAAACAGTCAAAATGTGTTAAAACTCTTCAAATAAACAATTATCTTTCCAGGAAAATAATATGAACTATTAACCAGCAGTTGAAATAGAAGTAAATAGATTCTCACCACATTTAATGCCGAGTTCAATTACTGAGATTACAGGTAGAAAACTCTGAAATGACTCGAATTCTGGTAATATTAACGAGTCCGGCTATTTTAAGTGGCGTTTTCACTGAATTGTGATTTCAAACATTAAGAATTCCCGTTTATACAGCTCAGAACTAGTGTATAAAGCTATGAAATGAGGAGAATACTGTTTATGTTTACAACTGAGGCTTAATTGGCCATGCGTTTTTTGACTGAAACCGTGTATATGCTGAAGGTTCTAGTATTTACCGCTAAGCAAAATCTCAAAATGTGGTAAAACTCTTAAAATACACAATTATCTTTCAAGGAAATGAATATGAACGTGTAACTAACTGTTGAAATACAAGTAAATAGATTCTAATCACATTTATTGCCGAGTTCAATTACCTAGATTACAGGTAGAAAGCTGTGAAATGACGCGAATTCGGATAATATTAACAAGTACGTCTATTTTAAGTGCCGTTTTCACTAAGATGTGATTTCTCGGTCCAAGAATTTATATATATAGAGCTCATAACTAGTTTATAAAGCTTTTAAATGAGGCGATTACTGTTTATGTTTACAACTGAGGCTTAATTGGCCACACGTGTTTTGACTGAAACCGTGTATATCCTGAAGGTTCTAGTATTTAGTGCTAAGCAAACTCTCAAAATGGCGTAAAACTCTTAAAATACACAATTATCTTTCCAGGAAATGAATATCAACGTGTAACTAACTGTTGAAGTACAAGTAAATAGATTCTAACCACATTTAATGCCGAGTTCAATTACCTAGATTACAGGTAGAAAGCTCTGAAATGACGCGAATTCTGATAATATTAACAAGTCCGGCTATTTTAAGTGCCGTTTTCACTAAAATGTGATTTCTCGGTCTAAGAATTTATGTATATAGACCTCATAACTAGTTTATAAAGCTTTTAAATTAGGAGATTACTGTTTATGTTTACAACTGAGGCTTAATTGGCCACGCGTTTTTTGACTGAAACCGGGTATATATCCTGAATGTTCTAGTATTTACTACTAAGCAAACTCTCAAAATGTGGTAAAACTCTTAAAATACACACTTATCTTTCCAAGAAAGGAATATGAACGTTTAACTCACAGTTTAAATACAAGTAAATAGATTCTAACTACATTTAATGCCGAGTATAATTACTGACATTACAGGTAGAGAGCACTGAAATGACGAAAATTCTGATTATATTAACAATTCCGGCTATTGAAAGTGGCGGATTCCCTAAAATGTGATTTCAAACATTAAGAGTTCCTGTTTATAGAGCTCACAACTTGTATAGAAAGCTTTGAAATAAGGAGAATACTGTTTATGTTTAAGACTGAGGTTTAATTGGCGTGGTGTCTTTTGACTGAAACAGTTTATATCCTGTAGGTTCTAGTGCATACTTCAAAGGAAACAGTCAAAATGTGTTAAAACTCTTCAAATAAACAATTATCTTTCCAGGAAAATAATATGAACTATTAACTAACAGTTGAAATAGAAGTAAATCTAACCACATTTAATGCCGAGTTCAATTACTGAGATTACAGGTAGAGAGCACTGAAATGACTCGAATTCTGGTAATATTAACGAGTCCGGCTATTTTAAGTGGCGTTTTCACTGAAATGTGATTTCAAACATTAAGAATTCCCGTTTATACAGCTCAGAACTAGTGTATAAAGCTTTGAAATGAGGAGAATACTGTTTATGTTTACAACTGAGGCTTAATTGTCCACACGTGTTTTGACTGAAACCATGTATATCCTGAAGGTTCTAGTATTTAGTGCTAAGCAAACTCTCAAAATGGCGTAAAACTCTTAAAATACACAATTATCTTTCCAGGAAATGAATATCAACGTGTAACTAACTGTTGAAGTACAAGTAAATAGATTCTAACCACATTTAATGCCGAGTTCAATTACCTAGATTACAGGTAGAAAGCTCTGAAATGACGCGAATTCTGATAATATTAACAAGTCCGGCTATTTTAAGTGCCGTTTTCACTAAAATGTGATTTCTCGGTCTAAGAATTTATGTATATAGACCTCATAACTAGTTTATAAAGCTTTTAAATGAGGAGATTACTGTTTATGTTTACAACTGAGGCTTAATTGGCCACGCGTTTTTTGACTGAAACCGGGTATATCCTGAATGTTCTAGTATTTACTACTAAGCAAACTCTCAAAATGTGGTAAAACTCTTAAAATACACACTTATCTTTCCAGGAAATGAATATGAACGTTTAACTCACAGTTTAAATACAAGTAAATAGACTCTAACTACATTTAATGCCGAGTATAATTACTGACATTACAGGTAGAGAGCACTGAAATGACGAAAATTCTGATTATATTAACAATTCCGGCTATTTAAAGTGGCGGATTCCCTAAAATGTGATTTCAAACATTAAGAGTTCCTGTTTATAGAGCTCACAACTTGTATAGAAAGCTTTGAAATAAGGAGAATACTGTTTATGTTTAAGACTGAGGTTTAATTGGCGTGGTGTCTTTTGACTGAAACAGTTTATATCCTGTAGGTTCTAGTGTATACTTCAAAGGAAACAGTCAAAATGTGTTAAAACTCTTCAAATAAACAATTATCTTTCCAGGAAAATAATATGAACTCTTAACTAACAGTTGAAATAGAAGTAAATAGATTCTCACCACATTTAATGCCGAGTTCAATTACTGAGATTACAGGTAGAAAACTCTGAAATGACTCGAATTCTGGTAATATTAACGAGTCCGGCTATTTTAAGTGGCGTTTTCACTGAAATGTGATTTCAAACATTAAGAATTCCCGTTTATACAGCTCAGAACTAGTGTATAAAGCTATGAAATGAGGAGAATACTGTTTATGTTTACAACTGAGGCTTAATTGGCCATGCGTTTTTTGACTGAAACCGTGTATATGCTGAAGGTTCTAGTATTTACCGCTAAGCAAAATCTCAAAATGTGGTAAAACTCTTAAAATACACAATTATCTTTCAAGGAAATGAATATGAACGTGTAACTAACTGTTGAAATACAAGTAAATAGATTCTAATCACATTTATTGCCGAGTTCAATTACCTAGATTACAGGTAGAAAGCTGTGAAATGACGCGAATTCGGATAATATTAACAAGTCCGGCTATTTTAAGTGCCGTTTTCACTAAGATGTGATTTCTCGGTCCAAGAATTTATATATATAGAGCTCATAACTAGTTTATAAAGCTTTTAAATGCGGCGATTACTGTTTATGTTTACAACTGAGGCTGAATTGGCCACACGTGTTTTGACTGAAACCGTGTATATCCTGAAGGTTCTAGTATTTAGTGCTAAGCACAATCTCAAAATGGCGTAAATCTCTTAAAATAAACAATTATCTTTCCAGGAAAATAATATGAACTCTTAACTAACAGTTGAAATAGAAGTAAATAGATTCTAACCACATTTAATGCCGAGTTCAATTACTTAGATTACAGGTAGAAAGCTCTGAAATGACTCGAATTCTGGTAATATTAACGAGTCCGGCTATTTTAAGTGGCGTTTTCACTGAAATGTGATTTCAAACATTAAGAATTAACGTTTATACAGCTCAGAACTAGTGTATAAAGCTTTGAAATGAGGAGAATACTGTTAATGTTTACAACTGAGGCTTAATTGGCCACGCGTTTTTTGACTGAAACCGGGTATATCCTGAATGTTCTAGTATTTACTACTAAGCAAACTCTCAAAATGTGGTAAAACTCTTAAAATACACACTTATCTTTCCAGGAAATGAATATGAACGTTTAACTCACAGTTTAAATACAAGTAAATAGACTCCAACTACATTTAATGCCGAGTATAATTACTGACATTACAGGTAGAGAGCACTGAAATGATGAAAATTCTGATAATATTAACAATTCCGGCTATTTAAAGTGGCGGATTCCCTAAAATGTGATTTCAAACATTAAGAGTTCCTGTTTATAGAGCTCACAACTTGTATAGAAAGCTTTGAAATAAGGAGAATACTGTTTATGTTTAAGACTGAGGTTTAATTGGCGTGGTGTCTTTTGACTGAAACAGTTTATATCCTGTAGGTTCTAGTGTATACTTCAAAGGAAAGAGTCAAAATGTGTTAAAACTCTTCAAATAAACAATTATCTTTCCAGGAAAATAATATGAACTATTAACTAACAGTTGAAATAGAAGTAAATAGATTCTCACCACATTTAATGCCGAGTTCAATTACTGAGATTACAGGTAGAAAACTCTGAAATGACTCGAATTCTGGTAATATTAACGAGTCCGGCTATTTTAAGTGGCGTTTTCACTGAAATGTGATTTCAAACATTAAGAATTCCCGTTTATACAGCTCAGAACTAGTGTATAAAGCTATGAAATGAGGAGAATACTGTTTATGTTTACAACTGAGGCTTAATTGGCCATGCGTTTTTTGACTGAAACCGTGTATATGCTGAAGGTTCTAGTATTTTCCGCTAAGCAAAATCTCAAAATGTGGTAAAACTCTTAAAATACACAATTATCTTTCAAGGAAATGAAAATGAACGTGTAACTAACTGTTGAAATACAAGTAAATAGATTCTAATCACATTTAATGCCGAGTTCAATTACCTAGATTACAGGTAGAAAGCTCTGAAATGACGCGAATTCGGATAATATTAACAAGTCCGGGTATTTTAAGTGGCGTTTTAACTAAAATGCGATTTCAAACATTAAGAATTCCTGTTTATACAGCTCAGAACTAGTGTATAAAGCTTTGAAATGAAGAGAATAGTGTTTATGTTTAAAATTGAGACTGTATTGGCATGGCGTCTTTTTTTGAAACAGTTTCTATCCTGAAGGTTCTTGTATATACTTCTAAGGAAACTTCAATAGGTGTTAAAACTCTTAAAATACACAATTATCTTTCCAGGAAATGAATATGAACGTTTAACTCACAGTTTAAATTCAAGTAAATAGATTCTAACTACATTTAATGCCGAGTTCATTTACTGACATTACAGGTAGAGAGCACTGAAATGACGAAAATTCTGATAATATTAACAAGTCCGGCTATTTTAAGTGGCGTTTTCACTGAAATGTGATTTCAAACATTAAGAATCCCCGTTTATACAGCTCAGAACTAGTGTATAAAGCTTTGAAATGAGGAGAATACTGTTTATGTTTACAACTGAGGCTTAATTGGCCACACGTGTTTTGACTGAAACCATGTATATCCTGAAGGTTCTAGTATTTAGTGCTAAGCAAACTCTCAAAATGGCGTAAAACTCTTAAAATACACAATTATCTTTCCAGGAAATGAATATCAACGTGTAACTAACTGTTGAAGTACAAGTAAATAGATTCTAACCACATTTAATGCCGAGTTCAATTACCTAGATTACAGGTAGAAAGCTCTGAAATGACGCGAATTCTGATAATATTAACAAGTCCGGCTATTTTAAGTGCCGTTTTCACTAAAATGTGATTTCTCGGTCTAAGAATTTATGTATATAGACCTCATAACTAGTTTATAAAGCTTTTAAATGAGGAGATTACTGTTTATGTTTACAACTGAGGCTTAATTGGCCACGCGTTTTTTGACTGAAACCGGGTATATCCTGAATGTTCTAGTATTTACTACTAAGCAAACTCTCAAAATTTGGTAAAACTCTTAAAATACACACTTATCTTTCCAGGAAATGAATATGAACGTTTAACTCACAGTTTAAATACAAGTAAATAGATTCTAACTACATTTAATGCCGAGTATAATTACTGACATTACAGGTAGAGAGCACTGAAATGACGAAAATTCTGATAATATTAACAATTCCGGCTATTTAAAGTGGCGGATTCCCTAAAATGTGATTTCAAACATTAAGAGTTCCTGTTTATAGAGCTCACAACTTGAATAGAAAGCTTTGAAATAAGGAGAATACTGTTTATGTTTAAGACTGAGGTTTAATTGGCGTGGTGTCTTTTGACTGAAACAGTTTATATCCTGTAGGTTCTAGTGTATACTTCAAAGGAAACAGTCAAAATGTGTTAAAACTCTTCAAATAAACAATTATCTTTCCAGGAAAATAATATGAACTATTAACTAACAGTTGATATAGAAGGAAATAGATTCTCACCACATTTAATGCCGAGTTCAATTACTGAGATTACAGGTAGAAAACTCTGAAATGACTCGAATTCTGGTAATATTAACAAGTCCGGCTATTTTAAGTGGCGTTTTCACTGAAATGTGATTTCAAACATTAAGAATTCCCGTTTATACAGCTCAGAACTAGTGTATAAAGCTATGAAATGAGGAGAATACTGTTTATGTTTACAACTGAGGCTTAATTGGCCATGCGTTTTTTGACTGAAACCGTGTATATGCTGAAGGTTCTAGTATTTACCGCTAAGCAAAATCTCAAAATGTGGTAAAACTCTTAAAATACACAATTATCTTTCAAGGAAATGAATATGAACGTGTAACTAACTGTTGAAATACAAGTAAATAGATTCTAATCACATTTATTGCCGAGTTCAATTACCTAGATTACAGGTAGAAAGCTGTGAAATGACGCGAATTCGGATAATATTAACAAGTCCGGCTATTATAAGTGCCGTTTTCACTAAGATGTGATTTCTAGGTCCAAGAATTTATATATATAGAGCTCATAACTAGTTTATAAAGCTTTTAAATGAGGCGATTACTGTTTATGTTTACAACTGAGGCTTAATTGGCCACACGTGTTTTGACTGAAACCGTGTATATCCTGAAGGTTCTAGTATTTAGTGCTAAGCAAAATCTCAAAATGGCGTAAATCTCTTAAAATAAACAATTATCTTTCCAGGAAAATAATATGAACTCTTAACTAACAGTTGAAATAGAAGTAAATAGATTCTAACCACATTTAATGCCGAGTTCAATTACTGAGATTATAGGTAGAAAGCTCTGAAATGACTCGAATTCTGGTAATATTAACGAGTCCGGCTATTTTAAGTGGCGTTTTCACTGAAATGTGATTTCAAACATTAAGAATTCCCGTTTATACAGCTCAGAACTAGTGTATAAAGCTTTGAAATGAGGAGAATACTGTTTATGTTTACAACTGAGGCTTAATTGGCCACACGTGTTTTGACTGAAACCATGTATATCCTGAAGGTTCTAGTATTTAGTGCTAAGCAAACTCAAAATGGCGTAAAACTCTTAAAATACACAATTATCTTTCCAGGAAATGAATATCAACGTGTAACTAACTGTTGAGGCACAAGTAAATAGATTCTAACCACATTTAATGCCGAGTTCAATTACCTAGATTACAGGTAGAAAGCTCTGAAATGACGCGAATTCTGATAATATTAACAAGTCCGGCTATTTTAAGTGCCGTTTTCACTAAAATGTGATTTCTCGGTCTAAGAATTTATGTATATACCTCATAACTAGTTCATAAAGCTTTTAAATGAGGAGATTACTGTTTATGTTTACAACTGAGGATTAATTGGCCACGCATTTTTTGACTGAAACCGGCTATATCCTGAATGTTCTAGTATTTACTACTAAGCAAACTCTCAAAATGTGGTAAAACTCTTAAAATACACACTTATCTTTCCAGGAAATGAATATGAACGTTTAACTCACAGTTTAAATACAAGTAAATAGATTCTAACTACATTTAATGCCGAGTATAATTACTGACATTACAGGTAGAGAGCACTGAAATGACGAAAATTCTTAATATTAACAATTCCGGCTATTGAAAGTGGCGGATTCCCTAAAATGTGATTTCAAACATTAAGAGTTCCTGTTTATAGAGCTCACAACTTGTATAGAAAGCTTTGAAATAAGGAGAATACTGTTTATGTTTAAGACTGAGGTTTAATTGGCGTGGTGTCTTTTGACTGAAACAGTTTATATCCTGTAGGTTCTAGTGTATACTTCAAAGGAAAGTCAAAATGTGTTAAAACTCTTCAAATAAACAATTATCTTTCCAGGAAAATAATATGAACTATTAACTAACAGTTGAAATAGAAGTAAATAGATTCTAACCACATTTAATGCCGAGTTCAATTACTGAGATTACAGGTAGAGAGCACTGAAATGACTCGAATTCTGGTAATATTAACGAGTCCGGCTATTTTAAGTGGCGTTTTCACTGAAATGTGATTTCAAACATTAAGAATTCCCGTTTATACAGCTCAGAACTAGTGTATAAAGCTATGAAATGAGGAGAATACTGTTTATGTTTACAACTGAGGCTTAATTGGCCATGCGTTTTTTGACTGAAACCGTGTATATGCTGAAGGTTCTAGTATTTACCGCTAAGCAAAATCTCAAAATGTGGTAAAACTCTTAAAATACACAATTATCTTTCAAGGAAATGAATATGAACGTGTAACTAACTGTTGAAATACAAGTAAATAGATTCTAATCACATTTATTGCCGAGTTCAATTACCTAGATTACAGGTAGAAAGCTGTGAAATGACGCGAATTCGGATAATATTAACAAGTCCGGGTATTTTAAGTGGCGTTTTAACTAAAATGCGATTTCAAACATTAAGAATTCCTGTTTATACAGCTCAGAACTAGTGTATAAAGCTTTGAAATGAAGAGAATACTGTTTATGTTTAAAATTGAGACTGTATTGGCATGGCGTCTTTTTTTGAAACAGTTTCTATCCTGAAGGTTCTTGTATATACTTCTAAGGAAACTTCAATAGGTGTTAAAACTCTTAAAATACACAATTATCTTTCCAGGAAATGAATATGAACGTTTAACTCACAGTTTAAATACAAGTAAATAGATTCTAACTACATTTAATGCCGAGTTCATTTACTGACATTACAGGTAGAGAGCACTGAAATGACGAAAATTCTGATAATATTAACAAGTCCGGCTATTTTAAGTGGCGTTTTCACTGAAATGTGATTTCAAACATTAAGAATCCCCGTTTATACAGCTCAGAACTAGTGTATAAAGCTTTGAAATGAGGAGAATACTGTTTATGTTTACAACTGAGGCTTAATTGGCCACACGTGTTTTGACTGAAACCATGTATATCCTGAAGGTTCTAGTATTTAGTGCTAAGCAAACTCTCAAAATGGCGTAAAACTCTTAAAATACACAATTATCTTTCCAGGAAATGAATATCAACGTGTAACTAACTGTTGAAGTACAAGTAAATAGATTCTAACCACATTTAATGCCGAGTTCAATTACCTAGATTACAGGTAGAAAGCTCTGAAATGACGCGAATTCTGATAATATTAACAAGTCCGGCTATTTTAAGTGCCGTTTTCACTAAAATGTGATTTCTCGGTCTAAGAATTTATGTATATAGACCTCATAACTAGTTTATAAAGCTTTTAAATGAGGAGATTACTGTTTATGTTTACAACTGAGGCTTAATTGGCCACGCGTTTTTTGACTGAAACCGGGTATATCCTGAATGTTCTAGTATTTACTACTAAGCAAACTCTCAAAATTTGGTAAAACTCTTAAAATACACACTTATCTTTCCAGGAAATGAATATGAACGTTTAACTCACAGTTTAAATACAAGTAAGTAGACTCTAACTACATTTAATGCCGAGTATAATTACTGACATTACAGGTAGAGTGCACTGAAATGACGAAAATTCTGATTATATTAACAATTCCGGCTATTTAAAGTGGCGGATTCCCTAAAATGTGATTTCAAACATTAAGAGTTCCTGTTTATAGAGCTCACAACTTGTATAGAAAGCTTTGAAATAAGGAGAATACTGTTTATGTTTAAGACTGAGGTTTAATTGGCGTGGTGTCTTTTGACTGAAACAGTTTATATCCTGTAGGTTCTAGTGTATACTTCAAAGGAAAGAGTCAAAATGTGTTAAAACTCTTCAAATAAACAATTATCTTTCCAGGAAAATAATATGAACTATTAACTAACAGTTGAAATAGAAGTAAATAGATTCTCACCACATTTAATGCCGAGTTCAATTACTGAGATTACAGGTAGAAAACTCTGAAATGACTCGAATTCTGGTAATATTAACGAGTCCGGCTATTTTAAGTGGCGTTTTCACTGAAATGTGATTTCAAACATTAAGAATTCCCGTTTATACAGCTTGGAACTATTGTATAAAGCTATGAAATGAGGAGAATACTGTTTATGTTTACAACTGAGGCTTAATTGGCCATGCGTTTTTTGACTGAAACCGTGTATATGCTGAAGGTTCTAGTATTTACCGCTAAGCAAAATCTCAAAATGTGGTAAAACTCTTAAAATACACAATTATCTTTCAAGGAAATGAAAATGAACGTGTAACTAACTGTTGAAATACAAGTAAATAGATTCTAATCACATTTACTGCCGAGTTCAATTACCTAGATTACAGGTAGAAAGCTGTGAAATGACGCGAATTCGGATAATATTAACAAGTCCGGCTATTTTAAGTGCCGTTTTCACTAAGATGTGATTTCTCGGTCCAAGAATTTATATATATAGAGCTCATAACTAGTTTATAAAGCTTTTAAATGAGGCGATTACTGTTTATGTTTACAACTGAGGCTTAATTGGCCACACGTGTTTTGATTGAAACCGTGTATATCCTGAAGGTTCTAGTATTTAGTGCTAAGCAAAATCTCAAAATGGCGTAAATCTCTTAAAATAAACAATTATCTTTCCAGGAAAATAATATGAACTCTTAACTAACAGTTGAAATAGAAGTAAATAGATTCTAACCACATTTAATGCCGAGTTCAATTACTGAGATTACAGGTAGAAAGCTCTGAAATGACTCGAATTCTGGTAATATTAACGAGTCCGGCTATTTTAAGTGGCGTTTTCACTGAAATGTGATTTCAAACATTAAGAATTCCCGTTTATACAGCTCAGAACTAGTGTATAAAGCTTTGAAATGAGGAGAATACTGTTTATGTTTACAACTGAGGCTTAATTGGCCACGCGTTTTTTGACTGAAACCGGGTATATCCTGAATGTTCTAGTATTTACTACTAAGCAAACTCTCAAAATGTGGTAAAACTCTTAAAATACACACTTATCTTTCCAGGAAATGAATATGAACGTTTAACTCACAGTTTAAATACAAGTAAATAGACTCTAACTACATTTAATGCCGAGTATAATTACTGACATTACAGGTAGAGAGCACTGAAATGATGAAAATTCTGATTATATTAACAATTCCGGCTATTTAAAGTGGCGGATTCCCTAAAATGTGATTTCAAACATTAAGAGTTCCTGTTTATAGAGCTCACAACTTGTATAGAAAGCTTTGAAATAAGGAGAATACTGTTTATGTTTAAGACTGAGGTTTAATTGGCGTGGTGTCTTTTGACTGAAACAGTTTATATCCTGTAGGTTCTAGTGTATACTTCAAAGGAAACAGTCAAAATGTGTTAAAACTCTTCAAATAAACAATTATCTTTCCAGGAAAATAATATGAACTATTAACTAACAGTTGAAATAGAAGTAAATAGATTCTAACCACATTTAATGCCGAGTTCAATTACTGAGATTACAGGTAGAGAGCACTGAAATGACTCGAATTCTGGTAATATTAACGAGTCCGGCTATTTTAAGTGGCGTTTTCACTGAAATGTGATTTCAAACATTAAGAATTCCCGTTTATACAGCTCAGAACTAGTGTATAAAGCTTTGAAATGAGGAGAATACTGTTTATGTTTACAACTGAGGCTTAATTGGCCACACGTGTTTTGACTGAAACCATGTATATCCTGAAGGTTCTAGTATTTAGTGCTAAGCAAACTCTCAAAATGGCGTAAAACTCTTAAAATACACAATTATCTTTCCAGGAAATGAATATCAACGTGTAACTAACTGTTGAAGTACAAGTAAATAGATTCTAACCACATTTAATGCCGAGTTCAATTACCTAGATTACAGGTAGAAAGCTCTGAAATGACGCGAATTCTGATAATATTAACAAGTCCGGCTATTTTAAGTGCCGTTTTCACTAAAATGTGATTTCTCGGTCTAAGAATTTATGTATATAGACCTCATAACTAGTTTATAAAGCTTTTAAATGAGGAGATTACTGTTTATGTTTACAACTGAGGCTTAATTGGCCACGCGTTTTTTGACTGAAACCGGCTATATCCTGAATGTTCTAGTATTTACTACTAAGCAAACTCTCAAAATGTGGTAAAACTCTTAAAATACACACTTATCTTTCCAGGAAATGAATATGAACGTTTAACTCACAGTTTAAATACAAGTAAATAGACTCTAACTACATTTAATGCCGAGTATAATTACTGACATTACAGGTAGAGAGCACTGAAATGACGAAAATTCTGATTATATTAACAATTCCGGCTATTTAAAGTGGCGGATTCCCTAAAATGTGATTTCAAACATTAAGAGTTCCTGTTTATAGAGCTCACAACTTGTATAGAAAGCTTTGAAATAAGGAGAATACTGTTTATGTTTAAGACTGAGGTTTAATTGGCGTGGTGTCTTTTGACTGAAACAGTTTATATCCTGTAGGTTCTAGTGTATACTTCAAAGGAAACAGTCAAAATGTGTTAAAACTCTTCAAATAAACAATTATCTTTCCAGGAAAATAATATGAACTATTAACTAACAGTTGAAATAGAAGTAAATAGATTCTCACCACATTTAATGCCGAGTTCAATTACTGAGATTACAGGTAGAAAACTCTGAAATGACTCGAATTCTGGTAATATTAACGAGTCCGGCTATTTTAAGTGGCGTTTTCACTGAAATGTGATTTCAAACATTAAGAATTCCCGTTTATACAGCTCAGAACTAGTGTATAAAGCTATGAAATGAGGAGAATACTGTTTATGTTTACAACTGAGGCTTAATTGGCCATGCGTTTTTTGACTGAAACCGTGTATATGCTGAAGGTTCTAGTATTTACCGCTAAGCAAAATCTCAAAATGTGGTAAAACTCTTAAAATACACAATTATCTTTCAAGGAAATGAATATGAACGTGTAACTAACTGTTGAAATACAAGTAAATAGATTCTAATCACATTTATTGCCGAGTTCAATTACCTAGATTACAGGTAGAAAGCTGTGAAATGACGCGAATTCGGATAATATTAACAAGTACGGCTATTTTAAGTGCCGTTTTCACTAAGATGTGATTTCTCGGTCCAAGAATTTATATATATAGAGCTCATAACTAGTTTATAAAGCTTTTAAATGAGGCGATTACTGTTTATGTTTACAACTGAGGCTTAATTGGCCACACGTGTTTTGACTGAAACCGTGTATATCCTGAAGGTTCTAGTATTTAGTGCTAAGCACAATCTCAAAATGGCGTAAATCTCTTAAAATAAACAATTATCTTTCCAGGAAAATAATATGAACTCTTAACTAACAGTTGAAATAGAAGTAAATAGATTCTAACCACATTTAATGCCGAGTTCAATTACTGAGATTACAGGTAGAAAGCTCTGAAATGACTCGAATTCTGGTAATATTAACGAGTCCGGCTATTTTAAGTGGCGTTTTCACTGAAATGTGATTTCAAACATTAAGAATTCCCGTTTATACAGCTCAGAACTAGTGTATAAAGCTTTGAAATGAGGAGAATACTGTTTATGTTTACAACTGAGGCTTAATTGGCCACACGTGTTTTGACTGAAACCGTGTATATCCTGAAGGTTCTAGTATTTAGTGCTAAGCAAACTCTCAAAATGGCGTAAAACTCTTAAAATACAAAATTATCTTTCCAGGAAATGAATATCAACGTGTAACTAACTGTTGAAGTACAAGTAAATAGATTCTAACCACATTTAATGCCGAGTTCAATTACTGAGATTACAGGTAGAAAGCTCTGAAATGACTCGAATTCTGGTAATATTAACGAGTCCGGCTATTTTAAGTGGCGTTTTCACTGAAATGTGATTTCAAACATTAAGAATTCCCGTTTATACAGCTCAGAACTAGTGTATAAAGCTTTGAAATGAGGAGAATACTGTTTATGTTTACAACTGAGGCTTAATTGGCCACGCGTTTTTTGACTGAAACCGGGTATATCCTGAATGTTCTAGTATTTACTACTAAGCAAACTCTCAAAATGTGGTAAAACTCTTAAAATACACACTTATCTTTCCAGGAAATGAATATGAACGTTTAACTCACAGTTTAAATACAAGTAAATAGACTCTAACTACATTTAATGCCGAGTATAATTACTGACATTACAGGTAGAGAGCACTGAAATGATGAAAATTCTGATTATATTAACAATTCCGGCTATTTAAAGTGGCGGATTCCCTAAAATGTGATTTCAAACATTAAGAGTTCCTGTTTATAGAGCTCACAACTTGTATAGAAAGCTTTGAAATAAGGAGAATACTGTTTATGTTTAAGACTGAGGTTTAATTGGCGTGGTGTCTTTTGACTGAAACAGTTTATATCCTGTAGGTTCTAGTGTATACTTCAAAGGAAACAGTCAAAATGTGTTAAAACTCTTCAAATAAACAATTATCTTTCCAGGAAAATAATATGAACTATTAACTAACAGTTGAAATAGAAGTAAATAGATTCTAACCACATTTAATGCCGAGTTCAATTACTGAGATTACAGGTAGAGAGCACTGAAATGACTCGAATTCTGGTAATATTAACGAGTCCGGCTATTTTAAGTGGCGTTTTCACTGAAATGTGATTTCAAACATTAAGAATTCCCGTTTATACAGCTCAGAACTAGTGTATAAAGCTTTGAAATGAGGAGAATACTGTTTATGTTTACAACTGAGGCTTAATTGGCCACACGTGTTTTGACTGAAACCATGTATATCCTGAAGGTTCTAGTATTTAGTGCTAAGCAAACTCTCAAAATGGCGTAAAACTCTTAAAATACACAATTATCTTTCCAGGAAATGAATATCAACGTGTAACTAACTGTTGAAGTACAAGTAAATAGATTCTAACCACATTTAATGCCGAGTTCAATTACCTAGATTACAGGTAGAAAGCTCTGAAATGACGCGAATTCTGATAATATTAACAAGTCCGGCTATTTTAAGTGCCGTTTTCACTAAAATGTGATTTCTCGGTCTAAGAATTTATGTATATAGACCTCATAACTAGTTTATAAAGCTTTTAAATGAGGAGATTACTGTTTATGTTTACAACTGAGGCTTAATTGGCCACGCGTTTTTTGACTGAAACCGGCTATATCCTGAATGTTCTAGTATTTACTACTAAGCAAACTCTCAAAATGTGGTAAAACTCTTAAAATACACACTTATCTTTCCAGGAAATGAATATGAACGTTTAACTCACAGTTTAAATACAAGTAAATAGACTCTAACTACATTTAATGCCGAGTATAATTACTGACATTACAGGTAGAGAGCACTGAAATGACGAAAATTCTGATTATATTAACAATTCCGGCTATTTAAAGTGGCGGATTCCCTAAAATGTGATTTCAAACATTAAGAGTTCCTGTTTATAGAGCTCACAACTTGTATAGAAAGCTTTGAAATAAGGAGAATACTGTTTATGTTTAAGACTGAGGTTTAATTGGCGTGGTGTCTTTTGACTGAAACAGTTTATATCCTGTAGGTTCTAGTGTATACTTCAAAGGAAACAGTCAAAATGTGTTAAAACTCTTCAAATAAACAATTATCTTTCCAGGAAAATAATATGAACTATTAACTAACAGTTGAAATAGAAGTAAATAGATTCTCACCACATTTAATGCCGAGTTCAATTACTGAGATTACAGGTAGAAAACTCTGAAATGACTCGAATTCTGGTAATATTAACGAGTCCGGCTATTTTAAGTGGCGTTTTCACTGAAATGTGATTTCAAACATTAAGAATTCCCGTTTATACAGCTCAGAACTAGTGTATAAAGCTATGAAATGAGGAGAATACTGTTTATGTTTACAACTGAGGCTTAATTGGCCATGCGTTTTTTGACTGAAACCGTGTATATGCTGAAGGTTCTAGTATTTACCGCTAAGCAAAATCTCAAAATGTGGTAAAACTCTTAAAATACACAATTATCTTTCAAGGAAATGAATATGAACGTGTAACTAACTGTTGAAATACAAGTAAATAGATTCTAATCACATTTATTGCCGAGTTCAATTACCTAGATTACAGGTAGAAAGCTGTGAAATGACGCGAATTCGGATAATATTAACAAGTACGGCTATTTTAAGTGCCGTTTTCACTAAGATGTGATTTCTCGGTCCAAGAATTTATATATATAGAGCTCATAACTAGTTTATAAAGCTTTTAAATGAGGCGATTACTGTTTATGTTTACAACTGAGGCTTAATTGGCCACACGTGTTTTGACTGAAACCGTGTATATCCTGAAGGTTCTAGTATTTAGTGCTAAGCACAATCTCAAAATGGCGTAAATCTCTTAAAATAAACAATTATCTTTCCAGGAAAATAATATGAACTCTTAACTAACAGTTGAAATAGAAGTAAATAGATTCTAACCACATTTAATGCCGAGTTCAATTACTGAGATTACAGGTAGAAAGCTCTGAAATGACTCGAATTCTGGTAATATTAACGAGTCCGGCTATTTTAAGTGGCGTTTTCACTGAAATGTGATTTCAAACATTAAGAATTCCCGTTTATACAGCTCAGAACTAGTGTATAAAGCTTTGAAATGAGGAGAATACTGTTTATGTTTACAACTGAGGCTTAATTGGCCACACGTGTTTTGACTGAAACCGTGTATATCCTGAAGGTTCTAGTATTTAGTGCTAAGCAAACTCTCAAAATGGCGTAAAACTCTTAAAATACAAAATTATCTTTCCAGGAAATGAATATCAACGTGTAACTAACTGTTGAAGTACAAGTAAATAGATTCTAACCACATTTAATGCCGAGTTCAATTACCTAGATTACAGGTAGAAAGCTCTGAAATGACGCGAATTCTGATAATATTAACAAGTCCGGCTATTTTAAGTGCCGTTTTCACTAAAATGTGATTTCTCGGTCTAAGAATTTATGTATATAGACCTCATAACTACTTTATAAAGCTTTTAAATGAGGAGATTACTGTTTATGTTTACAACTGAGGCTTAATTGGCCATGCGTTTTTTGACTGAAACCGGGTATATCCTGAATGTTCTAGTATTTACTACTAAGCAAACTCTCAAAATTTGGTAAAACTCTTAAAATACACACTTATCTTTCCAGGAAATGAATATGAACGTTTAACTCACAGTTTAAATACAAGTAAATAGACTCTAACTACATTTAATGCCGAGTATAATTACTGACATTACAGGTAGAGAGCACTGAAATGACGAAAATTCTGATTATATTAACAATTCCGGCTATTTAAAGTGGCGGATTCCCTAAAATGTGATTTAAAACATTAAGAGTTCCTGTTTATAGAGCTCACAACTTGTATAGAAAGCTTTGAAATAAGGAGAATACTGTTTATGTTTAAGACTGAGGTTTAATTGGCGTGGTGTCTTTTGACTGAAACAGTTTATATCCTGTAGGTTCTAGTGTATACTTCAAAGGAAACAGTCAAAATGTGTTAAAACTCTTCAAATAAACAATTATCTTTCCAGGAAAATAATATGAACTCTTAACTAACAGTTGAAATAGAAGTAAATAGATTCTAACCACATTTAATGCCGAGTTCAATTACTGAGATTACAGGTAGAAAACTCTGAAATGACTCGAATTCTGGTAATATTAACGAGTCCGGCTATTTTAAGTGGCATTTTCACTGAAATGTGATTTCAAACATTAAGAATTCCCGTTTATACAGCTCAGAACTAGTGTATAAAGCTTTGAAATGAGGAGAATACTGTTTATGTTTACAACTGAGGCTTAATTGGCCATGCGTTTTTTGACTGAAACCGTGTATATGCTGAAGGTTCTAGTATTTACCGCTAAGCAAAATCTCAAAATGTGGTAAAACTCTTAAAATACACAATTATCTTTCAAGGAAATGAAAATGAACGTGTAACTAACTGTTGAAATACAAGTAAATAGATTCTAATCACATTTAATGCCGAGTTCAATTACCTAGATTACAGGTAGAAAGCTCTGAAATGACGCGAATTCGGATAATATTAACAAGTCCGGGTATTTTAAGTGGCGTTTTAACTAAAATGCGATTTCAAACATTAAGAATTCCTGTTTATACAGCTCAGAACTAGTGTATAAAGCTTTGAAATGAAGAGAATACTGTTTATGTTTAAAATTGAGACTGTATTGGCATGGCGTCTTTTTTTGAAACAGTTTCTATCCTGAAGGTTCTTGTATATACTTCTAAGGAAACTTCAATAGGTGTTAAAACTCTTAAAATACACAATTATCTTTCCAGGAAATGAATATGAACGTTTAACTCACAGTTTAAATACAAGTAAATAGATTCTAACTACATTTAATGCCGAGTTCATTTACTGACATTACAGGTAGAGAGCACTGAAATGACGAAAATTCTGATAATATTAACAAGTCCGGCTATTTTAAGTGGCGTTTTCACTGAAATGTGATTTCAAACATTAAGAATCCCCGTTTATACAGCTCAGAACTAGTGTATAAAGCTTTGAAATGAGGAGAATACTGTTTATGTTTACAACTGAGGCTTAATTGGCCACACGTGTTTTGACTGAAACCATGTATATCCTGAAGGTTCTAGTATTTAGTGCTAAGCAAACTCTCAAAATGGCGTAAAACTCTTAAAATACACAATTATCTTTCCAGGAAATGAATATCAACGTGTAACTAACTGTTGAAGTACAAGTAAATAGATTCTAACCACATTTAATGCCGAGTTCAATTACCTAGATTACAGGTAGAAAGCTCGAAATGACGCGAATTCTGATAATATTAACAAGTCCGGCTATTTTAAGTGCCGTTTTCACTAAAATGTGATTTCTCGGTCTAAGAATTTATGTATATAGACCTCATAACTAGTTTATAAAGCTTTTAAATGAGGAGATTACTGTTTATGTTTACAACTGAGGCTTAATTGGCCACGCGTTTTTTGACTGAAACCGGGTATATCCTGAATGTTCTAGTATTTACTACTAAGCAAACTCTCAAAATTTGGTAAAACTCTTAAAATACACACTTATCTTTCCAGGAAATGAATATGAACGTTTAACTCACAGTTTAAATACAAGTAAGTAGACTCTAACTACATTTAATGCCGAGTATAATTACTGACATTACAGGTAGAGAGCACTGAAATGACGAAAATTCTGATTATATTAACAATTCCGGCTATTTAAAGTGGCGGATTCCCTAAAATGTGATTTCAAACATTAAGAGTTCCTGTTTATAGAGCTCACAACTTGTATAGAAAGCTTTGAAATAAGGAGAATACTGTTTATGTTTAAGACTGAGGTTTAATTGGCGTGGTGTCTTTTGACTGAAACAGTTTATATCCTGTAGGTTCTAGTGTATACTTCAAAGGAAACAGTCAAAATGTGTTAAAACTCTTCAAATAAACAATTATCTTTCCAGGAAAATAATATGAACTATTAACTAACAGTTGAAATAGAAGTAAATAGATTCTCACCACATTTAATGCCGAGTTCAATTACTGAGATTACAGGTAGAAAACTCTGAAATGACTCGAATTCTGGTAATATTAACGAGTCCGGCTATTTTAAGTGGCGTTTTCACTGAAATGTGATTTCAAACATTAAGAATTCCCGTTTATACAGCTTGGAACTAGTGTATAAAGCTATGAAATGAGGAGAATACTGTTTATGTTTACAACTGAGGCTTAATTGGCCATGCGTTTTTTGACTGAAACCGTGTATATGCTGAAGGTTCTAGTATTTACCGCTAAGCAAAATCTCAAAATGTGGTAAAACTCTTAAAATACACAATTATCTTTCAAGGAAATGAAAATGAACGTGTAACTAACTGTTGAAATACAAGTAAATAGATTCTAATCACATTTACTGCCGAGTTCAATTACCTAGATTACAGGTAGAAAGCTGTGAAATGACGCGAATTCGGATAATATTAAAAAGTCCGGCTATTTTAAGTGCCGTTTTCACTAAGATGTGATTTCTCGGTCCAAGAATTGATATATATAGAGCTCATAACTAGTTTATAAAGCTTTTAAATGCGGCGATTACTGTTTATGTTTACAACTGAGGCTTAATTGGCCACACGTGTTTTGACTGAAACCGTGTATATCCTGAAGGTTCTAGTATTTAGTGCTAAGCAAAATCTCAAAATGGCGTAAATCTCTTAAAATAAACAATTATCTTTCCAGGAAAATAATATGAACTCTTAACTAACAGTTGAAACAGAAGTAAATAGATTCTAACCACATTTAATGCCGAGTTCAATTACTTAGATTACAGGTAGAAAGCTCTGAAATGACTCGAATTCTGGTAATATTAACGAGTCCGGCTATTTTAAGTGGCGTTTTCACTGAAATGTGATTTCAAACATTAAGAATTCCCGTTTATACAGCTCAGAACTAGTGTATAAAGCTTTGAAATGAGGAGAATACTGTTTATGTTTACAACTGAGGCTTAATTGGCCACGCGTTTTTTGACTGAAACCGGGTATATCCTGAATGTTCTAGTATTTACTACTAAGCAAACTCTCAAAATGTGGTAAAACTCTTAAAATACACACTTATCTTTCCAGGAAATGAATATGAACGTTTAACTCACAGTTTAAATACAAGTAAATAGACTCTAACTACATTTAATGCCGAGTATAATTACTGACATTACAGGTAGAGAGCACTGAAATGACGAAAATTCTGATTATATTAACAATTCCGGCTATTGAAAGTGGCGGATTCCCTAAAATGTGATTTCAAACATTAAGAGTTCCTGTTTATAGAGCTCACAACTTGTATAGAAAGCTTTGAAATAAGGAGAATACTGTTTATGTTTAAGACTGAGGTTTAATTGGCGTGGTGTCTTTTGACTGAAACAGTTTATATCCTGTAGGTTCTAGTGTATACTTCAAAGGAAACAGTCAAAATGTGTTAAAACTCTTCAAATAAACAATTATCTTTCCAGGAAAATAATATGAACTATTAACTAACAGTTGAAATAGAAGGAAATAGATTCTAACCACATTTAATGCCGAGTTCAATTACTGAGATTACAGGTAGAAAACTCTGAAATGACTCGAATTCTGGTAATATTAACGAGTCCGGCTATTTTAAGTGGCGTTTTCACTGAAATGTGATTTCAAACATTAAGAATTCCCGTTTATACAGCTCAGAACTAGTGTATAAAGCTATGAAATGAGGAGAATACTGTTTATGTTTACAACTGAGGCTTAATTGGCCATGCGTTTTTTGACTGAAACCGTGTATATGCTGAAGGTTCTAGTATTTACCGCTAAGCAAAATCTCAAAATGTGGTAAAACTCTTAAAATACACAATTATCTTTCAAGGAAATGAATATGAACGTGTAACTAACTGTTGAAATACAAGTAAATAGATTCTAATCACATTTATTGCCGAGTTCAATTACCTAGATTACAGGTAGAAAGCTGTGAAAAGACGCGAATTCGGATAATATTAACAAGTACGGCTATTTTAAGTGCCGTTTTCACTAAGATGTGATTTCTCGGTCCAAGAATTTATATATATAGAGCTCATAACTAGTTTATAAAGCTTTTAAATGAGGCGATTACTGTTTATGTTTACAACTGAGGCTTAATTGGCCACACGTGTTTTGACTTAAACCGTGTATATCCTGAAGGTTCTAGTATTTAGTGCTAAGCACAATCTCAAAATGGCGTAAATCTCTTAAAATAAACAATTATCTTTCCAGGAAAATAATATGAACTCTTAACTAACAGTTGAAATAGAAGTAAATAGATTCTAACCACATTTAATGCCGAGTTCAATTACTGAGATTACAGGTAGAAAGCTCTGAAATGACTCGAATTCTGGTAATATTAACGAGTCCGGCTATTTTAAGTGGCGTTTTCACTGAAATGTGATTTCAAACATTAAGAATTCCCGTTTATACAGCTCAGAACTAGTGTATAAAGCTTTGAAATGAGGAGAATACTGTTTATGTTTACAACTGAGGCTTAATTGGCCACACGTGTTTTGACTGAAACCGTGTATATCCTGAAGGTTCTAGTATTTAGTGCTAAGCAAACTCTCAAAATGGCGTAAAACTCTTAAAATACACAATTATCTTTCCAGGAAATGAATATCAACGTGTAACTAACTGTTGAAGTACAAGTAAATAGATTCTAACCACATTTAATGCCGAGTTCAATTACCTAGATTACAGGTAGAAAGCTCTGAAATGACGCGAATTCTGATAATATTAACAAGTCCGGCTATTTTAAGTGCCGTTTTCACTAAAATGTGATTTCTCGGTCTAAGAATTTATGTATATAGACCTCATAACTAGTTTATAAAGCTTTTAAATGAGGAGATTACTGTTTATGTTTACAACTGAGGCTTAATTGGCCACGCGTTTTTTGACTGAAACCGGCTATATCCTGAATGTTCTAGTATTTACTACTAAGCAAACTCTCAAAATGTGGTAAAACTCTTAAAATACACACTTATCTTTCCAGGAAATGAATATGAACGTTTAACTCACAGTTTAAATACAAGTAAATAGACTCTAACTACATTTAATGCCGAGTATAATTACTGACATTACAGGTAGAGAGCACTGAAATGACGAAAATTCTGATTATATTAACAATTCCGGCTATTTAAAGTGGCGGATTCCCTAAAATGTGATTTAAAACATTAAGAGTTCCTGTTTATAGAGCTCACAACTTGTATAGAAAGCTTTGAAATAAGGAGAATACTGTTTATGTTTAAGACTGAGGTTTAATTGGCGTGGTGTCTTTTGACTGAAACAGTTTATATCCTGTAGGTTCTAGTGTATACTTCAAAGGAAACAGTCAAAATGTGTTAAAACTCTTCAAATAAACAATTATCTTTCCAGGAAAATAATATGAACTCTTAACTAACAGTTGAAATAGAAGTAAATAGATTCTCACCACATTTAATGCCGAGTTCAATTACTGAGATTACAGGTAGAAAACTCTGAAATGATTCGAATTCTGGTAATATTAACGAGTCCGGCTATTTTAAGTGGCGTTTTCACAGAAATGTGATTTCAAACATTAAGAATTCCCGTTTATACAGCTTGGAACTAGTGTATAAAGCTATGAAATGAGGAGAATACTGTTTATGTTTACAACTGAGGCTTAATTGGCCATGCGTTTTTTGACTGAAACCGTGTATATGCTGAAGGTTCTAGTATTTACCGCTAAGCAAAATCTCAAAATGTGGTAAAACTCTTAAAATACACAATTATCTTTCAAGGAAATGAAAATGAACATGTAACTAACTGTTGAAATACAAGTAAATAGATTCTAATCACATTTATTGCCGAGTTCAATTACCTAGATTACAGGTAGAAAGCTGTGAAATGACGCGAATTCGGATAATATTAACAAGTACGGCTATTTTAAGTGCCGTTTTCACTAAGATGTGATTTCTCGGTCCAAGAATTTATATATATAGAGCTCATAACTAGTTTATAAAGCTTTTAAATGAGGCGATTACTGTTTATGTTTACAACTGAGGCTTAATTGGCCACATGTGTTTTGATTGAAACCGTGTATATCCTGAAGGTTCTAGTATTTAGTGCTAAGCACAATCTCAAAATGGCGTAAATCTCTTAAAATAAACAATTATCTTTCCAGGAAAATAATATGAACTCTTAACTAACAGTTGAAATAGAAGTAAATAGATTCTAACCACATTTAATGCCGAGTTCAATTACTGAGATTACAGGTAGAAAGCTCTGAAATGACTCGAATTCTGGTAATATTAACGAGTCCGGCTATTTTAAGTGGCGTTTTCACTGAAATGTGATTTCAAACATTAAGAATTCCCGTTTATACAGCTCAGAACTAGTGTATAAAGCTTTGAAATGAGGAGAATACTGTTTATGTTTACAACTGAGGCTTAATTGGCCACACGTGTTTTGACTGAAACCGTGTATATCCTGAAGGTTCTAGTATTTAGTGCTAAGCAAACTCTCAAAATGGCGTAAAACTCTTAAAATACACAATTATCTTTCCAGGAAATGAATATCAACGTGTAAATAACTGTTGAAGTACAAGTAAATAGATTCTAACCACATTTAATGCCGAGTTCAATTACCTAGATTACAGGTAGAAAGCTCTGAAATGACGCGAATTCTGATAATATTAACAAGTCCGGCTATTTTAAGTGCCGTTTTCACTAAAATGTGATTTCTCGGTCTAAGAATTTATGTATATAGACCTCATAACTAGTTTATAAAGCTTTTAAATGAGGAGATTACTGTTAATGTTTACAACTGAGGATTAATTGGCCACGCGTTTTTTGACTGAAACCGGGTATATATCCTGAATGTTCTAGTATTTACTACTAAGCAAACTCTTAAAATGTGGTAAAACTCTTAAAATACACACTTATCTTTCCAAGAAAGGAATATGAACGTTTAACTCACAGTTTAAATACAAGTAAATAGATTCTAACTACATTTAATGCCGAGTATAATTACTGACATTACAGGTAGAGAGCACTGAAATGACGAAAATTCTGATAATATTAACAATTCCGGCTATTTAAAGTGGCGGATTCCCTAAAATGTGATTTCAAACATTAAGAGTTCCTGTTTATAGAGCTCACAACTTGAATAGAAAGCTTTGAAATAAGGAGAATACTGTTTATGTTTAAGACTGAGGTTTAATTGGCGTGGTGTCTTTTGACTGAAACAGTTTATATCCTGTAGGTTCTAGTGTATACTTCAAAGGAAACAGTGAAAATGTGTTAAAACTCTTCAAATAAACAATTATCTTTCCAGGAAAATAATATGAACTATTAACTAACAGTTGAAATAGAAGTAAATAGATTCTCACCACATTTAATGCCGAGTTCAATTACTGAGATTACAGGTAGAAAACTCTGAAATGACTCGAATTCTGGTAATATTAACAAGTCCGGCTATTTTAAGTGGCGTTTTCACTGAAATGTGATTTCAAACATTAAGAATTCCCGTTTATACAGCTCAGAACTAGTGTATAAAGCTATGAAATGAGGAGAATACTGTTTATGTTTACAACTGAGGCTTAATTGGCCATGCGTTTTTTGACTGAAACCGTGTATATGCTGAAGGTTCTAGTATTTACCGCTAAGCAAAATCTCAAAATGTGGTAAAACTCTTAAAATACACAATTATCTTTCA
This sequence comes from Myotis nattereri, assembly GCF_964212035.1. Taxonomy (NCBI): domain Eukaryota; kingdom Metazoa; phylum Chordata; class Mammalia; order Chiroptera; family Vespertilionidae; genus Myotis; species Myotis nattereri. The sequence continues at coordinate 101,255,690 of NC_138076.1, read as the reverse complement.
AGGAAATGAAAATGAACGTGTAACTAACTGTTGAAATACAAGTAAATAGATTCTAATCACATTTATTGCCGAGTTCAATTACCTAGATTACAGGTAGAAAGCTGTGAAATGACGCGAATTCGGATAATATTAACAAGTACGGCTATTTTAAGTACCGTTTTCACTAAGATGTGATTTCTCGGTCCAAGAATTTATATATATAGAGCTCATAACTAGTTTATAAAGCTTTTAAATGAGGCGATTACTGTTTATGTTTACAACTGAGGCTTAATTGGCCACACGTGTTTTGATTGAAACCGTGTATATCCTGAAGGTTCTAGTATTTAGTGCTAAGCAAAATCTCAAAATGGCGTAAATCTCTTAAAATAAACAATTATCTTTCCAGGAAAATAATATGAACTCTTAACTAACAGTTGAAATAGAAGTAAATAGATTCTAACCACATTTAATGCCGAGTTCAATTACTGAGATTACAGGTAGAAAGCTCTGAAATGACTCGAATTCTGGTAATATTAACGAGTCCGGCTATTTTAAGTGGCGTTTTCACTGAAATGTGATTTCAAACATTAAGAATTCCCGTTTATACAGCTCAGAACTAGTGTATAAAGCTTTGAAATGAGGAGAATACTGTTTATGTTTACAACTGAGGCTTAATTGGCCACGCGTTTTTTGACTGAAACCGGCTATATCCTGAATGTTCTAGTATTTACTACTAAGCAAACTCTCAAAATGTGGTAAAACTCTTAAAATACACACTTATCTTTCCAGGAAATGAATATGAACGTTTAACTCACAGTTTAAATACAAGTAAATAGACTCTAACTACATTTAATGCCGAGTATAATTACTGACATTACAGGTAGAGAGCACTGAAATGATGAAAATTCTGATAATATTAACAATTCCGGCTATTTAAAGTGGCGGATTCCCTAAAATGTGATTTCAAACATTAAGAGTTCCTGTTTATAGAGCTCACAACTTGTATAGAAAGCTTTGAAATAAGGAGAATACTGTTTATGTTTAAGACTGAGGTTTAATTGGCGTGGTGTCTTTTGACTGAAACAGTTTATATCCTGTAGGTTCTAGTGTATACTTCAAAGGAAACAGTCAAAATGTGTTAAAACTCTTCAAATAAACAATTATCTTTCCAGGAAAATAATATGAACTATTAACTAACAGTTGAAATAGAAGTAAATAGATTCTAACCACATTTAATGCCGAGTTCAATTACTGAGATTACAGGTAGAGAGCACTGAAATGACTCGAATTCTGGTAATATTAACGAGTCCGGCTATTTTAAGTGGCGTTTTCACTGAAATGTGATTTCAAACATTAAGAATTCCCGTTTATACAGCTCAGAACTAGTGTATAAAGCTTTGAAATGAGGAGAATACTGTTTATGTTTACAACTGAGGCTTAATTGGCCACACGTGTTTTGACTGAAACCATGTATATCCTGAAGGTTCTAGTATTTAGTGCTAAGCAAACTCTCAAAATGGCGTAAAACTCTTAAAATACACAATTATCTTTCCAGGAAATGAATATCAACGTGTAACTAACTGTTGAAGTACAAGTAAATAGATTCTAACCACATTTAATGCCGAGTTCAATTACCTAGATTACAGGTAGAAAGCTCTGAAATGACGCGAATTCTGATAATATTAACAAGTCCGGCTATTTTAAGTGCCGTTTTCACTAAAATGTGATTTCTTGGTCTAAGAATTTATGTATATAGACCTCATAACTAGTTTATAAAGCTTTTAAATGAGGAGATTACTGTTTATGTTTACAACTGAGGCTTAATTGGCCACGCGTTTTTTGACTGAAACCGGCTATATCCTGAATGTTCTAGTATTTACTACTAAGCAAACTCTCAAAATGTGGTAAAACTCTTAAAATACACACTTATCTTTCCAGGAAATGAATATGAACGTTTAACTCACAGTTTAAATACAAGTAAATAGACTCTAACTACATTTAATGCCGAGTATAATTACTGACATTACAGGTAGAGAGCACTGAAATGACGAAAATTCTGATTATATTAACAATTCCGGCTATTTAAAGTGGCGGATTCCCTAAAATGTGATTTCAAACATTAAGAGTTCCTGTTTATAGAGCTCACAACTTGTATAGAAAGCTTTGAAATAAGGAGAATACTGTTTATGTTTAAGACTGAGGTTTAATTGGCGTGGTGTCTTTTGACTGAAACAGTTTATATCCTGTAGGTTCTAGTGTATACTTCAAAGGAAACAGTCAAAATGTGTTAAAACTCTTCAAATAAACAATTATCTTTCCAGGAAAATAATATGAACTATTAACTAACAGTTGAAATAGAAGTAAATAGATTCTCACCACATTTAATGCCGAGTTCAATTACTGAGATTACAGGTAGAAAACTCTGAAATGACTCGAATTCTGGTAATATTAACGAGTCCGGCTATTTTAAGTGGCGTTTTCACTGAAATGTGATTTCAAACATTAAGAATTCCCGTTTATACAGCTCAGAACTAGTGTATAAAGCTATGAAATGAGGAGAATACTGTTTATGTTTACAACTGAGGCTTAATTGGCCATGCGTTTTTTGACTGAAACCGTGTATATGCTGAAGGTTCTAGTATTTACCGCTAAGCAAAATCTCAAAATGTGGTTAAACTCTTAAAATACACAATTATCTTTCAAGGAAATGAATATGAACGTGTAACTAACTGTTGAAATACAAGTAAATAGATTCTAATCACATTTATTGCCGAGTTCAATTACCTAGATTACAGGTAGAAAGCTGTGAAATGACGCGAATTCGGATAATATTAACAAGTACGGCTATTTTAAGTGCCGTTTTCACTAAAATGTGATTTCTCGGTCTAAGAATTTATGTATATAGACCTCATAACTAGTTTATAAAGCTTTTAAATGAGGAGATTACTGTTTATGTTTACAACTGAGGCTTAATTGGCCACGCGTTTTTTGACTGAAACCGGGTATATCCTGAATGTTCTAGTATTTACTACTAAGCAAACTCTCAAAATGTGGTAAAACTCTTAAAATACACACTTATCTTTCCAGGAAATGAATATGAACGTTTAACTCACAGTTTAAATACAAGTAAATAGACTCTAACTACATTTAATGCCGAGTATAATTACTGACATTACAGGTAGAGAGCACTGAAATGACGAAAATTCTGATTATATTAACAATTCCGGCTATTTAAAGTGGCGGATTCCCTAAAATGTGATTTCAAACATTAAGAGTTCCTGTTTATAGAGCTCACAACTTGTATAGAAAGCTTTGAAATAAGGAGAATACTGTTTATGTTTAAGACTGAGGTTTAACTGGCGTGGTGTCTTTTGAGTGAAACAGTTTATATCCTGTAGGTTCTAGTGTATACTTCAAAGGAAACAGTCAAAATGTGTTAAAACTCTTCAAATAAACAATTATCTTTCCAGGAAAATAATATGAACTATTAACTAACAGTTGAAATAGAAGTAAATAGATTCTCACCACATTTAATGCCGAGTTCAATTACTGAGATTACAGGTAGAAAACTCTGAAATGACTCGAATTCTGGTAATATTAACGAGTCCGGCTATTTTAAGTGGCGTTTTCACTGAAATGTGATTTCAAACATTAAGAATTCCCGTTTATACAGCTCGGAACTAGTGTATAAAGCTATGAAATGAGGAGAATACTGTTTATGTTTACAACTGAGGCTTAATTGGCCATGCGTTTTTTGACTGAAACCGTGTATATGCTGAAGGTTCTAGTATTTACTGCTAAGCAAAATCTCAAAATGTGGTAAAACTCTTAAAATACACAATTATCTTTCAAGGAAATGAATATGAACGTGTAACTAACTGTTGAAATACAAGTAAATAGATTCTAACCACATTTAATGCCGAGTTCAATTACTGAGATTACAGGTAGAGAGCACTGAAATGACTCGAATTCTGGTAATATTAACGAGTCCGGCTATTTTAAGTGGCGTTTTCACTGAAATATGATTTCAAACATTAAGAATTCCCGTTTATACAGCTCAGAACTAGTGTATAAAGCTATGAAATGAGGAGAATACTGTTTATGTTTACAACTGAGGCTTAATTGGCCATGCGTTTTTTGACTGAAACCGTGTATATGCTGAAGGTTCTAGTATTTACCGCTAAGCAAAATCTCAAAATGTGGTAAAACTCTTAAAATACACAATTATCTTTCAAGGAAATGATTATGAACGTGTAACTAACTGTTGAAATACAAGTAAATAGATTCTAATCACATTTATTGCCGAGTTCAATTACCTTGATTACAGGTAGAAAGCTGTGAAATGACGCGAATTCGGATAATATTAACAAGTCCGGCTATTTTAAGTGCCGTTTTCACTAAGATGTGATTTCTCGGTCCAAGAATTTATATATATAGAGCTCATAACTAGTTTATAAAGCTTTTAAATGCGGCGATTACTGTTTATGTTTACAACTGAGGCTTAATTGGCCACACGTGTTTTGACTGAAACCGTGTATATCCTGAAGGTTCTAGTATTTAGTGCTAAGCACAATCTCAAAATGGCGTAAATCTCTTAAAATAAACAATTATCTTTCCAGGAAAATAATATGAACTCTTAACTAACAGTTGAAATAGAAGTAAATAGATTCTAACCACATTTAATGCCGAGTTCAATTACTTAGATTACAGGTAGAAAGCTCTGAAATGACTCGAATTCTGGTAATATTAACGAGTACGGCTATTTTAAGTGGCGTTTTCACTGAAATGTGATTTCAAACATTAAGAATTAACGTTTATACAGCTCAGAACTAGTGTATAAAGCTTTGAAATGAGGAGAATACTGTTTATGTTTACAACTGAGGCTTAATTGGCCACGCGTTTTTTGACTGAAACCGGGTATATCCTGAATGTTCTAGTATTTACTACTAAGCAAACTCTCAAAATGTGGTAAAACTCTTAAAATACACACTTATCTTTCCAGGAAATGAATATGAACGTTTAACTCACAGTTTAAATACAAGTAAATAGACTCCAACTACATTTAATGCCGAGTATAATTACTGACATTACAGGTAGAGAGCACTGAAATGATGAAAATTCTGATAATATTAACAATTCCGGCTATTTAAAGTGGCGGATTCCCTAAAATGTGATTTCAAACATTAAGAGTTCCTGTTTATAGAGCTCACAACTTGTATAGAAAGCTTTGAAATAAGGAGAATACTGTTTATGTTTAAGACTGAGGTTTAATTGGCGTGGTGTCTTTTGACTGAAACAGTTTATATCCTGTAGGTTCTAGTGTATACTTCAAAGGAAACAGTCAAAATGTGTTAAAACTCTTCAAATAAACAATTATCTTTCCAGGAAAATAATATGAACTATTAACTAACAGTTGAAATAGAAGTAAATAGATTCTCACCACATTTAATGCCGAGTTCAATTACTGAGATTACAGGTAGAAAACTCTGAAATGACTCGAATTCTGGTAATATTAACGAGTCCGGCTATTTTAAGTGGCGTTTCCACTGAAATGTGATTTCAAACATTAAGAATTCCCGTTTATACAGCTCAGAACTAGTGTATAAAGCTATGAAATGAGGAGAATACTGTTTATGTTTACAACTGAGGCTTAATTGGCCATGCGTTTTTTGACTGAAACCGTGTATATGCTGAAGGTTCTAGTATTTAGTGCTAAGCAAACTCTCAAAATGGCGTAAAACTCTTAAAATACACAATTATCTTTCCAGGAAATGAATATCAACGTGTAACTAACTGTTGAAGTACAAGTAAATAGATTCTAACCACATTTAATGCCGAGTTCAATTACCTAGATTACAGGTAGAAAGCTCTGAAATGACGCGAATTCTGATAATATTAACAAGTCCGGCTATTTTAAGTGCCGTTTTCACTAAAATGTGATTTCTCGGTCTAAGAATTTATGTATATAGACCTCATAACTAGTTTATAAAGCTTTTAAATGAGGAGATTACTGTTTATGTTTACAACTGAGGCTTAATTGGCCACGCGTTTTTTGACTGAAACCGGGTATATCCTGAATGTTCTAGTATTTACTACTAAGCAAACTCTCAAAATGTGGTAAAACTCTTAAAATACACACTTATCTTTCCAGGAAATGAATATGAACGTTTAACTCACAGTTTAAATACAAGTAAATAGACTCTAACTACATTTAATGCCGTGTATAATTACTGACATTACAGGTAGAGAGCACTGAAATGACGAAAATTCTGATTATATTAACAATTCCGGCTATTTAAAGTGGCGGATTCCCTAAAATGTGATTTCAAACATTAAGAGTTCCTGTTTATAGAGCTCACAACTTGTATAGAAAGCTTTGAAATAAGGAGAATACTGTTTATGTTTAAGACTGAGGTTTAATTGGCGTGGTGTCTTTTGACTGAAACAGTTTATATCCTGTAGGTTCTAGTGTATACTTCAAAGGAAACAGTCAAAATGTGTTAAAACTCTTCAAATAAACAATTATCTTTCCAGGAAAATAATATGAACTATTAACTAACAGTTGAAATAGAAGTAAATAGATTCTCACCACATTTAATGCCGAGTTCAATTACTGAGATTACAGGTAGAAAACTCTGAAATGACTCGAATTCTGGTAATATTAACGAGTCTGGCTATTTTAAGTGGCGTTTTCACTGAAATGTGATTTCAAACATTAAGAATTCCCGTTTATACAGCTTGGAACTAGTGTATAAAGCTATGAAATGAGGAGAATACTGTTTATGTTTACAACTGAGGCTTAATTGGCCATGCGTTTTTTGACTGAAACCGTGTATATGCTGAAGGTTCTAGTATTTACCACTAAGCAAAATCTCAAAATGTGGTAAAACTCTTAAAATACACAATTATCTTTCAAGGAAATGAAAATGAACGTGTAACTAACTGTTGAAATACAAGTAAATAGATTCTAATCACATTTATTGCCGAGTTCAATTACCTAGATTACAGGTAGAAAGCTGTGAAATGACGCGAATTCGGATAATATTAACAAGTACGGCTATTTTAAGTGCCGTTTTCACTAAGATGTGATTTCTCGGTCCAAGAATTTATATATAGAGAGCTCATAACTAGTTTATAAAGCTTTTAAATGAGGCGATTACTGTTTATGTTTACAACTGAGGCTTAATTGGCCACACGTGTTTTGATTGAAACCGTGTATATCCTGAAGGTTCTAGTATTTAGTGCTAAGCACAATCTCAAAATGGCGTAAATCTCTTAAAATAAACAATTATCTTTCCAGGAAAATAATATGAACTCTTAACTAACAGTTGAAATAGAAGTAAATAGATTCTAACCACATTTAATGCCGAGTTCAATTACTGAGATTACAGGTAGAGAGCACTGAAATGACTCGAATTCTGGTAATATTAACGAGTCCGGCTATTTTAAGTGGCGTTTTCACTGAAATGTGATTTCAAACATTAAGAATTCCCGTTTATACAGCTCGGAACTAGTGTATAAAGCTATGAAATGAGGAGAATACTGTTTATGTTTACAACTGAGGCTTAATTGGCCATGCGTTTTTTGACTGAAACCGTGTATATGCTGAAGGTTCTAGTATTTACCGCTAAGCAAAATCTCAAAATGTGGTAAAACTCTTAAAATACACAATTATCTTTCAAGGAAATGATTATGAACGTGTAACTAACTGTTGAAATACAAGTAAATAGATTCTAATCACATTTATTGCCGAGTTCAATTACCTTGATTACAGGTAGAAAGCTGTGAAATGACGCGAATTCGGATAATATTAACAAGTCCGGCTATTTTAAGTGCCGTTTTCACTAAGATGTGATTTCTAGGTCCAAGAATTAATATATATAGAGCTCATAACTAGTTTATAAAGCTTTTAAATGAGGCGATTACTGTTTATGTTTACAACTGAGGCTTAATTGGCCACACGTGTTTTGACTGAAACCGTGTATATCCTGAAGGTTCTAGTATTTAGTGCCAAGCAAAATCTCAAAATGGCGTAAATCTCTTAAAATAAACAATTATCTTTCCAGGAAAATAATATGAACTCTTAACTAACAGTTGAAATAGAAGTAAATAGATTCTAACCACATTTAATGCCGAGTTCAATTACTGAGATTACAGGTAGAAAGCTCTGAAATGACTCGAATTCTGGTAATATTAACGAGTCCGGCTATTTTAAGTGGCGTTTTCACTGAAATGTGATTTCAAACATTAAGAATTCCCGTTTATACAGCTCAGAACTAGTGTATAAAGCTTTGAAATGAGGAGAATACTGTTTATGTTTACAACTGAGGCTTAATTGGCCACACGTGTTTTGACTGAAACCATGTATATCCTGAAGGTTCTAGTATTTAGTGGTAAGCAAACTCTCAAAATGGCGTAAAACTCTTAAAATACACAATTATCTTTCCAGGAAATGAATATCAACGTGTAACTAACTGTTGAGGCACAAGTAAATAGATTCTAACCACATTTAATGCCGAGTTCAATTACCTAGATTACAGGTAGAAAGCTCTGAAATGACGCGAATTCTGATAATATTAACAAGTCCGGCTATTTTAAGTGCCGTTTTCACTAAAATGTGATTTCTCGGTCTAAGAATTTATGTATATACCTCATAACTAGTTCATAAAGCTTTTAAATGAGGAGATTACTGTTTATGTTTACAACTGAGGCTTAATTGGCCACGCATTTTTTGACTGAAACCGGCTATATCCTGAATGTTCTAGTATTTACTACTAAGCAAACTCTCAAAATGTGGTAAAACTCTTAAAATACACACTTATCTTTCCAGGAAATGAATATGAACGTTTAACTCACAGTTTAAATACAAGTAAATAGATTCTAACTACATTTAATGCCGAGTATAATTACTGACATTACAGGTAGAGAGCACTGAAATGACGAAAATTCTTAATATTAACAATTCCGGCTATTGAAAGTGGCGGATTCCCTAAAATGTGATTTAAAACATTAAGAGTTCCTGTTTATAGAGCTCACAACTTGTATAGAAAGCTTTGAAATAAGGAGAATACTGTTTATGTTTAAGACTGAGGTTTAATTGGCGTGGTGTCTTTTGACTGAAACAGTTTATATCCTGTAGGTTCTAGTGTATACTTCAAAGGAAACAGTCAAAATGTGTTAAAACCCTTCAAATAAACAATTATCTTTCCAGGAAAATAATATGAACTATTAACTAACAGTTGAAATAGAAGTAAATAGATTCTAACCACATTTAATGCCGAGTTCAATTACTGAGATTACAGGTAGAGAGCACTGAAATGACTCGAATTCTGGTAATATTAACGAGTCCGGCTATTTTAAGTGGCGTTTTCACTGAAATGTGATTTCAAACATTAAGAATTCCCGTTTATACAGCTCAGAACTAGTGTATAAAGCTATGAAATGAGGAGAATACTGTTTATGTTTACAACTGAGGCTTAATTGGCCATGCGTTTTTTGACTGAAACCGTGTATATGCTGAAGGTTCTAGTATTTACCGCTAAGCAAAATCTCAAAATGTGGTAAAACTCTTAAAATACACAATTATCTTTCAAGGAAATGAATATGAACGTGTAACTAACTGTTGAAATACAAGTAAATAGATTCTAATCACATTTATTGCCGAGTTCAATTACCTAGATTACAGGTAGAAAGCTGTGAAATGACGCGAATTCGGATAATATTAACAAGTCCGGCTATTTTAAGTGCCGTTTTCACTAAGATGTGATTTCTCGGTCCAAGAATTTATATATATAGAGCTCATAACTAGTTTATAAAGCTTTTAAATGCGGCGATTACTGTTTATGTTTACAACTGAGGCTTAATTGGCCACACGTGTTTTGACTGAAACCGTGTATATCCTGAAGGTTCTAGTATTTAGTGCTAAGCACCATCTCAAAATGGCGTAAATCTCTTAAAATAAACAATTATCTTTCCAGGAAAATAATATGAACTCTTAACTAACAGTTGAAACAGAAGTAAATAGATTCTAACCACATTTAATGCCGAGTTCAATTACTTAGATTACAGGTAGAAAGCTCTGAAATGACTCGAATTCTGGTAATATTAACGAGTCCGGCTATTTTAAGTGGCGTTTTCACTGAAATGTGATTTCAAACATTAAGAATTAACGTTTATACAGCTCAGAACTAGTGTATAAAGCTTTGAAATGAGGAGAATACTGTTTATGTTTACAACTGAGGCTTAATTGGCCACGCGTTTTTTGACTGAAACCGGGTATATCCTGAATGTTCTAGTATTTACTACTAAGCAAACTCTCAAAATGTGGTAAAACTCTTAAAATACACACTTATCTTTCCAGGAAATGAATATGAACGTTTAACTCACAGTTTAAATACAAGTAAATAGACTCTAACTACATTTAATGCCGAGTATAATTACTGACATTACAGGTAGAGAGCACTGAAATGATGAAAATTCTGATAATATTAACAATTCCGGCTATTTAAAGTGGCGGATTCCCTAAAATGTGATTTCAAACATTAAGAGTTCCTGTTTATAGAGCTCACAACTTGTATAGAAAGCTTTGAAATAAGGAGAATACTGTTTATGTTTAAGACTGAGGTTTAATTGGCGTGGTGTCTTTTGACTGAAACAGTTTATATCCTGTAGGTTCTAGTGTATACTTCAAAGGAAACAGTCAAAATGTGTTAAAACTCTTCAAATAAACAATTATCTTTCCAGGAAAATAATATGAACTATTAACTAACAGTTGAAATAGAAGGAAATAGATTCTAACCACATTTAATGCCGAGTTCAATTACTGAGATTACAGGTAGAGAGCACTGAAATGACACGAATTCTGGTAATATTAACGAGTCCGGCTATTTTAAGTGGCGTTTTCACTGAAATGTGATTTCAAACATTAAGAATTCCCGTTTATACAGCTCAGAACTAGTGTATAAAGCTTTGAAATGAGGAGAATACTGTTTATGTTTACAACTGAGGCTTAATTGGCCACACGTGTTTTGACTGAAACCATGTATATCCTGAAGGTTCTAGTATTTAGTGGTAAGCAAACTCTCAAAATGGCGTAAAACTCTTAAAATACACACTTAAATTTCCAGGAAATGAATATGAACGTTTAACTCACAGTTTAAATACAAGTAAATAGATTCTAACTACATTTAATGCCGAGTATAATTACTGACATTACAGGTAGAGAGCACTGAAATGACGTACATTCTGATAATATTAACAATTCCGGCTATTTAAAGTGGCGGATTCCCTAAAATGTGATTTCAAACATTAAGAGTTCCTGTTTATAGAGCTCACAACTTGTATAGAAAGCTTTGAAATAAGGAGAATACTGTTTATGTTTAAGACTGAGGTTTAATTGGCGTGGTGTCTTTTGACTGAAACAGTTTATATCCTGTAGGTTCTAGTGTATACTTCAAAGGAAAGAGTCAAAATGTGTTAAAACTCTTAAAATAAACAATTATCTTTCCAGGAAAATAATATGAACTATTAACTAACATTTGAAATAGAAGTCAATAGATTCTAACCACATTTAATGCCGAGTTCAATTACTGAGATTACAGGTAGAAAGCTCTGAAATGACTCGAATTCTGGTAATATTAACGAGTCCGGCTATTTTAAGTGGCGTTTTCACTGAAATGTGATTTCAAACATTAAGAATTCCCGTTTATACAGCTCAGAACTAGTGTATAAAGCTTTGAAATGAGGAGAATACTGTTTATGTTTACAACTGAGGCTTAATTGGCCACACGTGTTTTGACTGAAACCGTGTATATCCTGAAGGTTCTAGTATTTAGTGCTAAGCAAACTCTCAAAATGGCGTAAAACTCTTAAAATACACAATTATCTTTCCAGGAAATGAATATCAACGTGTAACTAACTGTTGAAGTACAAGTCAATAGATTCTAACCACATTTAATGCCGAGTTCAATTACCTAGATTACAGGTAGAAAGCTCTGAAATGACGGGAATTCTGATAATATTAAGAAGTCCGGCTATTTTAAGTGCCGTTTTCACTAAAATGTGATTTCTCGGTCTAAGAATTTATGTATATAGACCTCATAACTAGTTTATAAAGCTTTTAAATGAGGAGATTACTGTTTATGTTTACAACTGAGGCTTAATTGGCCACGCGTTTTTTGACTGAAACCGGGTATATATCCTGAATGTTCTAGTATTTACTACTAAGCAAACTCTCAAAATGTGGTAAAACTCTTAAAATACACACTTATCTTTCCAAGAAAGGAATATGAACGTTTAACTCACAGTTTAAATACAAGTAAATAGATTCTAACTACATTTAATGCCGAGTATAATTACTGACATTACAGGTAGAGAGCACTGAAATGACGAAAATTCTGATTATATTAACAATTCCGGCTATTTAAAGTGGCGGATTCCCTAAAATGTGATTTCAAACATTAAGAGTTCCTGTTTATAGAGCTCACAACTTGTATAGAAAGCTTTGAAATAAGGAGAATACTGTTTATGTTTACAACTGAGGCTTAATTGGCGTGGTGTCTTTTGACTGAAACAGTTTATATCCTGTAGGTTCTAGTGTATACTTCAAAGGAAAGAGTCAAAATGTGTTAAAACTCTTCAAATAAACAATTATCTTTCCAGGAAAATAATATGAACTATTAACTAACAGTTGAAATAGAAGGAAATAGATTCTAACCACATTTAATGCCGAGTTCAATTACTGAGATTACAGGTAGAAAACTCTGAAATGACTCGAATTCTGGTAATATTAACGAGTCCGGCTATTTTAAGTGGCGTTTTCACTGAAATGTGATTTCAAACATTAAGAATTCCCGTTTATACAGCTCAGAACTAGTGTATAAAGCTATGAAATGAGGAGAATACTGTTTATGTTTACAACTGAGGCTTAATTGGCCATGCGTTTTTTGACTGAAACCGTGTATATGCTGAAGGTTCTAGTATTTACCGCTAAGCAAAATCTCAAAATGGCGTAAAACTCTTAAAATACACAATTATCTTTCCAGGAAATGAATATCAACGTGTAACTAACTGTTGAAGTACAAGTAAATAGATTCTAACCACATTTAATGCCGAGTTCAATTACCTAGATTACAGGTAGAAAGCTCTGAAATGACGCGAATTCTGATAATATTAACAAGTCCGGCTATTTTAAGTGCCGTTTTCACTAAGATGTGATTTCTCGGTCCAAGAATTTATATATATAGAGCTCATAACTAGTTTATAAAGCTTTTAAATGAGGCGATTACTGTTTATGTTTACAAATGAGGCTTAATTGGCCACGCGTTTTTTGACTGAAACGGGCTATTTCCTGAATGTTCTAGTATTTACTACTAAGCAAACTCTCAAAATGTGGTAAAACTCTTAAAATACACACTTATCTTTCCAGGAAATGAATATGAACGTTTAACTCACATTTTAAATACAAGTAAATAGATTCTAACTACATTTAATGCCGAGTATAATTACTGACATTACAGGTAGAGAGCACTGAAATGAGGAACATTCTGATAATATTAACAATTCCGGCTATTTAAAGTGGCGGATTCCCTAAAATGTGATTTCAAACATTAAGAGTTCCTGTTTATAGAGCTCACAACTTGTATAGAAAGCTTTGAAATAAGGAGAATACTATTTATGTTTAAGACTGAGGTTTAATTGGCGTGGTGTCTTTTGACTGAAACAGTTTATATCCTGTAGGTTCTAGTGTATACTTCAAAGGAAAGAGTCAAAATGTGTTAAAACTCTTAAAATAAACAATTATCTTTCCAGGAAAATAATATGAACTATTAACTAACATTTGAAATAGAAGTAAATAGATTCTAACCACATTTAATGCCGAGTTCAATTACTGAGATTACAGGTAGAGAGCACTGAAATGACTCGAATGCTGGTAATATTAACGAGTCTGGCTATTTTAAGTGGCGTTTTCACTGAAATGTGATTTCAAACATTAAGAATTAACGTTTATACAGCTCAGAACTTGTGCATAAAGCTTTGAAATGAGGAGAATACTGTTTATGTTTACAACTGAGGCTTAATTGGCCATGCGTTTTTTGACTGAAACCGTGTATATGCTGAAGGTTCTAGTATTTACCGCTAAGCAAAATCTCAAAATGTGGTAAAACTCTTAAAATACACAATTATCTTTCAAGGAAATGAATATGAACGTGTAACTAACTGTTGAAATACAAGAAAATAGATTCTAATCACATTTAATGCCGAGTTCAATTACCTAGATTACAGGTAGAAAGCTGTGAAATTACGCGAATTCGGATAATATTAACAAGTCCGGCTATTTTAAGTGCCGTTTTCACTAAGATGTGATTTCTCGGTCCAAGAATTTATATATATAGAGCTCATAACTAGTTTATAAAGCTTTTAAATGAGGCGATTACTGTTTATGTTTACAACTGAGGCTTAATTGGCCACACGTGTTTTGACTGAAACCGTGTATATCCTGAAGGTTCTAGTATTTAGTGCTAAGCACAATCTCAAAATGGCGTAAATCTCTTAAAATAAACAATTATCTTTCCAGGAAAATAATATGAACTCTTAACTAACATTTGAAATAGAAGTCAATAGATTCTAACCACATTTAATGCCGAGTTCAATTACTGAGATTACAGGTAGAAAGCTCTGAAATGACTCGAATTCTGGTAATATTAACGAGTCCGGCTATTTTAAGTGGCGTTTTCACTGAAATGTGATTTCAAACATTAAGAATTCCCGTTTATACAGCTCAGAACTAGTGTATAAAGCTTTGAAATGAGGAGAATACTGTTTATGTTTACAACTGAGGCTTAATTGGCCACACGTGTTTTGACTGAAACCGTGTATATCCTGAAGGTTCTAGTATTTAGTGCTAAGCAAACTGTCAAAATGGCGTAAAACTCTTAAAATACACAATTATCTTTCCAGGAAATGAATATCAACGTGTAACTAACTGTTGAAGTACAAGTAAATAGATTCTAACCACATTTAATGCCGAGTTCAATTACCTAGATTACAGGTAGAAAGCTCTGAAATGACGCGAATTCTGATAATATTAACAAGTCCGGCTATTTTAAGTGCCGTTTTCACTAAAATGTGATTTCTCAGTCTAAGAATTTATGTATATAGACCTCATAACTAGTTTATAAAGCTTTTAAATGAGGAGATTACTGTTTATGTTTACAACTGAGGCTTAATTGGCCACGCGTTTTTTGACTGAAACCGGGTATATATCCTGAATGTTCTAGTATTTACTACTAAGCAAACTCTCAAAATGTGGTAAAACTCTTAAAATACACACTTATCTTTCCAAGAAAGGAATATGAACGTTTAACTCACAGTTTAAATACAAGTAAATAGATTCTAACTACATTTAATGCCGAGTATAATTACTGACATTACAGGTAGAGAGCACTGAAATGACGAAAATTCTGATTATATTAACAATTCCGGCTATTTAAAGTGGCGGATTCCCTAAAATGTGATTTCAAACATTAAGAGTTCCTGTTTATAGAGCTCACAACTTGAATAGAAAGCTTTGAAATAAGGAGAATACTGTTTATGTTTAAGACTGAGGTTTAATTGGCGTGGTGTCTTTTGACTGAAACAGTTTATATCCTGTAGGTTCTAGTGTATACTTCAAAGGAAAGAGTCAAAATGTGTTAAAACTCTTAAAATAAACAATTATCTTTCCAGGAAAATAATATGAACTATTAACTAACAGTTGAAATAGAAGGAAATAGATTCTAACCACATTTAATGCCGAGTTCAATTACTGAGATTACAGGTAGAAAACTCTGAAATGACTCGAATTCTGGTAATATTAACGAGTCCGGCTATTTTAAGTGGCGTTTTCACTGAAATGTGATTTCAAACATTAAGAATTCCCGTTTATACAGCTCAGAACTAGTGTATAAAGCTATGAAATGAGGAGAATACTGTTTATGTTTACAACTGAGGCTTAATTGGCCATGCGTTTTTTGACTGAAACCGTGTATATGCTGAAGGTTCTAGTATTTACCGCTAAGCAAAATCTCAAAATGTGGTTAAACTCTTAAAATACACAATTATCTTTCAAGGAAATGAATATGAACGTGTAACTAACTGTTGAAATACAAGTAAATAGATTCTAATCACATTTAATGCCGAGTTCAATTACCTAGATTACAGGTAGAAAGCTCTGAAATGACGCGAATTCGGATAATATTAACAAGTCCGGGTATTTTAAGTGGCGTTTTAACTAAAATGCGATTTCAAACATTAAGAATACCTGTTTATACAGCTCAGAACTAGTGTATAAAGCTTTGAAATGAAGAGAATACTGTTTATGTTTAAAATTGAGACTGTATTGGCATGGCGTCTTTTTTTGAAACAGTTTCTATCCTGAAGGTTCTTGTATATACTTCTAAGGAAACTTCAATAGGTGTTAAAACTCTTAAAATACACAATTATCTTTCCAGGAAATGAATATGAACGTTTAACTCACAGTTTAAATTCAAGTAAATAGATTCTAACTACATTTAATGCCGAGTTCATTTACTGACATTACAGGTAGAGAGCACTGAAATGACGAAAATTCTGATAATATTAACAATTCCGGCTATTGAAAGTGGCGGATTCCCTAAAATGTGATTTCAAACATTAAGAGTTCCTGTTTATAGAGCTCACAACTTGTATAGAAAGCTTTGAAATAAGGAGAATACTGTTTATGTTTAAGACTGAGGTTTAATTGGCGTGGTGTCTTTTGAATGAAACAGTTTATATCCTGTAAGTTCTAGTGTATACTTCAAAGGAAACAGTCAAAATGTGTTAAAACTCTTCAAATAAACAATTATCTTTCCAGGAAAATAATATGAACTATTAACTAACAGTTGAAATAGAAGTAAATAGATTCTAACCACATTTAATGCCGAGTTCAATTACTGAGATTACAGGTAGAGAGCACTGAAATGACTCGAATTCTGGTAATATTAACGAGTCCGGCTATTTTAAGTGGCGTTTTCACTGAAATGTGATTTCAAACATTAAGAATTCCCGTTTATACAGCTCAGAACTAGTGTATAAAGCTATGAAATGAGGAGAATACTGTTTATGTTTACAACTGAGGCTTAATTGGCCATGCGTTTTTTGACTGAAACCGTGTATATGCTGAAGGTTCTAGTATTTACCGCTAAGCAAACTCTCAAAATGGCGTAAAACTCTTAAAATACACAATTATCTTTCCAGGAAATGAATATCAACGTGTAACTAACTGTTGAAGTACAAGTAAATAGATTCTAACCACATTTAATGCCGAGTTCAATTACCTAGATTACAGGTAGAAAGCTCTGAAATGACGCGAATTCTGATAATATTAACAAGTCCGGCTATTTTAAGTGCCGTTTTCACTAAAATGTGATTTCTCGGTCTAAGAATTTATGTATATAGACCTCATAACTAGTTTATAAAGCTTTTAAATGAGGAGATTACTGTTTATGTTTACAAATGAGGCTTAATTGGCCACGCGTTTTTTGACTGAAACGGGCTATTTCCTGAATGTTCTAGTATTTACTACTAAGCAAACTCTCAAAATGTGGTAAAACTCTTAAAATACACACTTATCTTTCCAGGAAATGAATATGAACGTTTAACTCACATTTTAAATACAAGTAAATAGATTCTAACTACATTTAATGCCGAGTATAATTACTGACATTACAGGTAGAGAGCACTGAAATGACGAACATTCTGATAATATTAACAATTCCGGCTATTTAAAGTGGCGGATTCCCTAAAATGTGATTTCAAACATTAAGAGTTCCTGTTTATAGAGCTCACAACTTGTATAGAAAGCTTTGAAATAAGGAGAATACTGTTTATGTTTAAGACTGAGGTTTAATTGGCGTGGTGTCTTTTGACTGAAACAGTTTATATCCTGTAGGTTCTAGTGTATACTTCAAAGGAAAGAGTCAAAATGTGTTAAAACTCTTAAAATAAAAAATTATCTTTCCAGGAAAATAATATGAACTATTAACTAACATTTGAAATAGAAGTAAATAGATTCTAACCACATTTAATGCCGAGTTCAATTACTGAGATTACAGGTAGAGAGCACTGAAATGACTCGAATTCTGGTAATATTAACGAGTCTGGCTATTTTAAGTGGCGTTTTCACTGAAATGTGATTTCAAACATTAAGAATTAACGTTTATACAGCTCAGAACTTGTGTATAAAGCTTTGAAATGAGGAGAATACTGTTTATGTTTACAACTGAGGCTTAATTGGCCATGCGTTTTTTGACTGAAACCGTGTATATGCTGAAGGTTCTAGTATTTACCGCTAAGCAAAATCTCAAAATGTGGTAAAACTCTTAAAATACACAATTATCTTTCAAGGAAATGAATATGAACGTGTAACTACCTGTTGAAATACAAGAAAATAGATTCTAATCACATTTAATGCCGAGTTCAATTACCTAGATTACAGGTAGAAAGCTGTGAAATGACGCTAATTCGGATAATATTAACAAGTACGGCTATTTTAAGTGCCGTTTTCACTAAGATGTGATTTCTCGGTCCAAGAATTTATATATATAGAGCTCATAACTAGTTTATAAAGCTTTTAAATGAGGCGATTACTGTTTATGTTTACAACTGAGGCTTAATTGGCCACACGTGTTTTGACTGAAACCGTGTATATCCTGAAGGTTCTGGTATTTAGTGCTAAGCACAATCTCAAAATGGCGTAAATCTCTTAAAATAAACAATTATCTTTCCAGGAAAATAATATGAACTCTTAACTAACATTTGAAATAGAAGTCAATAGATTCTAACCACATTTAATGCCGAGTTCAATTACTGAGATTACAGGTAGAAAGCTCTGAAATGACTCGAATTCTGGTAATATTAACGAGTCCGGCTATTTTAAGTGGCGTTTTCACTGAAATGTGATTTCAAACATTAAGAATTCCCGTTTATACAGCTCAGAACTAGTGTATAAAGCTTTGAAATGAGGAGAATACTGTTTATGTTTACAACTGAGGCTTAATTGGCCACACGTGTTTTGACTGAAACCATGTATATCCTGAAGGTTCTAGTATTTCGTGGTAAGCAAACTCTCAAAATGGCGTAAAACTCTTAAAATACACAATTATCTTTCCAGGAAATGAATATCAACGTGTAACTAACTGTTGAGGCACAAGTAAATAGATTCTAACCACATTTAATGCCGAGTTCAATTACCTAGATTACAGGTAGAAAGCTCTGAAATGACGCGAATTCTGATAATATTAACAAGTCCGGCTATTTTAAGTGCCGTTTTCACTAAAATGTGATTTCTCGGTCTAAGAATTTATGTATATACCTCATAACTAGTTCATAAAGCTTTTAAATGAGGAGATTACTGTTTATGTTTACAACTGAGGCTTAATTGGCCACGCATTTTTTGACTGAAACCGGCTATATCCTGAATGTTCTAGTATTTACTACTAAGCAAACTCTCAAAATGTGGTAAAACTCTTAAAATACACACTTATCTTTCCAGGAAATGAATATGAACGTTTAACTCACAGTTTAAATACAAGTAAATAGATTCTAACTACATTTAATGCCGAGTATAATTACTGACATTACAGGTAGAGAGCACTGAAATGACGAAAATTCTGATAATATTAACAATTCCGGCTATTGAAAGTGGCGGATTCCCTAAAATGTGATTTCAAACATTAAGAGTTCCTGTTTATAGAGCTCACAACTTGTATAGAAAGCTTTGAAATAAGGAGAATACTGTTTATGTTTAAGACTGAGGTTTAATTGGCGTGGTGTCTTTTGACTGAAACAGTTTATATCCTGTAGGTTCTAGTGTATACTTCAAAGGAAACAGTCAAAATGTGTTAAAACTCTTCAAATAAACAATTATCTTTCCAGGAAAATAATATGAACTCTTAACTAACAGTTGAAATAGAAGTAAATAGATTCTAACCACATTTAATGCCGAGTTCAATTACTGAGATTACAGGTAGAGAGCACTGAAATGACTCGAATTCTGGTAATATTAACGAGTCCGGCTATGTTAAGTGGCGTTTTCACTGAAATGTGATTTCAAACATTAAGAATTCCCGTTTATACAGCTCAGAACTAGTGTATAAAGCTATGAAATGAGGAGAATACTGTTTATGTTTACAACTGAGGCTTAATTGGCCATGCGTTTTTTGACTGAAACCGTGTATATGCTGAAGGTTCTAGTATTTACCGCTAAGCAAAATCTCAAAATGTGGTAAAACTCTTAAAATACACAATTATCTTTCAAGGAAATGAATATGAACGTGTAACTAACTGTTGAAATACAAGTAAATAGATTCTAATCACATTTATTGCCGAGTTCAATTACCTAGATTACAGGTAGAAAGCTGTGAAATGACGCGAATTCGGATAATATTAACAAGTACGGCTATTTTAAGTGCCGTTTTCACTAAGATGTGATTTCTGGGTCCAAGAATTTATATATATAGAGCTCATAACTAGTTTATAAAGCTTTTAAATGAGGCGATTACTGTTTATGTTTACAACTGAGGCTTAATTGGCCACACGTGTTTTGATTGAAACCGTGTATATCCTGAAGGTTCTAGTATTTAGTGCTAAGCACAATCTCAAAATGGCGTAAATCTCTTAAAATAAACAATTATCTTTCCAGGAAAATAATATGAACTCTTAACTAACAGTTGAAATAGAAGTAAATAGATTCTAACCACATTTAATGCCGAGTTCAATTACTGAGATTACAGGTAGAAAGCTCTGAAATGACTCGAATTCTGGTAATATTAACAAGTCCGGCTATTTTAAGTGGCGTTTTCACTGAAATGTGATTTCAAACATTAAGAATTCCCGTTTATACAGCTCAGAACTAGTGTATAAAGCTATGAAATGAGGAGAATACTGTTTATGTTTACAACTGAGGCTTAATTGGCCATGCGTTTTTTGACTGAAACCGTGTATATGCTGAAGGTTCTAGTATTTACCGCTAAGCAAAATCTCAAAATGTGGTAAAACTCTTAAAATACACAATTATCTTTCAAGGAAATGAATATGAACGTGTAACTAACTGTTGAAATACAAGTAAATAGATTCTAATCACATTTATTGCCGAGTTCAATTACCTAGATTACAGGTAGAAAGCTGTGAAATGACGCGAATTCGGATAATATTAACAAGTCCGGCTATTATAAGTGCCGTTTTCACTAAGATGTGATTTCTAGGTCCAAGAATTAATATATATAGAGCTCATAACTAGTTTATAAAGCTTTTAAATGAGGCGATTACTGTTTATGTTTACAACTGAGGCTTAATTGGCCACACGTGTTTTGACTGAAACCGTGTATATCCTGAAGGTTCTAGTATTTAGTGCTAAGAAAAATCTCAAAATGGCGTAAATCTCTTAAAATAAACAATTATCTTTCCAGGAAAATAATATGAACTCTTAACTAACAGTTGAAATAGAAGTAAATAGATTCTAACCACATTTAATGCCGAGTTCAATTACTGAGATTACAGGTAGAAAGCTCTGAAATGACTCGAATTCTGGTAATATTAACGAGTCCGGCTATTTTAAGTGGCGTTTTCACTGAAATGTGATTTCAAACATTAAGAATTCCCGTTTATACAGCTCAGAACTAGTGTATAAAGCTTTGAAATGAGGAGAATACTGTTTATGTTTACAACTGAGGCTTAATTGGCCACACGTGTTTTGACTGAAACCATGTATATCCTGAAGGTTCTAGTATTTAGTGGTAAGCAAACTCTCAAAATGGCGTAAAACTCTTAAAATACACAATTATCTTTCCAGGAAATGAATATCAACGTGTAACTAACTGTTGAGGCACAAGTAAATAGATTCTAACCACATTTAATGCCGAGTTCAATTACCTAGATTACAGGTAGAAAGCTCTGAAATGACGCGAATTCTGATAATATTAACAAGTCCGGCTATTTTAAGTGCCGTTTTCACTAAAATGTGATTTCTCGGTCTAAGAATTTATGTATATACCTCATAACTAGTTCATAAAGCTTTTAAATGAGGAGATTACTGTTTATGTTTACAACTGAGGCTTAATTGGCCACGCATTTTTTGACTGAAACCGGCTATATCCTGAATGTTCTAGTATTTACTACTAAGCAAACTCTCAAAATGTGGTACAACTCTTAAAATACACACTTATCTTTCCAGGAAATGAATATGAACGTTTAACTCACAGTTTAAATACAAGTAAATAGATTCTAACTACATTTAATGCCGAGTATAATTACTGACATTACAGGTAGAGAGCACTGAAATGACGAAAATTCTGATAATATTAACAATTCCGGCTATTGAAAGTGGCGGATTCCCTAAAATGTGATTTAAAACATTAAGAGTTCCTGTTTATAGAGCTCACAACTTGTATAGAAAGCTTTGAAATAAGGAGAATACTGTTTATGTTTAAGACTGAGGTTTAATTGGCGTGGTGTCTTTTGACTGAAACAGTTTATATCCTGTAGGTTCTAGTGTATACTTCAAAGGAAACAGTCAAAATGTGTTAAAACTCTTCAAATAAACAATTATCTTTCCAGGAAAATAATATGAACTCTTAACTAACAGTTGAAATAGAAGTAAATAGATTCTAACCACATTTAATGCCGAGTTCAATTACTGAGATTACAGGTAGAGAGCACTGAAATGACTCGAATTCTGGTAATATTAACGAGTCCGGCTATTTTAAGTGGCGTTTTCACTGAAATGTGATTTCAAACATTAAGAATTCCCGTTTATACAGCTCAGAACTAGTGTATAAAGCTATGAAATGAGGAGAATACTGTTTATGTTTACAACTGAGGCTTAATTGGCCATGCGTTTTTTGACTGAAACCGTGTATATGCTGAAGGTTCTAGTATTTACCGCTAAGCAAAATCTCAAAATGTGGTAAAACTCTTAAAATACACAATTATCTTTCAAGGAAATGAATATGAACGTGTAACTAACTGTTGAAATACAAGTAAATAGATTCTAATCACATTTATTGCCGAGTTCAATTACCTAGATTACAGGTAGAAAGCTGTGAAATGACGCGAATTCGGATAATATTAACAAGTCCGGCTATTTTAAGTGCCGTTTTCACTAAGATGTGATTTCTCGGTCCAAGAATTTATATATATAGAGCTCATAACTAGTTTATAAAGCTTTTAAATGCGGCGATTACTGTTTATGTTTACAACTGAGGCTTAATTGGCCACATGTGTTTTGACTGAAACCGTGTATATCCTGAAGGTTCTAGTATTTAGTGCTAAGCACAATCTCAAAATGGCGTAAATCTCTTAAAATAAACAATTATCTTTCCAGGAAAATAATATGAACTCTTAACTAACAGTTGAAACAGAAGTAAATAGATTCTAACTACATTTAATGCCGAGTTCAATTACTTAGATTACAGGTAGAAAGCTCTGAAATGACTCGAATTCTGGTAATATTAACGAGTCCGGCTATTTTAAGTGGCGTTTTCACTGAAATGTGATTTCAAACATTAAGAATTAACGTTTATACAGCTCAGAACTAGTGTATAAAGCTTTGAAATGAGGAGAATACTGTTTATGTTTACAACTGAGGCTTAATTGGCCACGCGTTTTTTGACTGAAACCGGGTATATCCTGAATGTTCTAGTATTTACTACTAAGCAAACTCTCAAAATGTGGTAAAACTCTTAAAATACACACTTATCTTTCCAGGAAATGAATATGAACGTTTAACTCACAGTTTAAATACAAGTAAATAGACTCTAACTACATTTAATGCCGAGTATAATTACTGACATTACAGGTAGAGAGCACTGAAATGATGAAAATTCTGATAATATTAACAATTCCGGCTATTTAAAGTGGCGGATTCCCTAAAATGTGATTTCAAACATTAAGAGTTCCTGTTTATAGAGCTCACAACTTGTATAGAAAGCTTTGAAATAAGGAGAATACTGTTTATGTTTAAGACTGAGGTTTAATTGGCGTGGTGTCTTTTGACTGAAACAGTTTATATCCTGTAGGTTCTAGTGTATACTTCAAAGGAAACAGTCAAAATGTGTTAAAACTCTTCAAATAAACAATTATCTTTCCAGGAAAATAATATGAACTATTAACTAACAGTTGAAATAGAAGGATATAGATTCTAACCACATTTAATGCCGAGTTCAATTACTGAGATTACAGGTAGAGAGCACTGAAATGACTCGAATTCTGGTAATATTAACGAGTCCGGCTATTTTAAGTGGCGTTTTCACTGAAATGTGATTTCAAACATTAAGAATTCCCGTTTATACAGCTCAGAACTAGTGTATAAAGCTTTGAAATGAGGAGAATACTGTTTATGTTTACAACTGAGGCTTAATTGGCCACACGTGTTTTGACTGAAACCATGTATATCCTGAAGGTTCTAGTATTTAGTGGTAAGCAAACTCTCAAAATGGCGTAAAACTCTTAAAATACACACTTAAATTTCCAGGAAATGAATATGAACGTTTAACTCACAGTTTAAATACAAGTAAATAGATTCTAACTACATTTAATGCCGAGTATAATTACTGACATTACAGGTAGAGAGCACTGAAATGACGTACATTCTGATAATATTAACAATTCCGGCTATTTAAAGTGGCGGATTCCCTAAAATGTGATTTCAAACATTAAGAGTTCCTGTTTATAGAGCTCACAACTTGTATAGAAAGCTTTGAAATAAGGAGAATACTGTTTATGTTTAAGACTGAGGTTTAATTGGCGTGGTGTCTTTTGACTGAAACAGTTTATATCCTGTAGGTTCTAGTGTATACTTCAAAGGAAAGAGTCAAAATGTGTTAAAACTCTTAAAATAAACAATTATCTTTCCAGGAAAATAATATGAACTATTAACTAACATTTGAAATAGAAGTCAATAGATTCTAACCACATTTAATGCCGAGTTCAATTACTGAGATTACAGGTAGAAAGCTCTGAAATGACTCGAATTCTGGTAATATTAACGAGTCCGGCTATTTTAAGTGGCGTTTTCACTGAAATGTGATTTCAAACATTAAGAATTCCCGTTTATACAGCTCAGAACGAGTGTATAAAGCTTTGAAATGAGGAGAATACTGTTTATGTTTACAACTGAGGCTTAATTGGCCACACGTGTTTTGACTGAAACCGTGTATATCCTGAAGGTTCTAGTATTTAGTGCTAAGCAAACTCTCAAAATGGCGTAAAACTCTTAAAATACACAATTATCTTTCCAGGAAATGAATATCAACGTGTAACTAACTGTTGAAGTACAAGTAAATAGATTCTAACCACATTTAATGCCGAGTTCAATTACCTAGATTACAGGTAGAAAGCTCTGAAATGACGCGAATTCTGATAATATTAACAAGTCCGGCTATTTTAAGTGCCGTTTTCACTAAAATGTGATTTCTCGGTCTAAGAATTTATGTATATAGACCTCATAACTAGTTTATAAAGCTTTTAAATGAGGAGATTACTGTTTATGTTTACAACTGAGGCTTAATTGGCCACGCGTTTTTTGACTGAAACCGGGTATATATCCTGAATGTTCTAGTATTTACTACTAAGCAAACTCTCAAAATGTGGTAAAACTCTTAAAATACACACTTATCTTTCCAAGAAAGGAATATGAACGTTTAACTCACAGTTTAAATACAAGTAAATAGATTCTAACTACATTTAATGCCGAGTATAATTACTGACATTACAGGTAGAGAGCACTGAAATGACGAAAATTCTGATTATATTAACAATTCCGGCTATTTAAAGTGGCGGATTCCCTAAAATGTGATTTCAAACATTAAGAGTTCCTGTTTATAGAGCTCACAACTTGTACATAAAGCTTTGAAATAAGGAGAATACTGTTTATGTTTACAACTGAGGCTTAATTGGCGTGGTGTCTTTTGACTGAAACAGTTTATATCCTGTAGGTTCTAGTGTATACTTCAAAGGAAAGAGTCAAAATGTGTTAAAACTCTTAAAATAAACAATTATCTTTCCAGGAAAATAATATGAACTATTAACTAACATTTGAAATAGAAGTAAATAGATTCTAACCACATTTAATGCCGAGTTCAATTACTGAGATTACAGGTAGAGAGCACTGAAATGACTCGAATTCTGGTAATATTAACGAGTCTGGCTATTTTAAGTGGCGTTTTCACTGAAATGTGATTTCAAACATTAAGAATTAACGTTTATACAGCTCAGAACTTGTGTATAAAGCTTTGAAATGAGGAGAATACTGTTTATGTTTACAACTGAGGCTTAATTGGCCATGCGTTTTTTGACTGAAACCGTGTATATGCTGAAGGTTCTAGTATTTACCGCTAAGCAAAATCTCAAAATGTGGTAAAACTCTTAAAATACACAATTATCTTTCAAGGAAATGAATATGAACGTGTAACTAACTGTTGAAATACAAGTAAATAGATTCTAATCACATTTATTGCCGAGTTCAATTACCTAGATTACAGGTAGAAAGCTGTGAAATGACGCGAATTCGGATAATATTAACAAGTCCGGCTATTTTAAGTGCCGTTTTCACTAAGATGTGATTTCTCGGTCCAAGAATTTATATATATAGAGCTCATAACTAGTTTATAAAGCTTTTAAATGCGGCGATTACTGTTTATGTTTACAACTGAGGCTTAATTGGCCACACGTGTTTTGACTGAAACCGTGTATATCCTGAAGGTTCTAGTATTTAGTGCTAAGCACAATCTCAAAATGGCGTAAATCTCTTAAAATAAACAATTATCTTTCCAGGAAAATAATATGAACTCTTAACTAACAGTTGAAATAGAAGTAAATAGATTCTAACCACATTTAATGCCGAGTTCAATTACTGAGATTACAGGTAGAAAGCTCTGAAATGACTCGAATTCTGGTAATATTAACAAGTCCGGCTATTTTAAGTGGCGTTTTCACTGAAATGTGATTTCAAACATTAAGAATTCCCGTTTATACAGCTCAGAACTAGTGTATAAAGCTATGAAATGAGGAGAATACTGTTTATGTTTACAACTGAGGCTTAATTGGCCATGCGTTTTTTGACTGAAACCGTGTATATGCTGAAGGTTCTAGTATTTACCGCTAAGCAAAATCTCAAAATGTGGTAAAACTCTTAAAATACACAATTATCTTTCAAGGAAATGAATATGAACGTGTAACTAACTGTTGAAATACAAGTAAATAGATTCTAATCACATTTATTGCCGAGTTCAATTACCTAGATTACAGGTAGAAAGCTGTGAAATGACGCGAATTCGGATAATATTAACAAGTCCGGCTATTATAAGTGCCGTTTTCACTAAGATGTGATTTCTAGGTCCAAGAATTAATATATATAGAGCTCATAACTAGTTTATAAAGCTTTTAAATGAGGCGATTACTGTTTATGTTTACAACTGAGGCTTAATTGGCCACACGTGTTTTGACTGAAACCGTGTATATCCTGAAGGTTCTAGTATTTAGTGCTAAGCAAAATCTCAAAATGGCGTAAATCTCTTAAAATAAACAATTATCTTTCCAGGAAAATAATATGAACTCTTAACTAACAGTTGAAATAGAAGTAAATAGATTCTAACCACATTTAATGCCGAGTTCAATTACTGAGATTACAGGTAGAAAGCTCTGAAATGACTCGAATTCTGGTAATATTAACGAGTCCGGCTATTTTAAGTGGCGTTTTCACTGAAATGTGATTTCAAACATTAAGAATTCCCGTTTATACAGCTCAGAACTAGTGTATAAAGCTTTGAAATGAGGAGAATACTGTTTATGTTTACAACTGAGGCTTAATTGGCCACACGTGTTTTGACTGAAACCATGTATATCCTGAAGGTTCTAGTATTTAGTGGTAAGCAAACTCTCAAAATGGCGTAAAACTCTTAAAATACACAATTATCTTTCCAGGAAATGAATATCAACGTGTAACTAACTGTTGAGGCACAAGTAAATAGATTCTAACCACATTTAATGCCGAGTTCAATTACCTAGATTACAGGTAGAAAGCTCTGAAATGACGCGAATTCTAATAATATTAACAAGTCCGGCTATTTTAAGTGCCGTTTTCACTAAAATGTGATTTCTCGGTCTAAGAATTTATGTATATACCTCATAACTAGTTCATAAAGCTTTTAAATGAGGAGATTACTGTTTATGTTTACAACTGAGGCTTAATTGGCCACGCATTTTTTGACTGAAACCGGCTATATCCTGAATGTTCTAGTATTTACTACTAAGCAAACTCTCAAAATGTGGTACAACTCTTAAAATACACACTTATCTTTCCAGGAAATGAATATGAACGTTTAACTCACAGTTTAAATACAAGTAAATAGATTCTAACTACATTTAATGCCGAGTATAATTACTGACATTACAGGTAGAGAGCACTGAAATGACGAAAATTCTGATAATATTAACAATTCCGGCTATTGAAAGTGGCGGATTCCCTAAAATGTGATTTAAAACATTAAGAGTTCCTGTTTATAGAGCTCACAACTTGTATAGAAAGCTTTGAAATAAGGAGAATACTGTTTATGTTTAAGACTGAGGTTTAATTGGCGTGGTGTCTTTTGACTGAAACAGTTTATATCCTGTAGGTTCTAGTGTATACTTCAAAGGAAACAGTCAAAATGTGTTAAAACTCTTCAAATAAACAATTATCTTTCCAGGAAAATAATATGAACTATTAACTAACAGTTGAAATAGAAGTAAATAGATTCTAACCACATTTAATGCCGAGTTCAATTACTGAGATTACAGGTAGAGAGCACTGAAATGACTCGAATTCTGGTAATATTAACGAGTCCGGCTATTTTAAGTGGCGTTTTCACTGAAATATGATTTCAAACATTAAGAATTCCCGTTTATACAGCTCAGAACTAGTGTATAAAGCTATGAAATGAGGAGAATACTGTTTATGTTTACAACTGAGGCTTAATTGGCCATGCGTTTTTTGACTGAAACCGTGTATATGCTGAAGGTTCTAGTATTTACCGCTAAGCAAAATCTCAAAATGTGGTAAAACTCTTAAAATACACAATTATCTTTCAAGGAAATGAATATGAACGTGTAACTAACTGTTGAAATACAAGTAAATAGATTCTAATCACATTTATTGCCGAGTTCAATTACCTAGATTACAGGTAGAAAGCTGTGAAATGACGCGAATTCGGATAATATTAACAAGTCCGGCTATTTTAAGTGCCGTTTTCACTAAGATGTGATTTCTCGGTCCAAGAATTTATATATATAGAGCTCATAACTAGTTTATAAAGCTTTTAAATGCGGCGATTACTGTTTATGTTTACAACTGAGGCTTAATTGGCCACACGTGTTTTGACTGAAACCGTGTATATCCTGAAGGTTCTAGTATTTAGTGCTAAGCAAAATCTCAAAATGGCGTAAATCTCTTAAAATAAACAATTATCTTTCCAGGAAAATAATATGAACTCTTAACTAACAGTTGAAACAGAAGTAAATAGATTCTAACCACATTTAATGCCGAGTTCAATTACTTAGATTACAGGTAGAAAGCTCTGAAATGACTCGAATTCTGGTAATATTAACGAGTCCGGCTATTTTAAGTGGCGTTTTCACTGAAATGTGATTTCAAACATTAAGAATTAACGTTTATACAGCTCAGAACTAGTGTATAAAGCTTTGAAATGAGGAGAATACTGTTTATGTTTACAACTGAGGCTTAATTGGCCACGCGTTTTTTGACTGAAACCGGGTATATCCTGAATGTTCTAGTATTTACTACTAAGCAAACTCTCAAAATGTGGTAAAACTCTTAAAATACACACTTATCTTTCCAGGAAATGAATATGAACGTTTAACTCACAGTTTAAATACAAGTAAATAGACTCTAACTACATTTAATGCCGAGTATAATTACTGACATTACAGGTAGAGAGCACTGAAATGATGAAAATTCTGATAATATTAACAATTCCGGCTATTTAAAGTGGCGGATTCCCTAAAATGTGATTTCAAACATTAAGAGTTCCTGTTTATAGAGCTCACAACTTGTATAGAAAGCTTTGAAATAAGGAGAATACTGTTTATGTTTAAGACTGAGGTTTAATTGGCGTGGTGTCTTTTGACTGAAACAGTTTATATCCTGTAGGTTCTAGTGTATACTTCAAAGGAAACAGTCAAAATGTGTTAAAACTCTTCAAATAAACAATTATCTTTCCAGGAAAATAATATGAACTATTAACTAACAGTTGAAATAGAAGGAAATAGATTCTAACCACATTTAATGCCGAGTTCAATTACTGAGATTACAGGTAGAGAGCACTGAAATGACTCGAATTCTGGTAATATTAACGAGTCCGGCTATTTTAAGTGGCGTTTTCACTGAAATGTGATTTCAAACATTAAGAATTCCCGTTTATACAGCTCAGAACTAGTGTATAAAGCTTTGAAATGAGGAGAATACTGTTTATGTTTACAACTGAGGCTTAATTGGCCACACGTGTTTTGACTGAAACCATGTATATCCTGAAGGTTCTAGTATTTAGTGGTAAGCAAACTCTCAAAATGGCGTAAAACTCTTAAAATACACACTTAAATTTCCAGGAAATGAATATGAACGTTTAACTCACAGTTTAAATACAAGTAAATAGATTCTAACTACATTTAATGCCGAGTATAATTACTGACATTACAGGTAGAGAGCACTGAAATGACGTACATTCTGATAATATTAACAATTCCGGCTATTTAAAGTGGCGGATTCCCTAAAATGTGATTTCAAACATTAAGAGTTCCTGTTTATAGAGCTCACAACTTGTATAGAAAGCTTTGAAATAAGGAGAATACTGTTTATGTTTAAGACTGAGGTTTAATTGGCGTGGTGTCTTTTGACTGAAACAGTTTATATCCTGTAGGTTCTAGTGTATACTTCAAAGGAAAGAGTCAAAATGTGTTAAAACTCTTAAAATAAACAATTATCTTTCCAGGAAAATAATATGAACTATTAACTAACATTTGAAATAGAAGTCAATAGATTCTAACCACATTTAATGCCGAGTTCAATTACTGAGATTACAGGTAGAAAGCTCTGAAATGACTCGAATTCTGGTAATATTAACGAGTCCGGCTATTTTAAGTGGCGTTTTCACTGAAATGTGATTTCAAACATTAAGAATTCCCGTTTATACAGCTCAGAACGAGTGTATAAAGCTTTGAAATGAGGAGAATACTGTTTATGTTTACAACTGAGGCTTAATTGGCCACACGTGTTTTGACTGAAACCGTGTATATCCTGAAGGTTCTAGTATTTAGTGCTAAGCAAACTCTCAAAATGGCGTAAAACTCTTAAAATACACAATTATCTTTCCAGGAAATGAATATCAACGTGTAACTAACTGTTGAAGTACAAGTAAATAGATTCTAACCACATTTAATGCCGAGTTCAATTACCTAGATTACAGGTAGAAAGCTCTGAAATGACGCGAATTCTGATAATATTAACAAGTCCGGCTATTTTAAGTGCCGTTTTCACTAAAATGTGATTTCTCGGTCTAAGAATTTATGTATATAGACCTCATAACTAGTTTATAAAGCTTTTAAATGAGGAGATTACTGTTTATGTTTACAACTGAGGCTTAATTGGCCACGCGTTTTTTGACTGAAACCGGGTATATATCCTGAATGTTCTAGTATTTACTACTAAGCAAACTCTCAAAATGTGGTAAAACTCTTAAAATACACACTTATCTTTCCAAGAAAGGAATATGAACGTTTAACTCACAGTTTAAATACAAGTAAATAGATTCTAACTACATTTAATGCCGAGTATAATTACTGACATTACAGGTAGAGAGCACTGAAATGACGAAAATTCTGATTATATTAACAATTCCGGCTATTTAAAGTGGCGGATTCCCTAAAATGTGATTTCAAACATTAAGAGTTCCTGTTTATAGAGCTCACAACTTGTACATAAAGCTTTGAAATAAGGAGAATACTGTTTATGTTTACAACTGAGGCTTAATTGGCGTGGTGTCTTTTGACTGAAACAGTTTATATCCTGTAGGTTCTAGTGTATACTTCAAAGGAAAGAGTCAAAATGTGTTAAAACTCTTAAAATAAACAATTATCTTTCCAGGAAAATAATATGAACTATTAACTAACAGTTGAAATAGAAGGAAATAGATTCTAACCACATTTAATGCCGAGTTCAATTACTGAGATTACAGGTAGAAAACTCTGAAATGACTCGAATTCTGGTAATATTAACGAGTCCGGCTATTTTAAGTGGCGTTTTCACTGAAATGTGATTTCAAACATTAAGAATTCCCGTTTATACAGCTCAGAACGAGTGTATAAAGCTATGAAATGAGGAGAATACTGTTTATGTTTACAACTGAGGCTTAATTGGCCATGCGTTTTTTGACTGAAACCGTGTATATGCTGAAGGTTCTAGTATTTACCGCTAAGCAAAATCTCAAAATGGCGTAAAACTCTTAAAATACACAATTATCTTTCCAGGAAATGAATATCAACGTGTAACTAACTGTTGAAGTACAAGTAAATAGATTCTAACCACATTTAATGCCGAGTTCAATTACCTAGATTACAGGTAGAAAGCTCTGAAATGACGCGAATTCTGATAATATTAACAAGTCCGGCTATTTTAAGTGCCGTTTTCACTAAAATGTGATTTCTCGGTCTAAGAATTTATGTATATAGACCTCATAACTAGTTTATAAAGCTTTTAAATGAGGAGATTACTGTTTATGTTTACAAATGAGGCTTAATTGGCCACGCGTTTTTTGACTGAAACGGGCTATTTCCTGAATGTTCTAGTATTTACTACTAAGCAAACTCTCAAAATGTGGTAAAACTCTTAAAATACACACTTATCTTTCCAGGAAATGAATATGAACGTTTAACTCACATTTTAAATACAAGTAAATAGATTCTAACTACATTTAATGCCGAGTATAATTACTGACATTACAGGTAGAGAGCACTGAAATGACGAACATTCTGATAATATTAACAATTCCGGCTATTTAAAGTGGCGGATTCCCTAAAATGTGATTTCAAACATTAAGAGTTCCTGTTTATAGAGCTCACAACTTGTATAGAAAGCTTTGAAATAAGGAGAATACTGTTTATGTTTAAGACTGAGGTATAATTGGCGTGGTGTCTTTTGACTGAAACAGTTTATATCCTGTAGGTTCTAGTGTATACTTCAAAGGAAAGAGTCAAAATGTGTTAAAACTCTTAAAATAAACAATTATCTTTCCAGGAAAATAATATGAACTATTAACTAACATTTGAAATAGAAGTAAATAGATTCTAACCACATTTAATGCCGAGTTCAATTACTGAGATTACAGGTAGAGAGCACTGAAATGACTCGAATTCTGGTAATATTAACGAGTCTGGCTATTTTAAGTGGCGTTTTCACTGAAATGTGATTTCAAACATTAAGAATTAACGTTTATACAGCTCAGAACTTGTGTATAAAGCTTTGAAATGAGGAGAATACTGTTTATGTTTACAACTGAGGCTTAATTGGCCATGCGTTTTTTGACTGAAACCGTGTATATGCTGAAGGTTCTAGTATTTACCGCTAAGCAAAATCTCAAAATGTGGTAAAACTCTTAAAATACACAATTATCTTTCAAGGAAATGAATATGAACGTGTAACTAACTGTTGAAATACAAGTAAATAGATTCTAATCACATTTATTGCCGAGTTCAATTACCTAGATTACAGGTAGAAAGCTGTGAAATGACGCGAATTCGGATAATATTAACAAGTCCGGCTATTTTAAGTGCCGTTTTCACTAAGATGTGATTTCTCGGTCCAAGAATTTATATATATAGAGCTCATAACTAGTTTATAAAGCTTTTAAATGCGGCGATTACTGTTTATGTTTACAACTGAGGCTTAATTGGCCACACGTGTTTTGACTGAAACCGTGTATATCCTGAAGGTTCTAGTATTTAGTGCTAAGCACAATCTCAAAATGGCGTAAATCTCTTAAAATAAACAATTATCTTTCCAGGAAAATAATATGAACTCTTAACTAACAGTTGAAACAGAAGTAAATAGATTCTAACCACATTTAATGCCGAGTTCAATTACTGAGATTACAGGTAGAAAGCTCTGAAATGACTCGAATTCTGGTAATATTAACGAGTCCGGCTATTTTAAGTGGCGTTTTCACTGAAATGTGATTTCAAACATTAAGAATTAACGTTTATACAGCTCAGAACTAGTGTATAAAGCTTTGAAATGAGGAGAATACTGTTTATGTTTACAACTGAGGCTTAATTGGCCACGCGTTTTTTGACTGAAACCGGCTATATCCTGAATGTTCTAGTATTTACTACTAAGCAAACTCTCAAAATGTGGTAAAACTCTTAAAATACACACTTATCTTTCCAGGAAATGAATATGAACGTTTAACTCACAGTTTAAATACAAGTAAATAGACTCTAACTACATTTAATGCCGAGTATAATTACTGACATTACAGGTAGAGAGCACTGAAATGATGAAAATTCTGATAATATTAACAATTCCGGCTATTGAAAGTGGCGGATTCCCTAAAATGTGATTTCAAACATTAAGAGTTCCTGTTTATAGAGCTCACAACTTGTATAGAAAGCTTTGAAATAAGGAGAATACTGTTTATGTTTAAGACTGAGGTTTAATTGGCGTGGTGTCTTTTGACTGAAACAGTTTATATCCTGTAGGTTCTAGTGTATACTTCAAAGGAAACAGTCAAAATGTGTTAAAACTCTTCAAATAAACAATTATCTTTCCAGGAAAATAATATGAACTATTAACTAACAGTTGAAATAGAAGGAAATAGATTCTAACCACATTTAATGCCGAGTTCAATTACTGAGATTACAGGTAGAGAGCACTGAAATGACTCGAATTCTGGTAATATTAACGAGTCCGGCTATTTTAAGTGGCGTTTTCACTGAAATGTGATTTCAAACATTAAGAATTCCCGTTTATACAGCTCAGAACTAGTGTATAAAGCTTTGAAATGAGGAGAATACTGTTTATGTTTACAACTGAGGCTTAATTGGCCACACGTGTTTTGACTGAAACCATGTATATCCTGAAGGTTCTAGTATTTAGTGGTAAGCAAACTCTCAAAATGGCGTAAAACTCTTAAAATACACACTTAAATTTCCAGGAAATGAATATGAACGTTTAACTCACAGTTTAAATACAAGTAAATAGATTCTAACTACATTTAATGCCGAGTATAATTACTGACATTACAGGTAGAGAGCACTGAAATGACGTACATTCTGATAATATTAACAATTCCGGCTATTTAAAGTGGCGGATTCCCTAAAATGTGATTTCAAACATTAAGAGTTCCTGTTTATAGAGCTCACAACTTGTATAGAAAGCTTTGAAATAAGGAGAATACTGTTTATGTTTAAGACTGAGGTTTAATTGGCGTGGTGTCTTTTGACTGAAACAGTTTATATCCTGTAGGTTCTAGTGTACACTTCAAAGGAAAGAGTCAAAATGTGTTAAAACTCTTAAAATAAACAATTATCTTTCCAGGAAAATAATATGAACTATTAACTAACATTTGAAATAGAAGTCAATAGATTCTAACCACATTTAATGCCGAGTTCAATTACTGAGATTACAGGTAGAAAGCTCTGAAATGACTCGAATTCTGGTAATATTAACGAGTCCGGCTATTTTAAGTGGCGTTTTCACTGAAATGTGATTTCAAACATTAAGAATTCCCGTTTATACAGCTCAGAACGAGTGTATAAAGCTTTGAAATGAGGAGAATACTGTTTATGTTTACAACTGAGGCTTAATTGGCCACACGTGTTTTGACTGAAACCGTGTATATCCTGAAGGTTCTAGTATTTAGTGCTAAGCAAACTCTCAAAATGGCGTAAAACTCTTAAAATACACAATTATCTTTCCAGGAAATGAATATCAACGTGTAACTAACTGTTGAAGTACAAGTAAATAGATTCTAACCACATTTAATGCCGAGTTCAATTACCTAGATTACAGGTAGAAAGCTCTGAAATGACGCGAATTCTGATAATATTAACAAGTCCGGCTATTTTAAGTGCCGTTTTCACTAAAATGTGATTTCTCGGTCTAAGAATTTATGTATATAGACCTCATAACTAGTTTATAAAGCTTTTAAATGAGGAGATTACTGTTTATGTTTACAACTGAGGCTTAATTGGCCACGCGTTTTTTGACTGAAACCGGGTATATATCCTGAATGTTCTAGTATTTACTACTAAGCAAACTCTCAAAATGTGGTAAAACTCTTAAAATACACACTTATCTTTCCAAGAAAGGAATATGAACGTTTAACTCACAGTTTAAATACAAGTAAATAGATTCTAACTACATTTAATGCCGAGTATAATTACTGACATTACAGGTAGAGAGCACTGAAATGACGAAAATTCTGATTATATTAACAATTCCGGCTATTTAAAGTGGCGGATTCCCTAAAATGTGATTTCAAACATTAAGAGTTCCTGTTTATAGAGCTCACAACTTGTACATAAAGCTTTGAAATAAGGAGAATACTGTTTATGTTTACAACTGAGGCTTAATTGGCGTGGTGTCTTTTGACTGAAACAGTTTATATCCTGTAGGTTCTAGTGTATACTTCAAAGGAAAGAGTCAAAATGTGTTAAAACTCTTAAAATAAACAATTATCTTTCCAGGAAAATAATATGAACTATTAACTAACAGTTGAAATAGAAGGAAATAGATTCTAACCACATTTAATGCCGAGTTCAATTACTGAGATTACAGGTAGAAAACTCTGAAATGACTCGAATTCTGGTAATATTAACGAGTCCGGCTATTTTAAGTGGCGTTTTCACTGAAATGTGATTTCAAACATTAAGAATTAACGTTTATACAGCTCAGAACTAGTGTATAAAGCTTTGAAATGAGGAGAATACTGTTTATGTTTACAACTGAGGCTTAATTGGCCACACGTGTTTTGACTGAAACCATGTATATCCTGAAGGTTCTAGTATTTAGTGCTAAGCAAACTCTCAAAATGGCGTAGAACTCTTAAAATACACAATTATCTTTCCAGGAAATGAATATCAACGTGTAACTAACTGTTGAAGTACAAGTAAATAGATTCTAACCACATTTAATGCCGAGTTCAATTACCTAGATTACAGGTAGAAAGCTCTGAAATGACGCGAATTCTGATAATATTAACAAGTCCGGCTATTTTAAGTGCCGTTTTCACTAAAATGTGATTTCTCGGTCTAAGAATTTATGTATATAGACCTCATAACTAGTTTATAAAGCTTTTAAATGAGGAGATTACTGTTTATGTTTACAAATGAGGCTTAATTGGCCACGCGTTTTTTGACTGAAACGGGCTATTTCCTGAATGTTCTAGTATTTACTACTAAGCAAACTCTCAAAATGTGGTAAAACTCTTAAAATACACACTTATCTTTCCAGGAAATGAATATGAACGTTTAACTCACATTTTAAATACAAGTAAATAGATTCTAACTACATTTAATGCCGAGTATAATTACTGACATTACAGGTAGAGAGCACTGAAATGACGAACATTCTGATAATATTAACAATTCCGGCTATTTAAAGTGGCGGATTCCCTAAAATGTGATTTCAAACATTAAGAGTTCCTGTTTATAGAGCTCACAACTTGTATAGAAAGCTTTGAAATAAGGAGAATACTGTTTATGTTTAAGACTGAGGTATAATTGTCGTGGTGTCTTTTGACTGAAACAGTTTATATCCTGTAGGTTCTAGTGTATACTTCAAAGGAAAGAGTCAAAATGTGTTAAAACTCTTAAAATAAACAATTATCTTTCCAGGAAAATAATATGAACTATTAACTAACATTTGAAATAGAAGTAAATAGATTCTAACCACATTTAATGCCGAGTTCAATTACTGAGATTACAGGTAGAGAGCACTGAAATGACTCGAATTCTGGTAATATTAACGAGTCTGGCTATTTTAAGTGGCGTTTTCACTGAAATGTGATTTCAAACATTAAGAATTAACGTTTATACAGCTCAGAACTTGTGTATAAAGCTTTGAAATGAGGAGAATACTGTTTATGTTTACAACTGAGGCTTAATTGGCCATGCGTTTTTTGACTGAAACCGTGTATATGCTGAAGGTTCTAGTATTTACCGCTAAGCAAAATCTCAAAATGTGGTAAAACTCTTAAAATACACAATTATCTTTCAAGGAAATGAATATGAACGTGTAACTAACTGTTGAAATACAAGAAAATAGATTCTAATCACATTTAATGCCGAGTTCAATTACCTAGATTACAGGTAGAAAGCTGTGAAATGACGCGAATTCGGATAATATTAACAAGTACGGCTATTTTAAGTGCCGTTTTCACTAAGATGTGATTTCTCGGTCCAAGAATTTATATATATAGAGCTCATAACTAGTTTATAAAGCTTTTAAATGAGGCGATTACTGTTTATGTTTACAACTGAGGCTTAATTGGCCACACGTGTTTTGACTGAAACCGTGTATATCCTGAAGGTTCTAGTATTTAGTGCTAAGCACAATCTCAAAATGGCGTAAATCTCTTAAAATAAACAATTATCTTTCCAGGAAAATAATATGAACTCTTAACTAACATTTGAAATAGAAGTCAATAGATTCTAACCACATTTAATGCCGAGTTCAATTACTGAGATTACAGGTAGAAAGCTCTGAAATGACTCGAATTCTGGTAATATTAACGAGTCCGGCTATTTTAAGTGGCGTTTTCACTGAAATGTGATTTCAAACATTAAGAATTCCCGTTTATACAGCTCAGAACTAGTGTATAAAGCTTTGAAATGAGGAGAATACTGTTTATGTTTACAACTGAGGCTTAATTGGCCACACGTGTTTTGACTGAAACCGTGTATATCCTGAAGGTTCTAGTATTTAGTGCTAAGCAAACTCTCAAAATGGCGTAAAACTCTTAAAATACACAATTATCTTTCCAGGAAATGAATATCAACGTGTAACTAACTGTTGAAGTACAAGTAAATAGATTCTAACCACATTTAATGCCGAGTTCAATTACCTAGATTACAGGTAGAAAGCTCTGAAATGACGCGAATTCTGATAATATTAACAAGTCCGGCTATTTTAAGTGCCGTTTTCACTAAAATGTGATTTCTCGGTCTAAGAATTTATGTATATAGACCTCATAACTAGTTTATAAAGCTTTTAAATGAGGAGATTACTGTTTATGTTTACAACTGAGGCTTAATTGGCCACGCGTTTTTTGACTGAAACCGGGTATATATCCTGAATGTTCTAGTATTTACTACTAAGCAAACTCTCAAAATGTGGTAAAACTCTTAAAATACACACTTATCTTTCCAAGAAAGGAATATGAACGTTTAACTCACAGTTTAAATACAAGTAAATAGATTCTAACTACATTTAATGCCGAGTATAATTACTGACATTACAGGTAGAGAGCACTGAAATGACGAAAATTCTGATAATATTAACAATTCCGGCTATTTACAGTGGCGGATTCCCTAAAATGTGATTTCAAACATTAAGAGTTCCTGTTTATAGAGCTCACAACTTGAATAGAAAGCTTTGAAATAAGGAGAATACTGTTTATGTTTAAGACTGAGGTTTAATTGGCGTGGTGTCTTTTGACTGAAACAGTTTATATCCTGTAGGTTCTAGTGTATACTTCAAAGGAAAGAGTCAAAATGTGTTAAAACTCTTAAAATAAACAATTATCTTTCCAGGAAAATAATATGAACTATTAACTAACAGTTGAAATAGAAGGAAATAGATTCTAACCACATTTAATGCCGAGTTCAATTACTGAGATTACAGGTAGAAAACTCTGAAATGACTCGAATTCTGGTAATATTAACGAGTCCGGCTATTTTAAGTGGCGTTTTCACTGAAATGTGATTTCAAACATTAAGAATTCCCGTTTATACAGCTCAGAACTAGTGTATAAAGCTATGAAATGAGGAGAATACTGTTTATGTTTACAACTGAGGCTTAATTGGCCATGCGTTTTTTGACTGAAACCGTGTATATGCTGAAGGTTCTAGTATTTACCGCTAAGCAAAATCTCAAAATGTGGTAAAACTCTTAAAATACACAATTATCTTTCAAGGAAATGAATATGAACGTGTAACTAACTGTTGAAATACAAGTAAATAGATTCTAATCACATTTAATGCCGAGTTCAATTACCTAGATTACAGGTAGAAAGCTCTGAAATGACGCGAATTCGGATAATATTAACAAGTCCGGGTATTTTAAGTGGCGTTTTAACTAAAATGCGATTTCAAACATTAAGAATTCCTGTTTATACAGCTCAGAACTAGTGTATAAAGCTTTGAAATGAAGAGAATACTGTTTATGTTTAAAATTGAGACTGTATTGGCATGGCGTCTTTTTTTGAAACAGTTTCTATCCTGAAGGTTCTTGTATATACTTCTAAGGAAACTTCAATAGGTGTTAAAACTCTTAAAATACACAATTATCTTTCCAGGAAATGAATATGAACGTTTAACTCACAGTTTAAATACAAGTAAATAGATTCTAACTACATTTAATGCCGAGTATAATTACTGACATTACAGGTAGAGAGCACTGAAATGACGAAAATTCTGATAATATTAACAATTCCGGCTATTTAAAGTGGCGGATTCCCTAAAATGTGATTTCAAACATTAAGAGTTCCTGTTTATAGAGCTCACAACTTGTATAGAAAGCTTTGAAATAAGGAGAATACTGTTTATGTTTAAGACTGAGGTTTAATTGGCGTGGTGTCTTTTGACTGAAACAGTTTATATCCTGTAGGTTCTAGTGTATACTTCAAAGGAAAGAGTCAAAATGTGTTAAAACTCTTCAAATAAACAATTATCTTTCCAGGAAAATAATATGAACTATTAACTAACATTTGAAATAGAAGTCAATAGATTCTAACCACATTTAATGCCGAGTTCAATTACTGAGATTACAGGTAGAAAGCTCTGAAATGACTCGAATTCTGGTAATATTAACGAGTCCGGCTATTAAGTGGCGTTTTCACTGAAATGTGATTTCAAACATTAAGAATTCCCGTTTATACAGCTCAGAACTAGTGTATAAAGCTTTGAAATGAGGAGAATACTGTTTATGTTTACAACTGAGGCTTAATTGGCCACACGTGTTTTGACTGAAACCGTGTATATCCTGAAGGTTCTAGTATTTAGTGCTAAGCAAACTCTCAAAATGGCGTAAAACTCTTAAAATACACAATTATCTTTCCAGGAAATGAATATCAACGTGTAACTAACTGTTGAAGTACAAGTAAATAGATTCTAACCACATTTAATGCCGAGTTCAATTACCTAGATTACAGGTAGAAAGCTCTGAAATGACGCGAATTCTGATAATATTAACAAGTCCGGCTATTTTAAGTGCCGTTTTCACTAAAATGTGATTTCTCGGTCTAAGAATTTATGTATATAGACCTCATAACTAGTTTATAAAGCTTTTAAATGAGGAGATTACTGTTTATGTTTACAACTGAGGCTTAATTGGCCACGCGTTTTTTGACTGAAACCGGGTATATATCCTGAATGTTCTAGTATTTACTACTAAGCAAACTCTCAAAATGTGGTAAAACTCTTAAAATACACACTTATCTTTCCAAGAAAGGAATATGAACGTTTAACTCACAGTTTAAATACAAGTAAATAGATTCTAACTACATTTAATGCCGAGTATAATTACTGACATTACAGGTAGAGAGCACTGAAATGACGAAAATTCTGATTATATTAACAATTCCGGCTATTTAAAGTGGCGGATTCCCTAAAATGTGATTTCAAACATTAAGAGTTCCTGTTTATAGAGCTCACAACTTGTACATAAAGCTTTGAAATAAGGAGAATACTGTTTATGTTTACAACTGAGGCTTAATTGGCGTGGTGTCTTTTGACTGAAACAGTTTATATCCTGTAGGTTCTAGTGTATACTTCAAAGGAAAGAGTCAAAATGTGTTAAAACTCTTAAAATAAACAATTATCTTTCCAGGAAAATAATATGAACTATTAACTAACAGTTGAAATAGAAGGAAATAGATTCTAACCACATTTAATGCCGAGTTCAATTACTGAGATTACAGGTAGAAAACTCTGAAATGACTCGAATTCTGGTAATATTAACGAGTCCGGCTATTTTAAGTGGAGTTTTCACTGAAATGTGATTTCAAACATTAAGAATTCCCGTTTATACAGCTCAGAACTAGTGTATAAAGCTATGAAATGAGGAGAATACTGTTTATGTTTACAACTGAGGCTTAATTGGCCATGCGTTTTTTGACTGAAACCGTGTATATGCTGAAGGTTCTAGTATTTACCGCTAAGCAAAATCTCAAAATGTGGTAAAACTCTTAAAATACACAATTATCTTTCAAGGAAATGAATATGAACGTGTAACTAACTGTTGAAATACAAGAAAATAGATTCTAATCACATTTAATGCCGAGTTCAATTACCTAGATTACAGGTAGAAAGCTGTGAAATTACGCGAATTCGGATAATATTAACAAGTCCGGCTATTTTAAGTGCCGTTTTCACTAAGATGTGATTTCTCGGCCCAAGAATTTATATATATAGAGCTCATAACTAGTTTATAAAGCTTTTAAATGAGGCGATTACTGTTTATGTTTACAACTGAGGCTTAATTGGCCACACGTGTTTTGACTGAAACCGTGTATATCCTGAAGGTTCTAGTATTTAGTGCTAAGCACAATCTCAAAATGGCGTAAATCTCTTAAAATAAACAATTATCTTTCCAGGAAAATAATATGAACTCTTAACTAACAGTTGAAATAGAAGTAAATAGATTCTAACCACATTTAATGCCGAGTTCAATTACTGAGATTACAGGTGGAAAGCTCTGAAATGACTCGAATTCTGGTAATATTAACGAGTCCGGCTATTTTAAGTGGCGTTTTCACTGAAATGTGATTTCAAACATTAAGAATTAACGTTTATACAGCTCAGAACTAGTGTATAAAGCTTTGAAATGAGGAGAATACTATTTATGTTTACAACTGAGGCTTAATTGGCCACACGTGTTTTGACTGAAACCATGTATATCCTGAAGGTACTAGTATTTAGTGGTAAGCAAACTCTCAAAATGGCGTAAAACTCTTAAAATACACAATTATCTTTCCAGGAAATGAATATCAACGTGTAACTAAC
The DNA here is from genome assembly GCF_964212035.1 of Myotis nattereri. NCBI lineage: Eukaryota > Metazoa > Chordata > Mammalia > Chiroptera > Vespertilionidae > Myotis > Myotis nattereri. Next base: position 101,212,385 of record NC_138076.1, on the reverse strand, counting down.
TGTTGAAGTACAAGTAAATAGATTCTAACCACATTTAATGCCGAGTTCAATTACCTAGATTACAGGTAGAAAGCTCTGAAATGACGCGAATTCTGATAATATTAACAAGTCCGGCTATTTTAAGTGCCGTTTTCACTAAAATGTGATTTCTCGGTCTAAGAATTTATGTATATAGACCTCATAACTAGTTTATAAAGCTTTTAAATGAGGAGATTACTGTTTATGTTTACAACTGAGGCTTAATTGGCCACGCGTTTTTTGACTGAAACCGGCTATATCCTGAATGTTCTAGTATTTACTACTAAGCAAACTCTCAAAATGTGGTAAAACTCTTAAAATACACACTTATCTTTCCAGGAAATGAATATGAACGTTTAACTCACAGTTTAAATACAAGTAAATAGACTCTAACTACATTTAATGCCGAGTATAATTACTGACATTACAGGTAGAGAGCACTGAAATGATGAAAATTCTGATAATATTAACAATTCCGGCTATTTAAAGTGGCGGATTCCCTAAAATGTGATTTCAAACATTAAGAGTTCCTGTTTATAGAGCTCACAACTTGTATAGAAAGCTTTGAAATAAGGAGAATACTGTTTATGTTTAAGACTGAGGTTTAATTGGCGTGGTGTCTTTTGACTGAAACAGTTTATATCCTGTAGGTTCTAGTGTATACTTCAAAGGAAACAGTCAAAATGTGTTAAAACTCTTCAAATAAACAATTATCTTTCCAGGAAAATAATATGAACTATTAACTAACAGTTGAAATAGAAGTAAATAGATTCTCACCACATTTAATGCCGAGTTCAATTACTGAGATTACAGGTAGAAAACTCTGAAATGACTCGAATTCTGGTAATATTAACGAGTCCGGCTATTTTAAGTGGCGTTTTCACTGAAATGTGATTTCAAACATTAAGAATTCCCGTTTATACAGCTCAGAACTAGTGTATAAAGCTATGAAATGAGGAGAATACTGTTTATGTTTACAACTGAGGCTTAATTGGCCATGCGTTTTTTGACTGAAACCGTGTATATGCTGAAGGTTCTAGTATTTACCGCTAAGCAAAATCTCAAAATGTGGTAAAACTCTTAAAATACACAATTATCTTTCAAGGAAATGAATATGAACGTGTAACTAACTGTTGAAATACAAGTAAATAGATTCTAATCACATTTATTGCCGAGTTCAATTACCTTGATTACAGGTAGAAAGCTGTGAAATGACGCGAATTCGGATAATATTAACAAGTCCGGCTATTTTAAGTGCCGTTTTCACTAAGATGTGATTTCTCGGTCCAAGAATTTATATATATAGAGCTCATAACTAGTTTATAAAGCTTTTAAATGAGGCGATTACTGTTTATGTTTACAACTGAGGCTTAATTGGCCACACGTGTTTTGACTGAAACCGTGTATATCCTGAAGGTTCTAGTATTTAGTGCTAAGCACAATCTCAAAATGGCGTAAATCTCTTAAAATAAACAATTATCTTTCCAGGAAAATAATATGAACTCTTAACTAACAGTTGAAATAGAAGTAAATAGATTCTAACCACATTTAATGCCGAGTTCAATTACTGAGATTACAGGTGGAAAGCTCTGAAATGACTCGAATTCTGGTAATATTAACGAGTCCGGCTATTTTAAGTGGCGTTTTCACTGAAATGTGATTTCAAACATTAAGAATTAACGTTTATACAGCTCAGAACTAGTGTATAAAGCTTTGAAATGAGGAGAATACTGTTTATGTTTACAACTGAGGCTTAATTGGCCACGCGTTTTTTGACTGAAACCGGGTATATATCCTGAATGTTCTAGTATTTACTACTAAGCAAACTCTCAAAATGTGGTAAAACTCTTAAAATACACACTTATCTTTCCAGGAAAGGAATATGAACGTTTAACTCACAGTTTAAATACAAGTAAATAGATTCTAACTACATTTAATGCCTTGTATAATTACTGACATTACAGGTAGAGAGCACTGAAATGACGAAAATTCTGATTATATTAACAATTCCGGCTATTGAAAGTGGCGGATTCCCTAAAATGTGATTTCAAACATTAAGAGTTCCTGTTTATAGAGCTCACAACTTGAATAGAAAGCTTTGAAATGAGGAGAATACTGTTTATGTTTACAACTGAGGCTTAATTGGCCACACGTGTTTTGACTGAAACCGTGTATATCCTGAAGGTTCTAGTATTTAGTGGTAAGCAAACTCTCAAAATGGCGTAAAACTCTTAAAATACACAATTATCTTTCCAGGAAATGAATATCAACGTGTAACTAACTGTTGAAGCACAAGTAAATAGATTCTAACCACTTTTAATGCCGAGTTCAATTACCTAGATTACAGGTAGAAAGCTCTGAAATGACGCGAATTCTGATAATATTAACAAGTCCGGCTATTTTAAGTGCCGTTTTCACTAAAATGTGATTTCTCGGTCAAAGAATTTATGTATATAGACCTCATAACTAGTTTATAAAGCTTTTAAATGAGGAGATTACTGTTTATGTTTACAACTGAGGCTTAATTGGCCACGCGTTTTTTGACTGAAACCGGCTATATCCTGAATGTTCTAGTATTTACTACTAAGCAAACTCTCAAAATGTGGTAAAACTCTTAAAATACACACTTATCTTTCCAGGAAATGAATATGAACGTTTAACTCACAGTTTAAATACAAGTAAATAGATTCTAACTACATTTAATGCCGAGTATAATTACTGACATTACAGGTAGAGAGCACTGAAATGACGAACATTCTGATAATATTAACAATTCCGGCTATTTAAAGTGGCGGATTCCCTAAAATGTGATTTCAAACATTAAGAGTTCCTGTTTATAGAGCTCACAACTTGAATAGAAAGCTTTGAAATAAGGAGAATACTGTTTATGTTTAAGACTGAGGTTTAATTGGCGTGGTGTCTTTTGACTGAAACAGTTTATATCCTGTAGGTTCTAGTGTATACTTCAAAGGAAAGAGTCAAAATGTGTTAAAACTCTTAAAATAAACAATTATCTTTCCAGGAAAATAATATGAACTATTAACTAACATTTGAAATAGAAGTAAATAGATTCTAACCACATTTAATGCCGAGTTCAATTACTGAGATTACAGGTAGAGAGCACTGAAATGACTCGAATTCTGGTAATATTAACGAGTCTGGCTATTTTAAGTGGCGTTTTCACTGAAATGTGATTTCAAACATTAAGAATTAACGTTTATACAGCTCAGGACTTGTGTATAAAGCTTTGAAATGAGGAGAATACTGTTTATGTTTACAACTGAGGCTTAATTGGCCATGCGTTTTTTGACTGAAACCGTGTATATGCTGAAGGTTCTAGTATTTACCGCTAAGCAAAATCTCAAAATGTGGTAAAACTCTTAAAATACACAATTATCTTTCAAGGAAATGAATATGAACGTGTAACTAACTGTTGAAATACAAGAAAATAGATTCTAATCACATTTAATGCCGAGTTCAATTACCTAGATTACAGGTAGAAAGCTGTGAAATGACGCGAATTCGGATAATATTAACAAGTCCAGCTATTTTAAGTGCCGTTTTCACTAAGATGTGATTTCTCGGTCCAAGAATTTATATATATAGAGCTCATAACTAGTTTATAAAGCTTTTAAATGAGGCGAATACTGTTTATGTTTACAACTGAGGCTTAATTGGCCACACGTGTTTTGACTGAAACCGTGTATATCCTGAAGGTTCTAGTATTTAGTGCTAAGCACAATCTCAAAATGGCGTAAATCTCTTAAAATAAACAATTATCTTTCCAGGAAAATAATATGAACTCTTAACTAACAGTTGAAATAGAAGTAAATAGATTCTAACCACATTTAATGCCGAGTTCAATTACTGAGATTACAGGTGGAAAGCTCTGAAATGACTCGAATTCTGGTAATATTAACGAGTCCGGCTATTTTAAGTGGCGTTTTCACTGAAATGTGATTTCAAACATTAAGAATTAACGTTTATACAGCTCAGAACTAGTGTATAAAGCTTTGAAATGAGGAGAATACTATTTATGTTTACAACTGAGGCTTAATTGGCCACACGTGTTTTGACTGAAACCATGTATATCCTGAAGGTACTAGTATTTAGTGGTAAGCAAACTCTCAAAATGGCGTAAAACTCTTAAAATACACAATTATCTTTCCAGGAAATGAATATCAACGTGTAACTAACTGTTGAAGTACAAGTAAATAGATTCTAACCACATTTAATGCCGAGTTCAATTACCTAGATTACAGGTAGAAAGCTCTGAAATGACGCGAATTCTGATAATATTAACAAGTCCGGCTATTTTAAGTGCCGTTTTCACTAAAATGTGATTTCTCGGTCTAAGAATTTATGTATATAGACCTCATAACTAGTTTATAAAGCTTTTAAATGAGGACATTACTGTATATGTTTACAACTGAGGCTTAATTGGCCACGCGTTTTTTGACTGAAACCGGCTATATCCTGAATGTTCTAGTATTTACTACTAAGCAAACTCTCAAAATGTGGTAAAACTCTTAAAATACACACTTATCTTTCCAGGAAATGAATATGAACGTTTAACTCACAGTTTAAATACAAGTAAATAGATTCTAACTACATTTAATGCCGAGTATAATTACTGACATTACAGGTAGAGAGCACTGAAATGACGAACATTCTGATAATATTAACAATTCCGGCTATTTAAAGTGGCGGATTCCCTAAAATGTGATTTCAAACATTAAGAGTTCCTGTTTATAGAGCTCACAACTTGTATAGAAAGCTTTGAAATAAGGAGAATACTGTTTATGTTTAAGACTGAGGTTTAATTGGCGTGGTGTCTTTTGACTGAAACAGTTTATATCCTGTAGGTTCTAGTGTATACTTCAAAGGAAAGAGTCAAAATGTGTTAAAACTCTTCAAATAAACAATTATCTTTCCAGGAAAATAATATGAACTATTAACTAACATTTGAAATAGAAGTAAATAGATTCTAACCACATTTAATGCCGAGTTCAATTACTGAGATTACAGGTAGAGAGCACTGAAATGACTCGAATTCTGGTAATATTAACGAGTCTGGCTATTTTAAGTGGCGTTTTCACTGAAATGTGATTTCAAACATTAAGAATTAACGTTTATACAGCTCAGAACTTGTGTATAAAGCTTTGAAATGAGGAGAATACTGTTTATGTTTACAACTGAGGCTTAATTGGCCATGCGTTTTTTGACTGAAACCGTGTATATGCTGAAGGTTCTAGTATTTACCGCTAAGCAAAATCTCAAAATGTGGTAAAACTCTTAAAATACACAATTATCTTTCAAGGAAATGAATATGAACGTGTAACTAACTGTTGAAATACAAGAAAATAGATTCTAATCACATTTAATGCCGAGTTCAATTACCTAGATTACAGGTAGAAAGCTGTGAAATGACGCGAATTCGGATAATATTAACAAGTCCGGCTATTTTAAGTGCCGTTTTCACTAAGATGTGATTTCTCGGTCCAAGAATTTATATATATAGAGCTCATAACTAGTTTATAAAGCTTTTAAATGAGGCGATTACTGTTTATGTTTACAACTGAGGCTTAATTGGCCACACGTGTTTTGACTGAAACCGTGTATATCCTGAAGGTTCTAGTATTTAGTGCTAAGCACAATCTCAAAATGGCGTAAATCTCTTAAAATAAACAATTATCTTTCCAGGAAAATAATATGAACTCTTAACTAACAGTTGAAATAGAAGTAAATAGATTCTAACCACATTTAATGCCGAGTTCAATTACTGAGATTACAGGTGGAAAGCTCTGAAATGACTCGAATTCTGGTAATATTAACGAGTCCGGCTATTTTAAGTGGCGTTTTCACTGAAATGTGATTTCAAACATTAAGAATTAACGTTTATACAGCTCAGAACTAGTGTATAAAGCTTTGAAATGAGGAGAATACTATTTATGTTTACAACTGAGGCTTAATTGGCCACACGTGTTTTGACTGAAACCATGTATATCCTGAAGGTACTAGTATTTAGTGGTAAGCAAACTCTCAAAATGGCGTAAAACTCTTAAAATACACAATTATCTTTCCAGGAAATGAATATCAACGTGTAACTAACTGTTGAAGTACAAGTAAATAGATTCTAACCACATTTAATGCCGAGTTCAATTACCTAGATTACAGGTAGAAAGCTCTGAAATGACGCGAATTCTGATAATATTAACAAGTCCGGCTATTTTAAGTGCCGTTTTCACTAAAATGTGATTTCTCGGTCTAAGAATTTATGTATATAGACCTCATAACTAGTTTATAAAGCTTTTAAATGAGGAGATTACTGTTTATGTTTACCACTGAGGCTTAATTGGCCACGCGTTTTTTGACTGAAACCGGCTATATCCTGAATGTTCTAGTATTTACTACTAAGCAAACTCTCAAAATGTGGTAAAACTCTTAAAATACACACTTATCTTTCCAGGAAATGAATATGAACGTTTAACTCACAGTTTAAATACAAGTAAATAGATTCTAACTACATTTAATGCCGAGTATAATTACTGACATTACAGGTAGAGAGCACTGAAATGACGAACATTCTGATAATATTAACAATTCCGGCTATTTAAAGTGGCGGATTCCCTAAAATGTGATTTCAAACATTAAGAGTTCCTGTTTATAGAGCTCACAACTTGTATAGAAAGCTTTGAAATAAGGAGAATACTGTTTATGTTTAAGACTGAGGTTTAATTGGCGTGGTGTCTTTTGACTGAAACAGTTTATATCCTGTAGGTTCTAGTGTATACTTCAAAGGAAAGAGTCAAAATGTGTTAAAACTCTTCAAATAAACAATTATCTTTCCAGGAAAATAATATGAACTATTAACTAACATTTGAAATAGAAGTAAATAGATTCTAACCACATTTAATGCCGAGTTCAATTACTGAGATTACAGGTAGAGAGCACTGAAATGACTCGAATTCTGGTAATATTAACGAGTCTGGCTATTTTAAGTGGCGTTTTCACTGAAATGTGATTTCAAACATTAAGAATTAACGTTTATACAGCTCAGAACTAGTGTATAAAGCTTTGAAATGAGGAGAATACTATTTATGTTTACAACTGAGGCTTAATTGGCCACACGTGTTTTGACTGAAACCATGTATATCCTGAAGGTACTAGTATTTAGTGGTAAGCAAACTCTCAAAATGGCGTAAAACTCTTAAAATACACAATTATCTTTCCAGGAAATGAATATCAACGTGTAACTAACTGTTGAAGTACAAGTAAATAGATTCTAACCACATTTAATGCCGAGTTCAATTACCTAGATTACAGGTAGAAAGCTCTGAAATGACGCGAATTCTGATAATATTAACAAGTCCGGCTATTTTAAGTGCCGTTTTCACTAAAATGTGATTTCTCGGTCTAAGAATTTATGTATATAGACCTCATAACTAGTTCATAAAGCTTTTAAATGAGGAGATTACTGTTTATGTTTACAACTGAGGCTTAATTGGCCACACGTTTTTTGACTGAAACCGGCTATATCCTGAATGTTCTAGTATTTACTACTAAGCAAACTCTCAAAATGTGGTAAAACTCTTAAAATACACACTTATCTTTCCAGGAAATGAATATGAACGTTTAACTCACAGTTTAAATACAAGTAAATAGACTCTAACTACATTTAATGCCAAGTATAATTACTGACATTACAGGTAGAGAGCACTGAAATGACGAAAATTCTGATAATATTAACAATTCCGGCTATTTACAGTGGCGGATTCCCTAAAATGTGATTTCAAACATTAAGAGTTCCTGTTTATAGAGCTCACAACTTGAATAGAAAGCTTTGAAATAAGGAGAATACTGTTTATGTTTAAGACTGAGGTTTAATTGGCGTGGTGTCTTTTGACTGAAACAGTTTATATCCTGTAGGTTCTAGTGTATACTTCAAAGGAAAGAGTCAAAATGTGTTAAAACTCTTCAAATAAACAATTATCTTTCCAGGAAAATGATATGAACTATTAACTAACAGTTGAAATAGAAGTAAATAGATTCTCACCACATTTAATGCCGAGTTCAATTACTGAGATTACAGGTAGAAAACTCTGAAATGACTCGAATTCTGGTAATATTAACGAGTCCGGCTATTTTAAGTGGCGTTTTCACTGAAATGTGATTTCAAACATTAAGAATTCCCGTTTATACAGCTCAGAACTAGTGTATAAAGCTATGAAATGAGGAGAATACTGTTTATGTTTACAAATGAGGCTTAATTGGCCATGCGTTTTTTGACTGAAACCGTGTATATGCTGAAGGTTCTAGTATTTACCGCTAAGCAAAATCTCAAAATGTGGTAAAACTCTTAAAATACACAATTATCTTTCAAGGAAATGAATATGAACGTGTAACTAACTGTTGAAATACAAGTAAATAGATTCTAATCACATTTATTGCCGAGTTCAATTACCTTGATTACAGGTAGAAAGCTGTGAAATGACGCGAATTCGGATAATATTAACAAGTACGGCTATTTTAAGTACCGTTTTCACTAAGATGTGATTTCTCGGTCCAAGAATTTATATATATAGAGCTCATAACTAGTTTATAAATCTTTTAAATGAGGCGATTACTGTTTATGTTTACAACTGAGGCTTAATTGGCCACACGTGTTTTGACTGAAACCGTGTATATCCTGAAGGTTCTAGTATTTAGTGCTAAGCACAATCTCAAAATGGCGTAAATCTCTTAAAATAAACAATTATCTTTCCAGGAAAATAATGTGAACTCTTAACTAACAGTTGAAATAGAAGTAAATAGATTCTAACCACATTTAATGCCGAGTTCAATTACTGAGATTACAGGTAGAAAGCTCTGAAATGACTCGAATTCTGGTAATATTAACGAGTCCGGCTATTTTAAGTGGCGTTTTCACTGAAATGTGATTTCAAACATTAAGAATTAACGTTTATACAGCTCAGAACTAGTGTATAAAGCTTTGAAATGAGGAGAATACTGTTTATGTTTACAACTGAGGCTTAATTGGCCACGCGTTTTTTGACTGAAACCGGGTATATATCCTGAATGTTCTAGTATTTACTACTAAGCAAACTCTCAAAATGTGGTAAAACTCTTAAAATACACACTTATCTTTCCAGGAAATGAATATGAACGTTTAACTCACAGTTTAAATACAAGTAAATAGATTCTAACTACATTTAATGCCTTGTATAATTACTGACATTACAGGTAGAGAGCACTGAAATGACGAAAATTCTGATTATATTAACAATTCCGGCTATTGAAAGTGGCGGATTCCCTAAAATGTGATTTCAAACATTAAGAGTTCCTGTTTATAGAGCTCACAACTTGAATAGAAAGCTTTGAAATAAGGAGAATACTGTTTATGTTTAAGACTGAGGTTTAATTGGCGTGGTGTCTTTTGACTGAAACAGTTTATATCCTGTAGGTTCTAGTGTATACTTCAAAGGAAAGAGTCAAAATGTGTTAAAACTCTTCAAATAAACAATTATCTTTCCAGGAAAATAATATGAACTATTAACTAACAGTTGAAATAGAAGGAAATAGATTCTAACCACATTTAATGCCGAGTTCAATTACCTAGATTACAGGTAGAAAGCTCTGAAATGACGCGAATTCTGATAATATTAACAAGTCCGGCTATTTTAAGTGGCGTTTTCACTGAAATGTGATTTCAAACATTAAGAATTCCCGTTTATACAGCTCAGAACTAGTGTATAAAGCTTTGAAATGAGGAGAATACTGTTTATGTTTACAACTGAGGCTTAATTGGCCACACGTGTTTTGACTGAAACCATGTATATCCTGAAGGTTCTAGTATTTAGTGGTAAGCAAACTCTCAAAATGGCGTAAAACTCTTAAAATACACAATTATCTTTCCAGGAAATGAATATCAACGTGTAACTAACTGTTGAAGCACAAGTAAATAGATTCTAACCACTTTTAATGCCGAGTTCAATTACCTAGATTACAGGTAGAAAGCTCTGAAATGACGCGAATTCTGATAATATTAACAAGTCCGGCTATTTTAAGTGCCGTTTTCACTAAAATGTGATTTCTCGGTCAAAGAATTTATGTATATAGACCTCATAACTAGTTTATAAAGCTTTTAAATGAGGAGATTACTGTTTATGTTTACAAATGAGGCTTAATTGGCCACGCGTTTTTTGACTGAAACCGGCTATTTCCTGAATGTTCTAGTATTTACTACTAAGCAAACTCTCAAAATGTGGTAAAACTCTTAAAATACACACTTATCTTTCCAGGAAATGAATATGAACGTTTAACTCACAGTTTAAATACAAGTAAATAGATTCTAACTACATTTAATGCCGAGTATAATTACTGACATTACAGGTAGAGAGCACTGAAATGACGAAAATTCTGATAATATTAACAATTCCGGCTATTGAAAGTGGCGGATTCCCTAAAATGTGATTTCAAACATTAAGAGTTCCTGTTTATAGAGCTCACAACTTGAATAGAAAGCTTTGAAATAAGGAGAATACTGTTTATGTTTAAGACTGAGGTTTAATTGGCGTGGTGTCTTTTGACTGAAACAGTTTATATCCTGTAGGTTCTAGTGTATACTTCAAAGGAAAGAGTCAAAATGTGTTAAAACTCTTAAAATAAACAATTATCTTTCCAGGAAAATAATATGAACTATTAACTAACATTTGAAATAGAAGTAAATAGATTCTAACCACATTTAATGCCGAGTTCAATTACTGAGATTACAGGTAGAGAGCACTGAAATGACTCGAATTCTGGTAATATTAACGAGTCTGGCTATTTTAAGTGGCGTTTTCACTGAAATGTGATTTCAAACATTAAGAATTAACGTTTATACAGCTCAGAACTTGTGTATAAAGCTTTGAAATGAGGAGAATACTGTTTATGTTTACAACTGAGGCTTAATTGGCCATGCGTTTTTTGACTGAAACCGTGTATATGCTGAAGGTTCTAGTATTTACCGCTAAGCAAAATCTCAAAATGTGGTAAAACTCTTAAAATACACAATTATCTTTCAAGGAAATGAATATGAACGTGTAACTAACTGTTGAAATACAAGAAAATAGATTCTAATCACATTTAATGCCGAGTTCAATTACCTAGATTACAGGTAGAAAGCTGTGAAATGACGCGAATTCGGTTAATATTAACAAGTCCGGCTATTTTAAGTGCCGTTTTCACTAAGATGTGATTTCTCGGTCCAAGAATTTATATATATAGAGCTCATAACTAGTTTATAAAGCTTTTAAATGAGGCGATTACTGTTTATGTTTACAACTGAGGCTTAATTGGCCACACGTGTTTTGACTGAAACCGTGTATATCCTGAAGGTTCTAGTATTTAGTGCTAAGCACAATCTCAAAATGGCGTAAATCTCTTAAAATAAACAATTATCTTTCCAGGAAAATAATATGAACTCTTAACTAACAGTTGAAATAGAAGTAAATAGATTCTAACCACATTTAATGCCGAGTTCAATTACTGAGATTACAGGTGGAAAGCTCTGAAATGACTCGAATTCTGGTAATATTAACGAGTCCGGCTATTTTAAGTGGCGTTTTCACTGAAATGTGATTTCAAACATTAAGAATTAACGTTTATACAGCTCAGAACTAGTGTATAAAGCTTTGAAATGAGGAGAATACTATTTATGTTTACAACTGAGGCTTAATTGGCCACACGTGTTTTGACTGAAACCATGTATATCCTGAAGGTACTAGTATTTAGTGGTAAGCAAACTCTCAAAATGGCGTAAAACTCTTAAAATACACAATTATCTTTCCAGGAAATGAATATCAACGTGTAACTAACTGTTGAAGTACAAGTAAATAGATTCTAACCACATTTAATGCCGAGTTCAATTACCTAGATTACAGGTAGAAAGCTCTGAAATGACGCGAATTCTGATAATATTAACAAGTCCAGCTATTTTAAGTGCCGTTTTCACTAAAATGTGATTTCTCGGTCTAAGAATTTATGTATATAGACCTCATAACTAGTTTATAAAGCTTTTAAATGAGGAGATTACTGTTTATGTTTACAACTGAGGCTTAATTGGCCACGCGTGTTTTGACTGAAACCGTGTATATCCTGAAGGTTCTAGTATTTAGTGCTAAGCAAACTCTCAAAATGGCGTAAAACTCTTAAAATACACACTTATCTTTCCAGGAAATGAATATCAACGTGTAACTAACTGTTGAAATACAAGTAAATAGATTCTAACCACATTTTATGCCAAGTTCAATTACCTAGAGTACAGGTAGAAAGCTCTGAAATGTCGCGAATTCTGATAATATTAACAAGTCTGGCTATTTTAAGTGCCGTTTTCACTAAAAGGTGATTTCTCGGTATAAGAATTTATGTATATAGACCTCATAACTAGTTTATAAAGCTTTTAAATGAGGAGATTACTGTTTATGTTTACAACTGAGGCTTAATTGGCCACGCGTTTTTTGACTGAAACCGGGTATATCCTGAATGTTCTAGTATTTACTGCTAAGCAAACTCTCAAAATGTGGTAAAACTCTTAAAATACACACTTATCTTTCCAGGAAATGAATATGAACGTTTAACTCACAGTTTAAATACAAGTAAATAGATTCTAACTACATTTAATGCCGAGTATAATTACTGACATTACAGGTAGAGAGCATTGAAATGACGAAAATTCTGATAATATTAACAAGTCCGGCTATTTACAGTGGCGGATTCCCTAAAATGTGATTTCAAACATTAAGAGTTCCTGTTTATAGAGCTCACAACTTGAATAGAAAGCTTTGAAATAAGGAGAATACTGTTTATGTTTAAGACTGAGGTTTAATTGGCGGGGTGTCTTTTGACTGAAACAGTTTATATCCTGTAGGTTCTAGTGTATACTTCAAAGGAAAGAGTCAAAATGTGTTAAAACTCTTCAAATAAACAATTATCTTTCCAGGAAAATGATATGAACTATTAACTAACAGTTGAAATAGAAGTAAATAGATTCTCACCACATTTAATGCCGAGTTCAATTACTGAGATTACAGGTAGAAAACTCTGAAATGACTCGAATTCTGGTAATATTAACGAGTCCGGCTATTTTAAGTGGCGTTTTCACTGAAATGTGATTTCAAACATTAAGAATTCCCGTTTATACAGCTCAGAACTAGTGTATAAAGCTATGAAATGAGGAGAATACTGTTTATGTTTACAAATGAGGCTTAATTGGCCATGCGTTTTTTGACTGAAACCGTGTATATGCTGAAGGTTCTAGTATTTACCGCTAAGCAAAATCTCAAAATGTGGTAAAACTCTTAAAATACACAATTATCTTTCAAGGAAATGAATATGAACGTGTAACTAACTGTTGAAATACAAGTAAATAGATTCTAATCACATTTATTGCCGAGTTCAATTACCTTGATTACAGGTAGAAAGCTGTGAAATGACGCGAATTCGGATAATATTAACAAGTACGGCTATTTTAAGTACCGTTTTCACTAAGATGTGATTTCTCGGTCCAAGAATTTATATATATAGAGCTCATAACTAGTTTATAAAGCTTTTAAATGAGGCGATTACTGTTTATGTTTACAACTGAGGCTTAATTGGCCACACGTGTTTTGACTGAAACCGTGTATATCCTGAAGGTTCTAGTATTTAGTGCTAAGCACAATCTCAAAATGGCGTAAATCTCTTAAAATAAACAATTATCTTTCCAGGAAAATAATATGAACTCTTAACTAACAGTTGAAATAGAAGTAAATAGATTCTAACCACATTTAATGCCGAGTTCAATTACTGAGATTACAGGTAGAAAGCTCTGAAATGACTCGAATTCTGGTAATATTAACGAGTCCGGCTATTTTAAGTGGCGTTTTCACTGAAATGTGATTTCAAACATTAAGAATTAACGTTTATACAGCTCAGAACTAGTGTATAAAGCTTTGAAATGAGGAGAATACTGTTTATGTTTACAACTGAGGCTTAATTGGCCACGCGTTTTTTGACTGAAACCGGGTATATATCCTGAATGTTCTAGTATTTACTACTAAGCAAACTCTCAAAATGTGGTAAAACTCTTAAAATACACACTTATCTTTCCAGGAAAGGAATATGAACGTTTAACTCACAGTTTAAATACAAGTAAATAGATTCTAACTACATTTAATGCCTTGTATAATTACTGACATTACAGGTAGAGAGCACTGAAATGACGAAAATTCTGATTATATTAACAATTCCGGCTATTGAAAGTGGCGGATTCCCTAAAATGTGATTTCAAACATTAAGAGTTCCTGTTTATAGAGCTCACAACTTGAATAGAAAGCTTTGAAATAAGGAGAATACTGTTTATGTTTAAGACTGAGGTTTAATTGGCGTGGTGTCTTTTGACTGAAACAGTTTATATCCTGTAGGTTCTAGTGTATACTTCAAAGGAAAGAGTCAAAATGTGTTAAAACTCTTCAAATAAACAATTATCTTTCCAGGAAAATAATATGAACTATTAACTAACAGTTGAAATAGAAGGAAATAGATTCTAACCACATTTAATGCCGAGTTCAATTACCTAGATTACAGGTAGAAAGCTCTGAAATGACGCGAATTCTGATAATATTAACAAGTCCGGCTATTTTAAGTGGCGTTTTCACTGAAATGTGATTTCAAACATTAAGAATTCCCGTTTATACAGCTCAGAACTAGTGTATAAAGCTTTGAAATGAGGAGAATACTGTTTATGTTTACAACTGAGGCTTAATTGGCCACACGTGTTTTGACTGAAACCATGTATATCCTGAAGGTTCTAGTATTTAGTGGTAAGCAAACTCTCAAAATGGCGTAAAACTCTTAAAATACACAATTATCTTTCCAGGAAATGAATATCAACGTGTAACTAACTGTTGAAGCACAAGTAAATAGATTCTAACCACTTTTAATGCCGAGTTCAATTACCTAGATTACAGGTAGAAAGCTCTGAAATGACGCGAATTCTGATAATATTAACAAGTCCGGCTATTTTAAGTGCCGTTTTCACTAAAATGTGATTTCTCGGTCAAAGAATTTATGTATATAGACCTCATAAGTAGTTTATAAAGCTTTTAAATGAGGAGATTACTGTTTATGTTTACAAATGAGGCTTAATTGGCCACGCGTTTTTTGACTGAAACCGGCTATTTCCTGAATGTTCTAGTATTTACTACTAAGCAAACTCTCAAAATGTGGTAAAACTCTTAAAATACACACTTATCTTTCCAGGAAATGAATATGAACGTTTAACTCACAGTTTAAATACAAGTAAATAGATTCTAACTACATTTAATGCCGAGTATAATTACTGACATTACAGGTAGAGAGCACTGAAATGACGAACATTCTGATAATATTAACAATTCCGGCTATTTAAAGTGGCGGATTCCCTAAAATGTGATTTCAAACATTAAGAGTTCCTGTTTATAGAGCTCACAACTTGAATAGAAAGCTTTGAAATAAGGAGAATACTGTTTATGTTTAAGACTGAGGTTTAATTGGCGTGGTGTCTTTTGACTGAAACAGTTTATATCCTGTAGGTTCTAGTGTATACTTCAAAGGAAAGAGTCAAAATGTGTTAAAACTCTTAAAATAAACAATTATCTTTCCAGGAAAATAATATGAACTATTAACTAACATTTGAAATAGAAGTAAATAGATTCTAACCACATTTAATGCCGAGTTCAATTACTGAGATTACAGGTAGAGAGCACTGAAATGACTCGAATTCTGGTAATATTAACGAGTCTGGCTATTTTAAGTGGCGTTTTCACTGAAATGTGATTTCAAACATTAAGAATTAACGTTTATACAGCTCAGAACTTGTGTATAAAGCTTTGAAATGAGGAGAATACTGTTTATGTTTACAACTGAGGCTTAATTGGCCATGCGTTTTTTGACTGAAACCGTGTATATGCTGAAGGTTCTAGTATTTACCGCTAAGCAAAATCTCAAAATGTGGTAAAACTCTTAAAATACACAATTATCTTTCAAGGAAATGAATATGAACGTGTAACTAACTGTTGAAATACAAGAAAATAGATTCTAATCACATTTAATGCCGAGTTCAATTACCTAGATTACAGGTAGAAAGCTGTGAAATGACGCGAATTCGGATAATATTAACAAGTCCGGCTATTTTAAGTGCCGTTTTCACTAAGATGTGATTTCTCGGTCCAAGAATTTATATATATAGAGCTCATAACTAGTTTATAAAGCTTTTAAATGAGGCGATTACTGTTTATGTTTACAACTGAGGCTTAATTGGCCACACGTGTTTTGACTGAAACCGTGTATATCCTGAAGGTTCTAGTATTTAGTGCTAAGCACAATCTCAAAATGGCGTAAATCTCTTAAAATAAACAATTATCTTTCCAGGAAAATAATATGAACTCTTAACTAACAGTTGAAATAGAAGTAAATAGATTCTAACCACATTTAATGCCGAGTTCAATTACTGAGATTACAGGTGGAAAGCTCTGAAATGACTCGAATTCTGGTAATATTAACGAGTCCGGCTATTTTAAGTGGCGTTTTCACTGAAATGTGATTTCAAACATTAAGAATTCCCGTTTATACAGCTTGGAACTAGTGTATAAAGCTATGAAATGAGGAGAATACTGTTTATGTTTACAACTGAGGCTTAATTGGCCATGCGTTTTTTGACTGAAACCATGTATATCCTGAAGGTACTAGTATTTAGTGGTAAGCAAACTCTCAAAATGGCGTAAAACTCTTAAAATACACAATTATCTTTCCAGGAAATGAATATCAACGTGTAACTAACTGTTTAAGTACAAGTAAATAGATTCTAACCACATTTAATGCCGAGTTCAATTACCTAGATTACAGGTAGAAAGCTCTGAAATGACGCGAATTCTGATAATATTAACAAGTCCAGCTATTTTAAGTGCCGTTTTCACTAAAATGTGATTTCTCGGTCTAAGAATTTATGTATATAGACCTCATAACTAGTTTATAAAGCTTTTAAATGAGGAGATTACTGTTTATGTTTACAACTGAGGCTTAATTGGCCACGCGTGTTTTGACTGAAACCGTGTATATCCTGAAGGTTCTAGTATTTAGTGCTAAGCAAACTCTCAAAATGGCGTAAAACTCTTAAAATACACACTTATCTTTCCAGGAAATGAATATCAACGTGTAACTAACTGTTGAAATACAAGTAAATAGATTCTAACCACATTTTATGCCAAGTTCAATTACCTAGAGTACAGGTAGAAAGCTCTGAAATGTCGCGAATTCTGATAATATTAACAAGTCTGGCTATTTTAAGTGCCGTTTTCACTAAAAGGTGATTTCTCGGTATAAGAATTTATGTATATAGACCTCATAACTAGTTTATAAAGCTTTTAAATGAGGAGATTACTGTTTATGTTTACAACTGAGGCTTAATTGGCCACGCGTTTTTTGACTGAAACCGGGTATATCCTGAATGTTCTAGTATTTACTGCTAAGCAAACTCTCAAAATGTGGTAAAACTCTTAAAATACACACTTATCTTTCCAGGAAATGAATATGAACGTTTAACTCACAGTTTAAATACAAGTAAATAGATTCTAACTACATTTAATGCCGAGTATAATTACTGACATTACAGGTAGAGAGCACTGAAATGACGAAAATTCTGATAATATTAACAAGTCCGGCTATTTACAGTGGCGGATTCCCTAAAATGTGATTTCAAACATTAAGAGTTCCTGTTTATAGAGCTCACAACTTGAATAGAAAGCTTTGAAATAAGGAGAATACTGTTTATGTTTAAGACTGAGGTTTAATTGGCGGGGTGTCTTTTGACTGAAACAGTTTATATCCTGTAGGTTCTAGTGTATACTTCAAAGGAAAGAGTCAAAATGTGTTAAAACTCTTCAAATAAACAATTATCTTTCCAGGAAAATGATATGAACTATTAACTAACAGTTGAAATAGAAGTAAATAGATTCTCACCACATTTAATGCCGAGTTCAATTACTGAGATTACAGGTAGAAAACTCTGAAATGACTCGAATTCTGGTAATATTAACGAGTCCGGCTATTTTAAGTGGCGTTTTCACTGAAATGTGATTTCAAACATTAAGAATTCCCGTTTATACAGCTCAGAACTAGTGTATAAAGCTATGAAATGAGGAGAATACTGTTTATGTTTACAAATGAGGCTTAATTGGCCATGCGTTTTTTGACTGAAACCGTGTATATGCTGAAGGTTCTAGTATTTACCGCTAAGCAAAATCTCAAAATGTGGTAAAACTCTTAAAATACACAATTATCTTTCAAGGAAATGAATATGAACGTGTAACTAACTGTTGAAATACAAGTAAATAGATTCTAATCACATTTATTGCCGAGTTCAATTACCTTGATTACAGGTAGAAAGCTGTGAAATGACGCGAATTCGGATAATACTAACAAGTACGGCTATTTTAAGTACCGTTTTCACTAAGATGTGATTTCTCGGTCCAAGAATTTATATATATAGAGCTCATAACTAGTTTATAAAGCTTTTAAATGAGGCGATTACTGTTTATGTTTACAACTGAGGCTTAATTGGCCACACGTGTTTTGACTGAAACCGTGTATATCCTGAAGGTTCTAGTATTTAGTGCTAAGCACAATCTCAAAATGGCGTAAATCTCTTAAAATAAACAATTATCTTTCCAGGAAAATAATATGAACTCTTAACTAACAGTTGAAATAGAAGTAAATAGATTCTAACCACATTTAATGCCGAGTTCAATTACTGAGATTACAGGTAGAAAGCTCTGAAATGACTCGAATTCTGGTAATATTAACGAGTCCGGCTATTTTAAGTGGCGTTTTCACTGAAATGTGATTTCAAACATTAAGAATTAACGTTTATACAGCTCAGAACTAGTGTATAAAGCTTTGAAATGAGGAGAATACTGTTTATGTTTACAACTGAGGCTTAATTGGCCACGCGTTTTTTGACTGAAACCGGGTATATATCCTGAATGTTCTAGTATTTACTACTAAGCAAACTCTCAAAATGTGGTAAAACTCTTAAAATACACACTTATCTTTCCAGGAAAGGAATATGAACGTTTAACTCACAGTTTAAATACAAGTAAATAGATTCTAACTACATTTAATGCCTTGTATAATTACTGACATTACAGGTAGAGAGCACTGAAATGACGAAAATTCTGATTATATTAACAATTCCGGCTATTGAAAGTGGCGGATTCCCTAAAATGTGATTTCAAACATTAAGAGTTCCTGTTTATAGAGCTCACAACTTGAATAGAAAGCTTTGAAATAAGGAGAATACTGTTTATGTTTAAGACTGAGGTTTAATTGGCGTGGTGTCTTTTGACTGAAACAGTTTATATCCTGTAGGTTCTAGTGTATACTTCAAAGGAAAGAGTCAAAATGTGTTAAAACTCTTCAAATAAACAATTATCTTTCCAGGAAAATAATATGAACTATTAACTAACAGTTGAAATAGAAGGAAATAGATTCTAACCACATTTAATGCCGAGTTCAATTACCTAGATTACAGGTAGAAAGCTCTGAAATGACGCGAATTCTGATAATATTAACAAGTCCGGCTATTTTAAGTGGCGTTTTCACTGAAATGTGATTTCAAACATTAAGAATTCCCGTTTATACAGCTCAGAACTAGTGTATAAAGCTTTGAAATGAGGAGAATACTGTTTATGTTTACAACTGAGGCTTAATTGGCCACACGTGTTTTGACTGAAACCATGTATATCCTGAAGGTTCTAGTATTTAGTGGTAAGCAAACTCTCAAAATGGCGTAAAACTCTTAAAATACACAATTATCTTTCCAGGAAATGAATATCAACGTGTAACTAACTGTTGAAGCACAAGTAAATAGATTCTAACCACTTTTAATGCCGAGTTCAATTACCTAGATTACAGGTAGAAAGCTCTGAAATGACGCGAATTCTGATAATATTAACAAGTCCGGCTATTTTAAGTGCCGTTTTCACTAAAATGTGATTTCTCGGTCAAAGAATTTATGTATATAGACCTCATAACTAGTTTATAAAGCTTTTAAATGAGGAGATTACTGTTTATGTTTACAAATGAGGCTTAATTGGCCACGCGTTTTTTGACTGAAACCGGCTATTTCCTGAATGTTCTAGTATTTACTACTAAGCAAACTCTCAAAATGTGGTTAAACTCTTAAAATACACACTTATCTTTCCAGGAAATGAATATGAACGTTTAACTCACAGTTTAAATACAAGTAAATAGATTCTAACTACATTTAATGCCGAGTATAATTACTGACATTACAGGTAGAGAGCACTGAAATGACGAAAATTCTGATAATATTAACAAGTCCGGCTATTTACAGTGGCGGATTCCCTAAAATGTGATTTCAAACATTAAGAGTTCCTGTTTATAGAGCTCACAACTTGAATAGAAAGCTTTGAAATAAGGAGAATACTGTTTATGTTTAAGACTGAGGTTTAATTGGCGGGGTGTCTTTTGACTGAAACAGTTTATATCCTGTAGGTTCTAGTGTATACTTCAAAGGAAAGAGTCAAAATGTGTTAAAACTCTTCAAATAAACAATTATCTTTCCAGGAAAATGATATGAACTATTAACTAACAGTTGAAATAGAAGTAAATAGATTCTCACCACATTTAATGCCGAGTTCAATTACTGAGATTACAGGTAGAAAACTCTGAAATGACTCGAATTCTGGTAATATTAACGAGTCTGGCTATTTTAAGTGGCGTTTTCACTGAAATGTGATTTCAAACATTAAGAATTAACGTTTATACAGCTCAGAACTTGTGTATAAAGCTTTGAAATGAGGAGAATACTGTTTATGTTTACAACTGAGGCTTAATTGGCCATGCGTTTTTTGACTGAAACCGTGTATATGCTGAAGGTTCTAGTATTTACCGCTAAGCAAAATCTCAAAATGTGGTAAAACTCTTAAAATACACAATTATCTTTCAAGGAAATGAATATGAACGTGTAACTAACTGTTGAAATACAAGAAAATAGATTCTAATCACATTTAATGCCGAGTTCAATTACCTAGATTACAGGTAGAAAGCTGTGAAATGACGCGAATTCGGATAATATTAACAAGTCCGGCTATTTTAAGTGCCGTTTTCACTAAGATGTGATTTCTCGGTCCAAGAATTTATATATATAGAGCTCATAACTAGTTTATAAAGCTTTTAAATGAGGCGATTACTGTTTATGTTTACAACTGAGGCTTAATTGGCCACACGTGTTTTGACTGAAACCGTGTATATCCTGAAGGTTCTAGTATTTAGTGCTAAGCACAATCTCAAAATGGCGTAAATCTCTTAAAATAAACAATTATCTTTCCAGGAAAATAATATGAACTCTTAACTAACAGTTGAAATAGAAGTAAATAGATTCTAACCACATTTAATGCCGAGTTCAATTACTGAGATTACAGGTGGAAAGCTCTGAAATGACTCGAATTCTGGTAATATTAACGAGTCCGGCTATTTTAAGTGGCGTTTTCACTGAAATGTGATTTCAAACATTAAGAATTAACGTTTATACAGCTCAGAACTAGTGTATAAAGCTTTGAAATGAGGAGAATACTATTTATGTTTACAACTGAGGCTTAATTGGCCACACGTGTTTTGACTGAAACCATGTATATCCTGAAGGTACTAGTATTTAGTGGTAAGCAAACTCTCAAAATGGCGTAAAACTCTTAAAATACACAATTATCTTTCCAGGAAATGAATATCAACGTGTAACTAACTGTTGAAGTACAAGTAAATAGATTCTAACCACATTTAATGCCGAGTTCAATTACCTAGATTACAGGTAGAAAGCTCTGAAATGACGCGAATTCTGATAATATTAACAAGTCCAGCTATTTTAAGTGCCGTTTTCACTAAAATGTGATTTCTCGGTCTAAGAATTTATGTATATAGACCTCATAACTAGTTTATAAAGCTTTTAAATGAGGAGATTACTGTTTATGTTTACAACTGAGGCTTAATTGGCCACGCGTTTTTTGACTGAAACCGGGTATATCCTGAATGTTCTAGTATTTACTGCTAAGCAAACTCTCAAAATGTGGTAAAACTCTTAAAATACACACTTATCTTTCCAGGAAATGAATATGAACGTTAAACTCACAGTTTAAA
Organism: Myotis nattereri; assembly: GCF_964212035.1. Classification (NCBI taxonomy): domain Eukaryota; kingdom Metazoa; phylum Chordata; class Mammalia; order Chiroptera; family Vespertilionidae; genus Myotis; species Myotis nattereri. The sequence continues at coordinate 101,190,155 of NC_138076.1, read as the reverse complement.
TACAAGTAAATAGATTCTAACTACATTTAATGCCGAGTATAATTACTGACATTACAGGTAGAGAGCACTGAAATGACGAAAATTCTGATAATATTAACAAGTCCGGCTATTTAAAGTGGCGGATTCCCTAAAATGTGATTTCAAACATTAAGAGTTCCTGTTTATAGAGCTCACAACTTGTATATAAAGCTTTGAAATAAGGAGAATACTGTTTATGTTTAAGACTGAGGTTTAATTGGCGTGGTGTCTTTTGACTGAAACAGTTTATATCCTGAAGGTTCTAGTGTATACTTCAAAGGAAACAGTCAAAATGTGTTAAAACTCTTAAAATAAACAATTATCTTTCCAGGAAATGAATATGGACCTGTAACAAACAGTTGAAACACAACTAAATAGATTCGAACCACTTTTTATGCCGAGTTCAATTAGAGAGATTACAGGTAGAGAGCTCTTAAATGATGAGAACTCTGAAAATATTAACAAGTCCGGGTATTTAAAGTGCCCTTTTCACTAAAATGTGATTTCACGGTCTAAGAATTTATATATATAGAGCTCATAACTAGTTTATAAAGCTTTGAAATGAGGAGATTACTGTTTATGTTTACAACTGAGGCTTAATTGGCCACGCGTGTTTTGACTGAAACCGTGTATATCCTGAAGGTTCTAGTATTTAGTGCTAAGCAAACTCTCAAAATGGCGTAAAACTCTTAAAATACACACTTATCTTTCCAGGAAATGAATATCAACGTGTAACTAACTGTTTAAGTACAAGTAAATAGATTCTAACCACATTTAATGCCGAGTTCAATTACCTAGATTACAGGTAGAAAGCTCTGAAATGACGCGAATTCTGATAATATTAACAAGTCCAGCTATTTTAAGTGCCGTTTTCACTAAAATGTGATTTCTCGGTCTAAGAATTTATGTATATAGACCTCATAACTAGTTTATAAAGCTTTTAAATGAGGAGATTACTGTTTATGTTTACAACTGAGGCTTAATTGGCCACGCGTGTTTTGACTGAAACCGTGTATATCCTGAAGGTTCTAGTATTTAGTGCTAAGCAAACTCTCAAAATGGCGTAAAACTCTTAAAATACACACTTATCTTTCCAGGAAATGAATATCAACGTGTAACTAACTGTTGAAATACAAGTAAATAGATTCTAACCACATTTTATGCCAAGTTCAATTACCTAGAGTACAGGTAGAAAGCTCTGAAATGTCGCGAATTCTGATAATATTAACAAGTCTGGCTATTTTAAGTGCCGTTTTCACTAAAAGGTGATTTCTCGGTATAAGAATTTATGTATATAGACCTCATAACTAGTTTATAAAGCTTTTAAATGAGGAGATTACTGTTTATGTTTACAACTGAGGCTTAATTGGCCACGCGTTTTTTGACTGAAACCGGGTATATCCTGAATGTTCTAGTATTTACTGCTAAGCAAACTCTCAAAATGTGGTAAAACTCTTAAAATACACACTTATCTTTCCAGGAAATGAATATGAACGTTTAACTCACAGTTTAAATACAAGTAAATAGATTCTAACTACATTTAATGCCGAGTATAATTACTGACATTACAGGTAGAGAGCACTGAAATGACGAAAATTCTGATAATATTAACAAGTCCGGCTATTTACAGTGGCGGATTCCCTAAAATGTGATTTCAAACATTAAGAGTTCCTGTTTATAGAGCTCACAACTTGAATAGAAAGCTTTGAAATAAGGAGAATACTGTTTATGTTTAAGACTGAGGTTTAATTGGCGGGGTGTCTTTTGACTGAAACAGTTTATATCCTGTAGGTTCTAGTGTATACTTCAAAGGAAAGAGTCAAAATGTGTTAAAACTCTTCAAATAAACAATTATCTTTCCAGGAAAATGATATGAACTATTAACTAACAGTTGAAATAGAAGTAAATAGATTCTCACCACATTTAATGCCGAGTTCAATTACTGAGATTACAGGTAGAAAACTCTGAAATGACTCGAATTCTGGTAATATTAACGAGTCCGGCTATTTTAAGTGGCGTTTTCACTGAAATGTGATTTCAAACATTAAGAATTCCCGTTTATACAGCTCAGAACTAGTGTATAAAGCTATGAAATGAGGAGAATACTGTTTATGTTTACAAATGAGGCTTAATTGGCCATGCGTTTTTTGACTGAAACCGTGTATATGCTGAAGGTTCTAGTATTTACCGCTAAGCAAAATCTCAAAATGTGGTAAAACTCTTAAAATACACAATTATCTTTCAAGGAAATGAATATGAACGTGTAACTAACTGTTGAAATACAAGTAAATAGATTCTAATCACATTTATTGCCGAGTTCAATTACCTTGATTACAGGTAGAAAGCTGTGAAATGACGCGAATTCGGATAATACTAACAAGTACGGCTATTTTAAGTACCGTTTTCACTAAGATGTGATTTCTCGGTCCAAGAATTTATATATATAGAGCTCATAACTAGTTTATAAAGCTTTTAAATGAGGCGATTACTGTTTATGTTTACAACTGAGGCTTAATTGGCCACACGTGTTTTGACTGAAACCGTGTATATCCTGAAGGTTCTAGTATTTAGTGCTAAGCACAATCTCAAAATGGCGTAAATCTCTTAAAATAAACAATTATCTTTCCAGGAAAATAATATGAACTCTTAACTAACAGTTGAAATAGAAGTAAATAGATTCTAACCACATTTAATGCCGAGTTCAATTACTGAGATTACAGGTAGAAAGCTCTGAAATGACTCGAATTCTGGTAATATTAACGAGTCCGGCTATTTTAAGTGGCGTTTTCACTGAAATGTGATTTCAAACATTAAGAATTAACGTTTATACAGCTCAGAACTAGTGTATAAAGCTTTGAAATGAGGAGAATACTGTTTATGTTTACAACTGAGGCTTAATTGGCCACGCGTTTTTTGACTGAAACCGGGTATATATCCTGAATGTTCTAGTATTTACTACTAAGCAAACTCTCAAAATGTGGTAAAACTCTTAAAATACACACTTATCTTTCCAGGAAAGGAATATGAACGTTTAACTCACAGTTTAAATACAAGTAAATAGATTCTAACTACATTTAATGCCTTGTATAATTACTGACATTACAGGTAGAGAGCACTGAAATGACGAAAATTCTGATTATATTAACAATTCCGGCTATTGAAAGTGGCGGATTCCCTAAAATGTGATTTCAAACATTAAGAGTTCCTGTTTATAGAGCTCACAACTTGAATAGAAAGCTTTGAAATAAGGAGAATACTGTTTATGTTTAAGACTGAGGTTTAATTGGCGTGGTGTCTTTTGACTGAAACAGTTTATATCCTGTAGGTTCTAGTGTATACTTCAAAGGAAAGAGTCAAAATGTGTTAAAACTCTTCAAATAAACAATTATCTTTCCAGGAAAATAATATGAACTATTAACTAACAGTTGAAATAGAAGGAAATAGATTCTAACCACATTTAATGCCGAGTTCAATTACCTAGATTACAGGTAGAAAGCTCTGAAATGACGCGAATTCTGATAATATTAACAAGTCCGGCTATTTTAAGTGGCGTTTTCACTGAAATGTGATTTCAAACATTAAGAATTCCCGTTTATACAGCTCAGAACTAGTGTATAAAGCTTTGAAATGAGGAGAATACTGTTTATGTTTACAACTGAGGCTTAATTGGCCACACGTGTTTTGACTGAAACCATGTATATCCTGAAGGTTCTAGTATTTAGTGGTAAGCAAACTCTCAAAATGGCGTAAAACTCTTAAAATACACAATTATCTTTCCAGGAAATGAATATCAACGTGTAACTAACTGTTGAAGCACAAGTAAATAGATTCTAACCACTTTTAATGCCGAGTTCAATTACCTAGATTACAGGTAGAAAGCTCTGAAATGACGCGAATTCTGATAATATTAACAAGTCCGGCTATTTTAAGTGCCGTTTTCACTAAAATGTGATTTCTCGGTCAAAGAATTTATGTATATAGACCTCATAACTAGTTTATAAAGCTTTTAAATGAGGAGATTACTGTTTATGTTTACAAATGAGGCTTAATTGGCCACGCGTTTTTTGACTGAAACCGGCTATTTCCTGAATGTTCTAGTATTTACTACTAAGCAAACTCTCAAAATGTGGTAAAACTCTTAAAATACACACTTATCTTTCCAGGAAATGAATATGAACGTTTAACTCACAGTTTAAATACAAGTAAATAGATTCTAACTACATTTAATGCCGAGTATAATTACTGACATTACAGGTAGAGAGCACTGAAATGACGAAAATTCTGATAATATTAACAAGTCCGGCTATTTACAGTGGCGGATTCCCTAAAATGTGATTTCAAACATTAAGAGTTCCTGTTTATAGAGCTCACAACTTGAATAGAAAGCTTTGAAATAAGGAGAATACTGTTTATGTTTAAGACTGAGGTTTAATTGGCGGGGTGTCTTTTGACTGAAACAGTTTATATCCTGTAGGTTCTAGTGTATACTTCAAAGGAAAGAGTCAAAATGTGTTAAAACTCTTCAAATAAACAATTATCTTTCCAGGAAAATGATATGAACTATTAACTAACAGTTGAAATAGAAGTAAATAGATTCTCACCACATTTAATGCCGAGTTCAATTACTGAGATTACAGGTAGAAAACTCTGAAATGACTCGAATTCTGGTAATATTAACGAGTCTGGCTATTTTAAGTGGCGTTTTCACTGAAATGTGATTTCAAACATTAAGAATTAACGTTTATACAGCTCAGAACTTGTGTATAAAGCTTTGAAATGAGGAGAATACTGTTTATGTTTACAACTGAGGCTTAATTGGCCATGCGTTTTTTGACTGAAACCGTGTATATGCTGAAGGTTCTAGTATTTACCGCTAAGCAAAATCTCAAAATGTGGTAAAACTCTTAAAATACACAATTATCTTTCAAGGAAATGAATATGAACGTGTAACTAACTGTTGAAATACAAGAAAATAGATTCTAATCACATTTAATGCCGAGTTCAATTACCTAGATTACAGGTAGAAAGCTGTGAAATGACGCGAATTCGGATAATATTAACAAGTCCGGCTATTTTAAGTGCCGTTTTCACTAAGATGTGATTTCTCGGTCCAAGAATTTATATATATAGAGCTCATAACTAGTTTATAAAGCTTTTAAATGAGGCGATTACTGTTTATGTTTACAACTGAGGCTTAATTGGCCACACGTGTTTTGACTGAAACCGTGTATATCCTGAAGGTTCTAGTATTTAGTGCTAAGCACAATCTCAAAATGGCGTAAATCTCTTAAAATAAACAATTATCTTTCCAGGAAAATAATATGAACTCTTAACTAACAGTTGAAATAGAAGTAAATAGATTCTAACCACATTTAATGCCGAGTTCAATTACTGAGATTACAGGTGGAAAGCTCTGAAATGACTCGAATTCTGGTAATATTAACGAGTCCGGCTATTTTAAGTGGCGTTTTCACTGAAATGTGATTTCAAACATTAAGAATTAACGTTTATACAGCTCAGAACTAGTGTATAAAGCTTTGAAATGAGGAGAATACTATTTATGTTTACAACTGAGGCTTAATTGGCCACACGTGTTTTGACTGAAACCATGTATATCCTGAAGGTACTAGTATTTAGTGGTAAGCAAACTCTCAAAATGGCGTAAAACTCTTAAAATACACAATTATCTTTCCAGGAAATGAATATCAACGTGTAACTAACTGTTGAAGTACAAGTAAATAGATTCTAACCACATTTAATGCCGAGTTCAATTACCTAGATTACAGGTAGAAAGCTCTGAAATGACGCGAATTCTGATAATATTAACAAGTCCAGCTATTTTAAGTGCCGTTTTCACTAAAATGTGATTTCTCGGTCTAAGAATTTATGTATATAGACCTCATAACTAGTTTATAAAGCTTTTAAATGAGGAGATTACTGTTTATGTTTACAACTGAGGCTTAATTGGCCACGCGTTTTTTGACTGAAACCGGGTATATCCTGAATGTTCTAGTATTTACTGCTAAGCAAACTCTCAAAATGTGGTAAAACTCTTAAAATACACACTTATCTTTCCAGGAAATGAATATGAACGTTTAACTAACAGTTGAAATACAAGTAAATAGATTCTAACTACATTTAATGCCGAGTTCAATTACTGACATTACAGGTAGAGAGCACTGAAATGACGAAAATTCTGATAATATTAACAGGTCCGGCTATTTACAGTGGCGGATTCCCTAAAATGTGATTTCAAACATTAAGAGTTCCTGTTTATAGAGCTCACAACTTGTATATAAAGCTTTGAAATAAGGAGAATACTGTTTATGTTTACACCTGAGGCTTAATTGGCGTGGCCTCCTTTGACTGAAACAGTTTATATCCTGAAGGTTCTAGTGTATACTTCAAAGGAAACAGTCAAAATGTGTTAAAACTCTTAAAATAAACAATTATCTTTCCAGGAAATGAATATGGACCTGTAACAAACAGTTGAAACACAAGTAAATAGATTCGAACCACTTTTTATGCCGAGTTCAATTAGAGAGATTACAGGTAGAGAGCTCTGAAATGATGAGAATTCTGAAAATATTAACAAGTCCGGGTATTTAAAGTGCCGTTTTCACTAAAATGTGATTTCACGGTCTAAGAATTTATATATAGAGAGCTCATAACTAGTTTATAATTCTTTGAAATGAGGAGATTACTGTTTATGTTTACAACTGAGGCTTAATTGGCCACGCGTGTTTTGACTGAAACCGTGTATATCCTGAAGGTTCTAGTATTTAGTGCTAAGCAAACTCTCAAAATGGCGTAAAACTCTTAAAATACACACTTATCTTTCCAGGAAATGAATATCAACGTGTAACTAACTGTTGAAATACAAGTAAATAGATTCTAACCACATTTAATGCCGAGTTCAATTACCTAGAGTACAGGTAGAAAGCTCTGAAATGTCGCGAATTCTGATAATATTAACAAGTCCGGCTATTTTAAGTGCCGTTTTCACAAAAAGGTGATTTCTCGGTCTAAGAATTTATGTATATAGACCTCATAACTAGTTTATAAAGCTTTTAAATGAGGACATTACTGTTTATGTTTACAACTGAGGCTTAATTGGCCACGCGTTTTTTGACTGAAACCGGGTATATCCTTAATGTTCTAGTATTTACTGCTAAGCAAACTCTCAAAATGTGGTAAAACTCTTAAAACACACTTATCTTTCCAGGAAACGAATATGTACCTGTAACAAACAGTTGAAACACAAGTAAATAGATTCGAACCACTTTTTATGCCGAGTTCAATTAGAGAGATTACAGGCAGAGAGCTCTGAAATGATGAGAATTCTGAAAATATTAACAAGTCCGGGTATTTAAAGTGCCGTTTTCACTAAAGTGTGATTTCAAACATTAAGATTTCTGTTTATAGAGCTCAGAATTTGTGAATAAAGCTTTGAAATGAGGAGAATACTGTTCATGTTTACAACTGAGGCTTAATTGGCCCCACGTTTTTTAGTGAAACCGTGTATATCCTGAAGGTTCTATTATTTACTTCTAAGGAAACTCTCAAAATGTTTTAAAACTCTTAAAATACACAATGATCTTTCCAGGAAACGAATATGAACCTGTAACTAACAGTTGAAATACAAGTAAATAGATTCTAACCACATTTAATGCCGAGTTCCATTACCGAGATTACAGGTAGAAAGCTCTGAAATGACGAAAATTCTGATAATATTAACAAGTCCGGCTACTTTATGTGGCGTTTTCACTAAAATGTGATTTCAAACATTAATAATTTCTGTTTATAGAGCTCAGAACTTGTGTAAAAAGCTTCGAAATTAAGAGACTGCTGTTCATGTTAACAACTGAGGCTTAATTGGCCCCACGTTTTTTGACTGAAACCGTGTATATCCTTAAGGTTCTAGTATTTACTTCTAAGGAAACTCTCAAAATGTGGTAAAACTCTTAAAAAACACAATGATCTTTCCAGGAAACCAATATGAACCTGTAACTAACAGTTGAAATACTAGAAAATAGATTCGAACAACATTTAATTCCGAGTTCAATTACCGAGATTACAGGTAGAAAGCTCAGCAATGACCAAAATTCTGATGATATTATGAAGTCTGGCAATTTTAAGTGGCGTTTTCACTAAAATGTGATTTCAAACCTTAATAATTCCTTTTGATACAGCTCAGAACTTGTGTATAAGGCTTTGAAATGAGGAGAATACTGTTCATGTTTACAACTGAGGCTTAAGTGGCCATGCGTTTTTTGAATGAAAACACGTATATCCTGTAGGTTCTAGTATTTACTTCTAAGGAAACTCTCAAAATGTGGTAAAACTCTTAAAATACAGAATTATCTTTACAGGTAACGAATATGATCCTGTAACTAACAGTTGAAATACAAGTAAATATCTTCTAACCACATTTAATGCCGAGTTCAATTACCGAGATTACAGGTAGAAAGCTCTGAAATGAGGAAAATTCTGATAATATTAACGAGTCCGGCTATTTTATATGGCGTTTTCACTAAAATGTGATTTCAAACATTAAGATTTCTGTTTATAGAGCTCAGAATTTTGAATAAAGCTTTGAAATGAGGAGAATACTGTTCATGTTTACAACTGAGGCTTAATTGGCCCCACTTTTTTTGACTGAAACAGTGTTTATTCTGAAGTTGAATATTTACTTCTAAGGAAACTCTCAAAATGTGGAAAAACTCTTAAAAGACACAATGATCTTTCCAGGAAACGAATATGTACCTGTAACTAAAAGTTGAAATTCATGTGAATAGATTCTAACAACATTTAATGTCGATTTCAATTACCGAGATTACAGGAATAGAGCTCTGAAATGAGGAGAATTTAGATAATATTAAGGTGTCCGGATATTTTATGTGGCGTTTTCACTAAAATGTGATTTCAAACATTAAGATTTCTGTTTATAGAGCTCAGAATTTGTGAATAAAGCTTTGAAATGAGGAGAATACTGTTCATGTTTACAACTGAGGCTTAATTGGCCCCACGTTTTTTAGTGAAACCCTGTATATCCTGAAGGTTCTAGTATTTACTTCTAAGGAAACTCTCAAAATGTGGTACAGCTCTTAAAATACACAATGATCTTTCCAGGAAACGAATATGAACCTGTAACTAACAGTTGAAATACAAGTAAATAGTTTCTAACCACATTTAATGCTGAGTTCAATTACTGAGATTACAGGTAGAAAGCTCTGAAATGACGAGAATTGTAATAATATTAACAAGTCCGGCTATTTTATGTCGCGTTTTCACTAAAATGTGATTTCATAATTTAAGATTTCTGTTAATAGAGCTCAGAATTTGTATATAAAGCTTTGAAATTAGGAGAATACTGTTCATGTTCACAACTGAGGCTTAATTGGCCACGCGTTTTTTGACTGAAATCGTGTATATCCTGTAGGTTCTAGTATTTACTTCTAAGGAAACTCTCAAAATGTGTTAAAACTCTTAAAATACAGAAATATCTTTCCAGGAAAGGAATTTGAACCTGTAACTAACAGTTGAAATACAAGTAAATAGATTCTAACCACATTTAATGCCGAGTTCCATTACCGAGATTACAGGTAGAAAGCTCTGAAATGACGAAAATTCTGCTAATATTAATGAGTCCGGCTATTTTAAGTGACGTTTTCACTAAAATGTGATTTCAAACATTAAGATTTCTGTTTATAGAGCTCAGAATTTGTGTATAAAGCTTTGAAATGAGGAGAATAATGTTCATGTTTACAACTGAGGCTTAATTGGCCACGCGTTTTTTGACTGATACCGTGTATATCCTGTAGGTTCTAGTATTTACTTCTAAGGAAACTCTCAAAATGTGGTAAAACTCTTAAAATACACAATGATCTTTCCAGGAAAAGAATATGTACCTGTAACTAAAAGTTGAAATACATGTAAATAGATTCTAACCACATTTAATGCCGATTTCAATTACCGAGATTACAGGAAGAGAGCTCTGAAATGAGGAGAATTTAGATAATCTTAAGGAGTCCGGATATTTTATGTGGCGTTTTCACTAAAATGTGATTTCAAACACTAAGATTTCTGTTTATAGAGCTCAGAATTTGTGAATAAAGCTTTGAAATGAGGAGAATACTGTTCATGTTTACAACTGAGGCTTAATTGGCCCCACGTTTTTTGACTGAAACCGTGTATATCCTGAAGGTTAGTATTTACTTCTAAGGAAACTCTCAAAATGTGGTAAAACTCTTAAAATACACAATGATCTTTCCAGGAAACGAATATGAACCTGTAACTAACAGTTGAAATACAAGTAATTAGATTCTAACCACATTTAATGCCGAGTTCCATTACCGAGATTACAGGTAGAAAGCTCTGAAATGACGAAAATTCTGATAATATTAACAAGTCCGGCTACTTTATGTGGCGTTTTCACTAAAATGTGATTTCAAACATTAATAATTTCTGTTTATAGAGCTCAGAACTTGTGTAAAAAGCTTCGAAATGAAGAGACTGCTGTTCATGTTTACAACTGAGGCTTAATTGGCCCCACGTTTCTTGACTGAAACCGTGTATATTCCTTAAGGTTCTAGTATTTACTTCTAAGGAAACTCTCAAAATGTGGTAAAACTCTTAAAAAACACAATGATCTTTCCAGGAAACGAATATGAACCTGTAACTAACAGTTGAAATACTAGAAAATAGATTCGAACAACATTTAATGCCGAGTTCAATTACCGAGATTACAGGTAGAAAGCTCAGCAATGACCAAAATTCTGATGATATTATGAAGTCTGGCAATTTTAAGTGGCGTTTTCACTAAAATGTGATTTCAAACCTTAATAATTCCTTTTGATACAGCTCAGAACTTGTGTATAAGGCTTTGAAATGAGGAGAATACTGTTCATGTTTACAACTGAGGCTTAAGTGGCCATGCGTTTTTTGACTGAAAACACGTATATCCTGTAGGTTCTAGTATTTATTTCTAAGGAAACTCTCAAAATGTGGTAAAACTCTTAAAATACAGAATTATCTTTACAGGTAACGAATATGATCCTGTAACTAACAGTTGAAATACAAGTAAATATCTTCTAACCACATTTAATGCCGAGTTCAATTACCGAGATTACAGGTAGAAAGCTCTGAAATGAGGAAAATTCTGATAATATTAACGAGTCCGGCTATTTTATGTGGCGTTTTCACTAAAATGTGATTTCATAATTTAAGATTACTGTTAATAGAGCTCAGAATTTGTGTATAAAGCTTTGAAATGAGGAGAATACTGTTCATGTTTACAACTGAGGCTTAATTGGCTCCACTTTTTTTGACTGAAACCGTGTATATTCTGAAGGTTAGTATTTACTTCTAAGGAAACTCTCAAAATGTGGTAAAACTCTTAAAATACACAATGATCTTTCCAGGAAACCAATATGAACCTGTAACTAACAGTTGAAATACTAGAAAATAGATTCGAACAACATTTAATTCCGAGTTCAATTACCGAGATTACAGGTAGAAAGCTCAGCAATGACCAAAATTCTGATGATATTATGAAGTCTGGCAATTTTAAGTGGCGTTTTCACTAAAATGTGATTTCAAACCTTAATAATTCCTTTTGATACAGCTCAGAACTTGTGTATAAGGCTTTGAAATGAGGAGAATACTGTTCATGTTTACAACTGAGGCTTAAGTGGCCATGCGTTTTTTGAATGAAAACACGTATATCCTGTAGGTTCTAGTATTTACTTCTAAGGAAACTCTCAAAATGTGGTAAAACTCTTAAAATACAGAATTATCTTTACAGGTAACGAATATGATCCTGTAACTAACAGTTGAAATACAAGTAAATATCTTCTAACCACATTTAATGCCGAGTTCAATTACCGAGATTACAGGTAGAAAGCTCTGAAATGAGGAAAATTCTGATAATATTAACGAGTCCGGCTATTTTATATGGCGTTTTCACTAAAATGTGATTTCAAACATTAAGATTTCTGTTTATAGAGCTCAGAATTTTGAATAAAGCTTTGAAATGAGGAGAATACTGTTCATGTTTACAACTGAGGCTTAATTGGCCCCACTTTTTTTGACTGAAACAGTGTTTATTCTGAAGTTGAATATTTACTTCTAAGGAAACTCTCAAAATGTGGAAAAACTCTTAAAAGACACAATGATCTTTCCAGGAAACGAATATGTACCTGTAACTAAAAGTTGAAATTCATGTGAATAGATTCTAACAACATTTAATGTCGATTTCAATTACCGAGATTACAGGAATAGAGCTCTGAAATGAGGAGAATTTAGATAATATTAAGGTGTCCGGATATTTTATGTGGCGTTTTCACTAAAATGTGATTTCAAACATTAAGATTTCTGTTTATAGAGCTCAGAATTTGTGAATAAAGCTTTGAAATGAGGAGAATACTGTTCATGTTTACAACTGAGGCTTAATTGGCCCCACGTTTTTTAGTGAAACCCTGTATATCCTGAAGGTTCTAGTATTTACTTCTAAGGAAACTCTCAAAATGTGGTACAGCTCTTAAAATACACAATGATCTTTCCAGGAAACGAATATGAACCTGTAACTAACAGTTGAAATACAAGTAAATAGTTTCTAACCACATTTAATGCTGAGTTCAATTACTGAGATTACAGGTAGAAAGCTCTGAAATGACGAGAATTGTAATAATATTAACAAGTCCGGCTATTTTATGTCGCGTTTTCACTAAAATGTGATTTCATAATTTAAGATTTCTGTTAATAGAGCTCAGAATTTGTATATAAAGCTTTGAAATTAGGAGAATACTGTTCATGTTCACAACTGAGGCTTAATTGGCCACGCGTTTTTTGACTGAAATCGTGTATATCCTGTAGGTTCTAGTATTTACTTCTAAGGAAACTCTCAAAATGTGTTAAAACTCTTAAAATACAGAAATATCTTTCCAGGAAAGGAATTTGAACCTGTAACTAACAGTTGAAATACAAGTAAATAGATTCTAACCACATTTAATGCCGAGTTCCATTACCGAGATTACAGGTAGAAAGCTCTGAAATGACGAAAATTCTGCTAATATTAATGAGTCCGGCTATTTTAAGTGACGTTTTCACTAAAATGTGATTTCAAACATTAAGATTTCTGTTTATAGAGCTCAGAATTTGTGTATAAAGCTTTGAAATGAGGAGAATAATGTTCATGTTTACAACTGAGGCTTAATTGGCCACGCGTTTTTTGACTGATACCGTGTATATCCTGTAGGTTCTAGTATTTACTTCTAAGGAAACTCTCAAAATGTGGTAAAACTCTTAAAATACACAATGATCTTTCCAGGAAAAGAATATGTACCTGTAACTAAAAGTTGAAATACATGTAAATAGATTCTAACCACATTTAATGCCGATTTCAATTACCGAGATTACAGGAAGAGAGCTCTGAAATGAGGAGAATTTAGATAATCTTAAGGAGTCCGGATATTTTATGTGGCGTTTTCACTAAAATGTGATTTCAAACACTAAGATTTCTGTTTATAGAGCTCAGAATTTGTGAATAAAGCTTTGAAATGAGGAGAATACTGTTCATGTTTACAACTGAGGCTTAATTGGCCCCACGTTTTTTGACTGAAACCGTGTATATCCTGAAGGTTAGTATTTACTTCTAAGGAAACTCTCAAAATGTGGTAAAACTCTTAAAATACACAATGATCTTTCCAGGAAACGAATATGAACCTGTAACTAACAGTTGAAATACAAGTAATTAGATTCTAACCACATTTAATGCCGAGTTCCATTACCGAGATTACAGGTAGAAAGCTCTGAAATGACGAAAATTCTGATAATATTAACAAGTCCGGCTACTTTATGTGGCGTTTTCACTAAAATGTGATTTCAAACATTAAGATTTCTGTTTATAGAGCTCAGAATTTGTGTATAAAGCTTTGAAATGAGGAGAATAATGTTCATGTTTACAACTGAGGCTTAATTGGCCACGCGTTTTTTGACTGATACCGTGTATATCCTGTAGGTTCTAGTATTTACTTCTAAGGAAACTCTCAAAATGTGGTAAAACTCTTAAAATACACAATGATCTTTCCAGGAAAAGAATATGTACCTGTAACTAAAAGTTGAAATACATGTAAATAGATTCTAACCACATTTAATGCCGATTTCAATTACCGAGATTACAGGAAGAGAGCTCTGAAATGAGGAGAATTTAGATAATCTTAAGGAGTCCGGATATTTTATGTGGCGTTTTCACTAAAATGTGATTTCAAACACTAAGATTTCTGTTTATAGAGCTCAGAATTTGTGAATAAAGCTTTGAAATGAGGAGAATACTGTTCATGTTTACAACTGAGGCTTAATTGGCCCCACGTTTTTTGACTGAAACCGTGTATATCCTGAAGGTTAGTATTTACTTCTAAGGAAACTCTCAAAATGTGGTAAAACTCTTAAAATACACAATGATCTTTCCAGGAAACGAATATGAACCTGTAACTAACAGTTGAAATACAAGTAATTAGATTCTAACCACATTTAATGCCGAGTTCCATTACCGAGATTACAGGTAGAAAGCTCTGAAATGACGAAAATTCTGATAATATTAACAAGTCCGGCTACTTTATGTGGCGTTTTCACTAAAATGTGATTTCAAACATTAATAATTTCTGTTTATAGAGCTCAGAACTTGTGTAAAAAGCTTCGAAATGAAGAGACTGCTGTTCATGTTTACAACTGAGGCTTAATTGGCCCCACGTTTCTTGACTGAAACCGTGTATATCCTTAAGGTTCTAGTATTTACTTCTAAGGAAACTCTCAAAATGTGGTAAAACTCTTAAAAAACACAATGATCTTTCCAGGAAACGAATATGAACCTGTAACTAACAGTTGAAATACTAGAAAATAGATTCGAACAACATTTAATGCCGAGTTCAATTACCGAGATTACAGGTAGAAAGCTCAGCAATGACCAAAATTCTGATGATATTATGAAGTCTGGCAATTTTAAGTGGCGTTTTCACTAAAATGTGATTTCAAACCTTAATAATTCCTTTTGATACAGCTCAGAACTTGTGTATAAGGCTTTGAAATGAGGAGAATACTGTTCATGTTTACAACTGAGGCTTAAGTGGCCATGCGTTTTTTGACTGAAAACACGTATATCCTGTAGGTTCTAGTATTTATTTCTAAGGAAACTCTCAAAATGTGGTAAAACTCTTAAAATACAGAATTATCTTTACAGGTAACGAATATGATCCTGTAACTAACAGTTGAAATACAAGTAAATATCTTCTAACCACATTTAATGCCGAGTTCAATTACCGAGATTACAGGTAGAAAGCTCTGAAATGAGGAAAATTCTGATAATATTAACGAGTCCGGCTATTTTATGTGGCGTTTTCACTAAAATGTGATTTCATAATTTAAGATTACTGTTAATAGAGCTCAGAATTTGTGTATAAAGCTTTGAAATGAGGAGAATACTGTTCATGTTTACAACTGAGGCTTAATTGGCTCCACTTTTTTTGACTGAAACCGTGTATATTCTGAAGGTTAGTATTTACTTCTAAGGAAACTCTCAAAATGTGGTAAAACTCTTAAAATACACAATGATCTTTCCAGGAAACCAATATGAACCTGTAACTAACAGTTGAAATACTAGAAAATAGATTCGAACAACATTTAATTCCGAGTTCAATTACCGAGATTACAGGTAGAAAGCTCAGCAATGACCAAAATTCTGATGATATTATGAAGTCTGGCAATTTTAAGTGGCGTTTTCACTAAAATGTGATTTCAAACCTTAATAATTCCTTTTGATACAGCTCAGAACTTGTGTATAAGGCTTTGAAATGAGGAGAATACTGTTCATGTTTACAACTGAGGCTTAAGTGGCCATGCGTTTTTTGAATGAAAACACGTATATCCTGTAGGTTCTAGTATTTACTTCTAAGGAAACTCTCAAAATGTGGTAAAACTCTTAAAATACAGAATTATCTTTACAGGTAACGAATATGATCCTGTAACTAACAGTTGAAATACAAGTAAATATCTTCTAACCACATTTAATGCCGAGTTCAATTACCGAGATTACAGGTAGAAAGCTCTGAAATGAGGAAAATTCTGATAATATTAACGAGTCCGGCTATTTTATATGGCGTTTTCACTAAAATGTGATTTCAAACATTAAGATTTCTGTTTATAGAGCTCAGAATTTTGAATAAAGCTTTGAAATGAGGAGAATACTGTTCATGTTTACAACTGAGGCTTAATTGGCCCCACTTTTTTTGACTGAAACAGTGTTTATTCTGAAGTTGAATATTTACTTCTAAGGAAACTCTCAAAATGTGGAAAAACTCTTAAAAGACACAATGATCTTTCCAGGAAACGAATATGTACCTGTAACTAAAAGTTGAAATTCATGTGAATAGATTCTAACAACATTTAATGTCGATTTCAATTACCGAGATTACAGGAATAGAGCTCTGAAATGAGGAGAATTTAGATAATATTAAGGTGTCCGGATATTTTATGTGGCGTTTTCACTAAAATGTGATTTCAAACATTAAGATTTCTGTTTATAGAGCTCAGAATTTGTGAATAAAGCTTTGAAATGAGGAGAATACTGTTCATGTTTACAACTGAGGCTTAATTGGCCCCACGTTTTTTAGTGAAACCCTGTATATCCTGAAGGTTCTAGTATTTACTTCTAAGGAAACTCTCAAAATGTGGTACAGCTCTTAAAATACACAATGATCTTTCCAGGAAACGAATATGAACCTGTAACTAACAGTTGAAATACAAGTAAATAGTTTCTAACCACATTTAATGCTGAGTTCAATTACTGAGATTACAGGTAGAAAGCTCTGAAATGACGAGAATTGTAATAATATTAACAAGTCCGGCTATTTTATGTCGCGTTTTCACTAAAATGTGATTTCAAACACTAAGATTTCTGTTTATAGAGCTCAGAATTTGTATATAAAGCTTTGAAATTAGGAGAATACTGTTCATGTTCACAACTGAGGCTTAATTGGCCACGCGTTTTTTGACTGAAATCGTGTATATCCTGTAGGTTCTAGTATTTACTTCTAAGGAAACTCTCAAAATGTGTTAAAACTCTTAAAATACAGAAATATCTTTCCAGGAATGGAATTTGAACCTGTAACTAACAGTTGAAATACAAGTAAATAGATTCTAACCACATTTAATGCCGAGTTCCATTACCGAGATTACAGGTAGAAAGCTCTGAAATGACGAAAATTCTGCTAATATTAATGAGTCCGGCTATTTTAAGTGACGTTTTCACTAAAATGTGATTTCAAACATTAAGATTTCTGTTTATAGAGCTCAGAATTTGTGTATAAAGCTTTGAAATGAGGAGAATAATGTTCATGTTTACAACTGAGGCTTAATTGGCCACGCGTTTTTTGACTGATACCGTGTATATCCTGTAGGTTCTAGTATTTACTTCTAAGGAAACTCTCAAAATGTGGTAAAACTCTTAAAATACACAATGATCTTTCCAGGAAAAGAATATGTACCTGTAACTAAAAGTTGAAATACATGTAAATAGATTCTAACCACATTTAATGCCGATTTCAATTACCGAGATTACAGGAAGAGAGCTCTGAAATGAGGAGAATTTAGATAATCTTAAGGAGTCCGGATATTTTATGTGGCGTTTTCACTAAAATGTGATTTCAAACACTAAGATTTCTGTTTATAGAGCTCAGAATTTGTGAATAAAGCTTTGAAATGAGGAGAATACTGTTCATGTTTACAACTGAGGCTTAATTGGCCCCACGTTTTTTGACTGAAACCGTGTATATCCTGAAGGTTAGTATTTACTTCTAAGGAAACTCTCAAAATGTGGTAAAACTCTTAAAATACACAATGATCTTTCCAGGAAACGAATATGAACCTGTAACTAACAGTTGAAATACAAGTAATTAGATTCTAACCACATTTAATGCCGAGTTCCATTACCGAGATTACAGGTAGAAAGCTCTGAAATGACGAAAATTCTGATAATATTAACAAGTCCGGCTACTTTATGTGGCGTTTTCACTAAAATGTGATTTCAAACATTAATAATTTCTGTTTATAGAGCTCAGAACTTGTGTAAAAAGCTTCGAAATGAAGAGACTGCTGTTCATGTTTACAATTGAGGCTTAATTGGCCCCACGTTTTTTGACTGAAACCGTGTATATCCTTAAGGTTCTAGTATTTACTTCTAAGGAAACTCTCAAAATGTGGTAAAACTCTTAAAAAACACAATGATCTTTCCAGGAAACGAATATGAACCTGTAACTAACAGTTGAAATACTAGAAAATAGATTCGAACAACATTTAATGCCGAGTTCAATTACCGAGATTACAGGTAGAAAGCTCAGCAATGACCAAAATTCTGATGATATTATGAAGTCTGGCAATTTTAAGTGGCGTTTTCACTAAAATGTGATTTCAAACCTTAATAATTCCTTTTGATACAGCTCAGAACTTGTGTATAAGGCTTTGAAATGAGGAGAATACTGTTCATGTTTACAACTGAGGCTTAAGTGGCCATGCGTTTTTTGACTGAAAACACGTATATCCTGTAGGTTCTAGTATTTATTTCTAAGGAAACTCTCAAAATGTGGTAAAACTCTTAAAATACAGAATTATCTTTACAGGTAACGAATATGATCCTGTAACTAACAGTTGAAATACAAGTAAATATCTTCTAACCACATTTAATGCCGAGTTCAATTACCGAGATTACAGGTAGAAAGCTCTGAAATGAGGAAAATTCTGATAATATTAACGAGTCCGGCTATTTTATGTGGCGTTTTCACTAAAATGTGATTTCATAATTTAAGATTACTGTTAATAGAGCTCAGAATTTGTGTATAAAGCTTTGAAATGAGGAGAATACTGTTCATGTTTACAACTGAGGCTTAATTGGCTCCACTTTTTTTGACTGAAACCGTGTATATTCTGAAGGTTAGTATTTACTTCTAAGGAAACTCTCAAAATGTGGTAAAACTCTTAAAATACACAATGATCTTTCCAGGAAACGAATATGTACCTGTAACTAAAAGTTGAAATACATGTGAATAGATTCTAAAAACATTTAATGTCGATTTCAATTACCGAGATTACAGGAATAGAGCTCTGAAATGAGGAGAATTTAGATAATATTAAGGTGTCCGGATATTTTATGTGGCGTTTTCACTAAAATGTGATTTCAAACATTAAGATTTCTGTTTATAGAGCTCAGAATTTGTGAATAAAGCTTTGAAATGAGGAGAATACTGTTCATGTTTACAACTGAGGCTTAATTGGCCCCACGTTTTTTGGTGAAACCGTGTATATCCTGAAGGTTCTAGTATTTACTTCTATGGAAATGAATATGAACCTGTAAATAGCAGTTGAAATACAAGTAAATAGATTCTAACCACATTTAATGCTGAGTTCAATTACTGAGATTACAGGTAGAAAGCTCTGAAATGACGAGAATTGTAATAATATTAACAAGTCCGGCTGTTCATGTTTACAACTGAGGCTTAATTGGCCCCACGTTTTTTGACTGAAACCGTGTATATCCTGAAGGTTAGTATTTACTTCTAAGGAAACTCTCAAAATGTGATAAAACTCTTAAAATGCACAATGATCTTTCCAGGAAACGAATATGAACCTGTAACTAACAGTTGAAATACAAGTAAATAGATTCTAACCACATTTAATGCCGAGTTCCATTACCGAGATTACAGGTAGAAAGCTCTGAAATGAAAAAATTCTGATAATATTAACAAGTCCGGCTACTTTATGTGGCGTTTTCACTAAAATGTGATTTCAAACATTAATAATTTCTGTTTATAGAGCTCAGAACTTGTGTAAAAAGCTTCGAAATGAAGAGACTGCTGTTCATGTTTACAACTGAGGCTTTATTGGCCCCACGTTTTTTGACTGAAACCGTGTATATCCTTAAGGTTCTAGTATTTACTTCTAAGGAAACTCTCAAAATGTGGTAAAACTCTTAAAAAACACAATGATCTTTCCAGGAAACGAATATGAACCTGTAACTAACAGTTGAAATACTAGAAAATAGATTCGAACAACATTTAATGCCGAGTTCAATTACCGAGATTACAGGTAGAAAGCTCAGCAATGACCAAAATTCTGATGATATTATGAAGTCTGGCAATTTTAAGTGGCGTTTTCACTAAAATGTGATTTCAAACCTTAATAATTCCTTTTGATACAGCTCAGAACTTGTGTATAAGGCTTTGAAATGAGGAGAATACTGTTCATGTTTACAACTGAGGCTTAAGTGGCAATGCGTTTTTTGACTGAAACCACGTATATCCTGTAGGTTCTAGTATTTACTTCTAAGGAAACTCTCAAAATGTGGTAAAACTCTTAAAATACAGAATTATCTTTACAGGTAACGAATATGATCCTGTAACTAACAGTTGAAATACAAGTAAATATCTTCTAACCACATTTAATGCCGAGTTCAATTACCGAGATTACAGGTAGAAAGCTCTGAAATGAGGAAAATTCTGATAATATTAACGAGTCCGGCTATTTTAGGTGGCGTTTTCACTAAAATGTGATTTCAAACATTAAGATTTCTGTTTATAGAGCTCAGAATTTTTGAATAAAGCTTTGAAATGAGGAGAATACTGTTCATGTTTACAACTGAGGCTTAATTGGCCCCACTTTTTTTGACTGAAACCGTGTATATTCTGAAGGTTAGTATTTACTTCTAAGGAAACTCTCAAAATGTGGTAAAACTCTTAAAATACACAATGATCTTTCCAGGAAACGAATATGTACCTGTAACTAAAAGTTGAAATACATGTGAATAGATTCTAACAACATTTAATGTCGATTTCAATTACCGAGATTACAAGGATAGAGCTCTGAAATGAGGAGAATTTAGATAATATTAAGGTGTCCGGATATATTATGTGGCGTTTTCACTAAAATGTGATTTCAAACATTAAGATTTCTGTTTATAGAGCTCAGAATTTGTGAATAAAGCTTTGAAATGAGGAGAATACTGTTCATGTTTACAACTGAGGCTTAATTGGCCCCACGTTTTTTAGTGAAACCCTGTATATCCTGAAGGTTCTAGTATTTACTTCTAAGGAAACTCTCAAAATGTGGTACAGCTCTTAAAATACACAATGATCTTCCCAGGAAACGAATATGAACCTGTAAATAACAGTTGAAATACAAGTAAATAGATTCTAACCACATTTAATGCTGAGTTCAATTACTGAGATTACAGGTAGAAAGCTCTGAAATGACGAGAATTGTAATAATATTAACAAGTCCGGCTATTTTATGTCGCGTTTTCACTAAAATGTGATTTCATAATTTAAGATTTCTGTTAATAGAGCTCAGAATTTGTGTATAAAGCTTTGAAATTAGGAGAATACTGTTTATGTTCACAACTGAGGCTTAATTGGCCACGCGTTTTTTGACTAAAATCGTGTATATCCTGTAGGTTCTAGTATTTACTTCTAAGGAAACTCTCAAAATGTGTTAAAACTCTTAAAATACAGAAATATCTTTCCAGGAAAGGAATTTGAACCTTAACTAACAGTTGAAATACAAGTAAATAGATTCTAACCACATTTAATGCCGAGTTCCATTACCGAGATTATAGGTAGAAAGCTCTGAAATGATGAAAATTCTGCTAATATTAATGAGTCCGGCTATTTTAAGTGACGTTTTCACTAAAATGTGATTTCAAACATTAAGATTTCTGTTTATAGAGCTCAGAATTTGTGTATAAAGCTTTGAAATGAGGAGAATAATGTTCATGTTTACAACTGAGGCTTAATTGGCCACGCGTGTTTTGACTGATTCCGTGTATATCCTGTAGGTTCTAGTATTTACTCCTAAAGAAATTCTCAAAATGTGTTAAAACTCTTAAAATACACAATGATCTTTGCAGGAAACGAATATGTACCTGTAACAAAAAGTTGAAATACATGTAAATAGATTCTAACCACATTTAATGCCAATTTCAATTACCGAGATAACAGGAAGAGAGCTCTGAAATGTGGAGAATTTAGATAATCTTAAGGAGTCCGGATATTTAAGTGGCGTTTTCACTAAAATGTGATTTCAAACACTAAGATTTCTGTATATGGAGCTCAAATTTATGAATAAAGCTTTGAAATGAGGAGAATACTGTTCATGTTTACAACTGAGGCTTAATTGGCCCCACGTTTTTTGACTGAAACCGTGTATATCCTGAAGGTTAGTATTTACTTCTAAGGAAACTCTCAAAATGTGGTAAAACTCTTAAAATACACAATGATCTTTCCAGGAAACGAATATGAACCTGTAACTAACAGGTGAAATACGAGTAAAGAGATTCTAACCACATTTAATGCCGAGTTCCATTACCGAGATTACAGGTAGAAAGCTCTGAAATAACGAAAATTCTGATAATAT
This sequence comes from Myotis nattereri, assembly GCF_964212035.1. NCBI lineage: Eukaryota > Metazoa > Chordata > Mammalia > Chiroptera > Vespertilionidae > Myotis > Myotis nattereri. The sequence continues at coordinate 101,167,682 of NC_138076.1, read as the reverse complement.
TAACAAGTCCGGCTACTTTATGTGGCGTTTTCACTAAAATGTGATTTCAAACCTTAATAATTCCTTTTGATACAGCTCAGAACTTGTGTATAAGGCTTTGAAATGAGGAGAATACTGTTCATGTTTACAACTGAGGCTTAAGTGGCCATGCGTTTTTTGACTGAAACCACGAATATCCTGTAGGTTCTAGTATTTACTTCTAAGGAAACTCTCAAAATGTGGTAAAACTCTTAAAATACAGAATTATCTTTACAGGTAACGGATATGATCCTGTAACTAACAGTTGAAATACAAGTAAATATCTTCTAACCACATTTAATGCCGAGTTCAATTACCGAGATTACAGGTAGAAAGCTCTGAAATAAGGAAAATTCTGATAATATTAACGAGTCCGGCTATTTTATGTGGCGTTTTTACTAAAATGTGATTTCATAATTTAAGATTACTGTTAATAGAGCTCAGAATTTGTGTATAAAGCTTTGAAATGAGGAGAATACTGTTCATGTTTACAACTGAGGATTAATTGGTCCCACTTTTTTTGACTGAAACCGTGTATATTCTGAAGGTTAGTATTTACTTCTAAGGAAACTCTCAAAATGTGGTAAAACTCTTAAAATACAGAATTATCTTTACAGGTAACGAATATGATCCTGTAACTAACAGTTGAAATACAAGTAAATATCTTCTAACCACATTTAATGCCGAGTTCAATTACCGAGATTACAGGTAGAAAGCTCTGAAATGAGGAAAATTCTGATAATATTAACGAGTCCGGCTATTTTATGTGGCGTTTTCACTAAAATGTGATTTCATAATTTAAGATTACTGTTAATAGAGCTCAGAATTTGTGTATAAAGCTTTGAAATGAGGAGAATTCTGTTCATGTTTACAACTGAGGCTTAATTGGCTCCACTTTTTTTGACTGAAACCGTGTATATTCTGAAGGTTAGTATTTACTTCTAAGGAAACTCTCAAAATGTGGTAAAACTCTTAAAATACACAATGATCTTTCCAGGAAACGAATATGTACCTGTAACTAAAAGTTGAAATACATGTGAATAGATTCTAACAACATTTAATGTCGATTTCAATTACCGAGATTACAGGAATAGAGCTCTGAAATGAGGAGAATTTAGATAATAGTAAGGTGTCCGGATATTTTATGTGGCGTTTTCACTAAAATGTGATTTCAAACATTAAGATTTCTGTTTATAGAGCTCAGAATTTGTGAATAAAGCTTTGAAATGAGGAGAATACTGTTCATGTTTACAACTGAGGCTTAATTGGCCCCACGTTTTTTGGTGAAACCGTGTATATCCTGAAGGTTCTAGTATTTACTTCTATGGAAACGAATATGAACCTGTAAATAACAGTTGAAATACAAGTAAATAGATTCTAACCACATTTAATGCTGAGTTCAATTACTGAGATTACAGGTAGAAAGCTGTGAAATGACGAGAATTGTAATAATATTAACAAGTCCGGCTGTTCATGTTTACAACTGAGGCTTAATTGGCCCCACGTTTTTTGACTGAAACCGTGTATATCCTGAAGGTTAGTATTTACTTCTAAGGAAACTCTCAAAATGTGGTAAAACTCTTAAAATACACAATGATCTTTCCAGGAAACGAATATGAACCTGTAACTAACAGTTGAAATACAAGTAAATAGATTCTAACCACATTTAATGCAGAGTTCCATTACCGAGATTACAGGTAGAAAGCTCTGAAATGACCAAAATTCTGATGATATTATCAAGTCTGGCAATTTTTAGTGGCGTTTTCACTAAAATGTGATTTCAAACATTAATAATTCCTTTTTATACAGCTCAGAACTTGTGTATAAGGCTTTGAAATGAGGAGAATACTGTTCATGTTTACAACTGAGGCTTAAGTGGCCATGCGTTTTTTGACTGAAACCACGAATATCCTGTAGGTTCAAGTATTTACTTCTAAGGAAACTCTCAAAATGTGGTAAAACTCTTAAAATACAGAATTATCTTTACAGGTAACGAATATGATCCTGTAACTAACAGTTGAAATACAAGTAAATATCTTCTAACCACATTTAATGCCGAGTTCAATTACCGAGATTACAGGTAGAAAGCTCTGAAATGAGCAAAATTCTGATAATATTAACGAGTCCAGCTATTTTATGTGGCGTTTTCACTAAAATGTGATTTCAAACATTAAGATTTCTGTTTATAGAGCTCAGAATTTTTGAATAAAGCTTTGAAATGAGGAAAATACTGTTCATGTTCACAACTGAGGCTTAATTGGCCACTCGTTTTTTTTACTGAAATAGTGTATATCCTGTAGGTTCTAGTATTTACTTCTAAGGAAACTCTCAAAATGTGGTAAAACTCTTAAAATACAGAAATATCTTTCCAGGAAACGAATATGAACCTGTAACTAACAGTTGAAATACAGGTAAATAGATTCTAACCACATTTAATGCTGAGTTCAATTACCGAGATTACAGGTAGAAAGCTCTGAAATGATGAAAATTCTGCTAATATTAACGAGTCCGGCTATTTTAAGTGACGTTTTCACTAAAATGTGATTTCAAACATTAAGATTTCTGTTTATAGAGCTCAGAATTTGTGTATAAAGCTTTGAAATGAGGAGAATACTGTTCATGTTCACAACTGAGGCTTAATTGGCCACGCCTTTTTTGACTGAAACCGTGTATATCCTGTAGATTCTAGTATTTACTATTAAGGAAACTCTCAAAATTGGTAAAACTCTTAAAACACACAATGATCTTTCCAGGAAACGAATATGAACCTGTAACTAACAGTTGAAATACAAGTGAATAGATTCTAACCACATTTAATGCCGAGTTCCATTACCGAGATTACAGTTAGAAAGCTCTGAAATGACCAAAATTCTGATGATATTATCAAGTCTGGCAATTTTTAGTGGCGTTTTCACTAAAATGTGATTTCAAACATTAATAATTCCTTTTTATACAGCTCAGAACTTGTGTATAAGGCTTTGAAATGAGGAGAATACTGTTCATGTTTACAACTGAGGCTTAAGTGGCCATGCGTTTTTTGACTGAAACCACGTACAACCTGTAGGTTCTAGTATTTACTTCTAAGGAAACTCTCAAAATGTGGTAAAACTCTTAAAATACAGAATTATCTTTACAGGTAACGAATATGATCCTGTAACTAACAGTTGAAATACAAGTAAATATCTTCTAACCACATTTAATGCCGAGTTCAATTACCGAGATTACAGGTAGAAAGCTCTGAAATGAGCAAAATTCTGATAATATTAACGAGTCCAGCTATTTTATGTGGCGTTTTCACTAAAATGTGATTTCAAACATTAAGATTTCTGTTTATAGAGCTCAGAATTTGTGAATAAAGCTTTGAAATGAGGAGAATACCGTTCATGTTTACAACTGAGGCTTAATTGGCCCCACGTTTTTTAGTGAAACCGTGTATATCCTGAAGGTTCTAGTATTTACTTCTAAGGAAACTCTCAAAATGTGGTACAGCTCTTAAAATACACAATGATCTTTCCAGGAAACGAATATGAACCTGTAACTAACAGTTGAAATACAAGTAAATAGATTCTAACCACATTTAATGCTGAGTTCAATTACTGAGATTACAGGTAGAAAGCTCTGAAATGACGAGAATTGTAATAATATTAACAAGTCCGGCTATTTTATGTCGCGTTTTCACTAAAATGTGATTTCATAATTTAAGATTTCTGTTAATAGAGCTCAGAATTTGTGTATAAAGCTTTGAAATTAGGAGAATACTGTTCATGTTCACAACTGAGGCTTAATTGGCCACGCGTTTTTTGACTGAAATCGTGTATATCCGGTAGGTTCTAGTATTTACTTCTAAGGAAACTCTCAAAATGTGGTAAAACTCTTAAAATACAGAAATATCTTTCCAGGAAAGGAATTTGAACCTGTAACTAACAGTTGAAATACAAGTAAATAGATTCTAACCACATTTAATGCCGAGTTCCATTACCGAGATTACAGGTAGAAAGCTCTGAAATGACGAAAATTCTGCTAATATTAATGAGTCCGGCTATTTTAAGTGACGTTTTCACTAAAATGTGATTTCAAACATTAAGATTTCTGTTTATAGAGCTCAGAATTTGTGTATAAAACTTTGAAATGAGGAGAATAATGTTCATGTTTACAACTGTGGCTTAATTGGCCAAGCGTTTTTTGACTGATACCGTGTATATCCTGTAGGTTCTAGTATTTACTTCTAAGGAAACTCTCAAAATGTGCTAAAACTCTTAAAATACACAATGATCTTTCCAGGAAACGAATATGTACCTGTAACTAAAAGTTGAAATACATGTAAATAGATTCTAACCACATTTAATGCCGATTTCAATTACCGAGATTACAGAAAGAGATCTCTGAAATGAGGAGAATTTAGATAATCTTAAGAAGTCCGGATATTTCATGTGGCGTTTTCACTAAAATGTGATTTCAAACACTAAGATTTCTGTTTATAGAGCTCAGAATTTGTGAATAAAGCTTTGAAATGAGGAGAATACTGTTCATGTTTACAACTGAGGCTTAATTGACCGCACGTTTTTTGACTGAAACCGTGAATATCCTGAAGGTTAGTATTTACTTCTAAGGAAACTCTCAAAATGTGGTAAAACTCTTAAAATACACAATGATCTTTCCAGGAAACGAATATGAACCTGTAACTAACAGTTGAAATACAAGTGAATATCTTCTTACCACATTTAATGCCGAGTTCAATTACCGAGATTACAGGTACAAAGCTCTGAAATGAGGAAAATTCTGATAATATTAAAGAGTCCGACTATTTTATGTGGCGTTTTCACTAAAATGTGATTTCAAACATTAAGATTTCTATTTATAGAGCTCAGAATTTGTGTATAAAGCTTTGAAATGAGGAGAATAATGTTCATGTTTACAACTGAGGCTTAATTGGCCACGCGTTTTTTGACTGATACCGTGTATATCCAGTAGGTTCTAGTATTTACTTCTAAGGAAACTCTCAAAATGTGGTAAAACTCTTAAAATACACAATGATCTTTCCAGGAAACGAATATGCACCTGTAACTAAAAGTTGAAATACATGTAAATAGATTCTAACCACATTTAATGCCGATTTCAATTACCGAGATTACAGGAAGAGAGCTCTGAAATGAGGAGAATTTAGATAATCTTAAGGTGTCCTGATATTTTATGTGGCGTTTTCACTAAAATGTGATTTCAAACACTAAGATCTCTGTTTATAGAGTTCAGAATTTGTGAATAAAGCTTTGAAATGAGGAGAATACTGTTCATGTTTACAACTGAGGCTTAATTGGCCCCACGTTTTTTGACTGAAACCGTGTATATCCTGAAGGTTAGTATTTACTTCTAAGGAAACTCTCAAAATGTGGTAAAACTCTTAAAATACACAATGATCTTTCCAGGAAACGAATATGAACCTGTAACTAACAGTTGAAATACAAGTAAATAGATTCTAACCACATTTAATGCCGAGTTCCATTACCGAGATTACAGGTAGAAAGCTCTGAAATGACCAAAATTCTGATGATATTATCAAGTCTGGCAATTTTTAGTGGCGTTTTCACTAAAATGTGATTTCAAACATTAATAATTCCTTTTTATACAGCTCAGAACTTGTGTATAAGGCTTTGAAATGAGGAGAATACTGTTCATGTTTACAACTGAGGCTTAAGTGGCCATGCGTTTTTTGACTGAAACCACGAATATCCTGTAGGTTCAAGTATTTACTTCTAAGGAAACTCTCAAAATGTGGTAAAACTCTTAAAATACAGAATTATCTTTACAGGTAACGAATATGATCCTGTAACTAACAGTTGAAATACAAGTAAATATCTTCTAACCACATTTAATGCCGAGTTCAATTACCGAGATTACAGGTAGAAAGCTCTGAAATGAGCAAAATTCTGATAATATTAACGAGTCCAGCTATTTTATGTGGCGTTTTCACTAAAATGTGATTTCAAACATTAAGATTTCTGTTTATAGAGCTCAGAATTTTTGAATAAAGCTTTGAAATGAGGAAAATACTGTTCATGTTCACAACTGAGGCTTAATTGGCCACTCGTTTTTTTTACTGAAATAGTGTATATCCTGTAGGTTCTAGTATTTACTTCTAAGGAAACTCTCAAAATGTGGTAAAACTCTTAAAATACAGAAATATCTTTCCAGGAAACGAATATGAACCTGTAACTAACAGTTGAAATACAGGTAAATAGATTCTAACCACATTTAATGCTGAGTTCAATTACCGAGATTACAGGTAGAAAGCTCTGAAATGACGAAAGTTCTGCTAATATTAACGAGTCCGGCTATTTTAAGTGACGTTTTCACTAAAATGTGATTTCAAACATTAAGATTTCTGTTTATAGAGCTCAGAATTTGTGTATAAAGCTTTGAAATGAGGAGAATACTGTTCATGTTCACAACTGAGGCTTAATTGGCCACGCCTTTTTTGACTGAAACCGTGTATATCCTGTAGATTCTAGTATTTACTATTAAGGAAACTCTCAAAATTGGTAAAACTCTTAAAACACACAATGATCTTTCCAGGAAACGAATATGAACCTGTAACTAACAGTTGAAATACAAGTGAATAGATTCTAACCACATTTAATGCCGAGTTCCATTACCGAGATTACAGGTAGAAAGCTCTGAAATGACCAAAATTCTGATGATATTATCAAGTCTGGCAATTTTTAGTGGCGTTTTCACTAAAATGTGATTTCAAACATTAATAATTCCTTTTTATACAGCTCAGAACTTGTGTATAAGGCTTTGAAATGAGGAGAATACTGTTCATGTTTACAACTGAGGCTTAAGTGGCCATGCGTTTTTTGACTGAAACCAAGATTATCCTGTAGGTTCAAGTATTTACTTCTAAGGAAACTCTCAAAATGTGGTAAAACTCTTAAAATACAGAATTATCTTTACAGGTAACGAATATGATCCTGTAACTAACAGTTGAAATACAAGTAAATATCTTCTAACCACATTTAATGCCGAGTTCAATTACCGAGATTACAGGTAGAAAGCTCTGAAATGAGCAAAATTCTGATAACATTAACGAGTCCAGCTATTTTATGTGGCGTTTTCACTAAAATGTGATTTCAAACATTAAGATTTCTGTTTATAGAGCTCAGAATTTTTGAATAAAGCTTTGAAATGAGGAAAATACTGTTCATGTTCACAACTGAGGCTTAATTGGCCACGAGTTTTTTGACTGAAATCGTGTATATCCTGTAGGTTCTAGTATTTACTTCTAAGGAAACTCTCAAAAAGTGGTAAAACTCTTAAAATACAGAAATATCTTTCCAGGAAACGAATATGAACCTGTAACTAAGAGTTGAAATACAGGTAAATAGATTATAACCACATTTAATGCTGAGTTCAATTACCGAGATTACAGGTAGAAAGCTCTGAAATGACGAAAATTCTGCTAATATTAACGAGTCCGGCTATTTTAAGTGACGTTTTCACTAAAATGTGATTTCAAACATTAAGATTTCTGTTTATAGAGCTCAGAATTTGTGTATAAAGTTTTGAAATGAGGAGAATACTGTTCATGTTCACAACTGAGGCTTAATTGGCCACGCCTTTTTTGACTGAAACCGTGTATATCCTGTAGATTCTAGTATTTACTTCTAAGGAAACTCTCAAAATTGGTAAAACTCTTAAAATACACAATGATCTTTCCAGGAAACGAATATGAACCTGTAACTAACAGTTGAAATACAAGTAAATAGATTCTAACCACATTTATTGCCGAGTTCCATTACCGAGATTACAGGTAGAAAGCTCTGAAATGACCAAAATTCTGATGATATTATCAAGTCTGGCAATTTTTAGTGGCGTTTTCACTAAATTGTGATTTCAAACATTAATAATTCCTTTTTATACAGCTCAGAACTTGTGTATAAGGCTTTGAAATGAGGAGAATACTGTTCATGTTTACAACTGAGGCTTAAGTGGCCATGCGTTTTTTGACTGAAACCACGTACAACCTGTAGGTTCTAGTATTTACTTCTAAGGAAACTCTCAAAATGTGGTAAAACTCTTAAAATACAGAATTATCTTTACAGGTAACGAATATGATCCTGTAACTAACAGTTGAAATACAAGTAAATATCTTCTAACCACATTTAATGCCGAGTTCAATTACCGAGATTACAGGTAGAAAGCTCTGAAATGAGCAAAATTCTGATAATATTAACGAGTCCAGCTATTTTATGTGGCGTTTTCACTAAAATGTGATTTCAAACATTAAGATTTCTGTTTATAGAGCTCAGAATTTTTGAATAAAGCTTTGAAATGAGGAGAATACTGTTCATGTTCACAACTGAGGCTTAATTGGCCACGCGTTTTTTGACTGAAATCGTGTATATCCTGTAGGTTCTAGTATTTACTTCTAAGGAAACTCTCAAAATGTGGTAAAACTCTTAAAATACACAATGATCTTTCCAGGAAACGAATATGTACCTGTAACTAAAAGTTGAAATACATGTAAATAGATTCTAACCACATTTAATGCCGATTTCAATTACCGAGATTACAGGAAGAGAGGTCAGAAATGAGGAGAATTTAGATAATATTAAGGAGTCAAGATATTTTATGTGGCATTGTCACTAAAATGTGATTTCAAACACTAAGATTTCTGTTTATACAGCTCAGAATTTGTAAATAAAGCTTTGAAATGAGGAGAATACTGTTCATGTTTACAACTGAGGCTTAATTGGCCCCACGTTTTTTGACTGAAACCGTGTATATCCTGAAGGTTAGTATTTACTTCTAAGGAAACTCTCAAAATGTGGTAAAACTCTTAAAATACACAATGATCTTTCCAGGAAACGAATTTGAACCTGTAACTAACAGTTGAAATACAATTAAATATCTTCTAACCACATTTAATGCCGAGTTCCATTACCGAGATTACAGGTAGAAAGCTCTGAAATGACCAAAATTCTGATGATATTATCAAGTCTGGCAATTTTTAGTGGCGTTTTCACTAAAATGTGATTTCAAACATTAATAATTCCTTTTTATACAGCTCAGAACTTGTGTATAAGGCTTTGAAATGAGGAGAATACTGTTCATGTTTACAACTGAGGCTTAAGTGGCCATGCGTTTTTTGACTGAAACCACGAATATCCTGTAGGTTCAAGTATTTACTTCTAAGGAAACTCTCAAAATGTGGTAAAACTCTTAAAATACAGAATTATCTTTACAGGTAACGAATATGATCCTGTAACTAACAGTTGAAATACAAGTAAATATCTTCTAACCACATTTAATGCCGAGTTCAATTACCGAGATTACAGGTAGAAAGCTCTGAAATGAGCAAAATTCTGATAACATTAACGAGTCCAGCTATTTTATGTGGCGTTTTCACTAAAATGTGATTTCAAACATTAAGATTTCTGTTTATAGAGCTCAGAATTTTTGAATAAAGCTTTGAAATGAGGAAAATACTGTTCATGTTCACAACTGAGGCTTAATTGGCCACGCGTTTTTTGACTGAAATCGTGTATATCCTGTAGGTTCTAGTATTTACTTCTAAGGAAACTCTCAAAAAGTGGTAAAACTCTTAAAATACAGAAATATCTTTCCAGGAAACGAATATGAACCTGTAACTAAGAGTTGAAATACAGGTAAATAGATTATAACCACATTTAATGCTGAGTTCAATTACCGAGATTACAGGTAGAAAGCTCTGAAATGACGAAAATTCTGCTAATATTAACGAGTCCGGCTATTTTAAGTGACGTTTTCACTAAAATGTGATTTCAAACATTAAGATTTCTGTTTATAGAGCTCAGAATTTGTGTATAAAGTTTTGAAATGAGGAGAATACTGTTCATGTTCACAACTGAGGCTTAATTGGCCACACCTTTTTTGACTGAAACCGTGTATATCCTGTAGATTCTAGTATTTACTTCTAAGGAAACTCTCAAAATTGGTAAAACTCTTAAAATACACAATGATCTTTCCAGGAAACGAATATGAACCTGTAACTAACAGTTGAAATACAAGTAAATAGATTCTAACCACATTTATTGCCGAGTTCCATTACCGAGATTACAGGTAGAAAGCTCTGAAATGACCAAAATTCTGATGATATTATCAAGTCTGGCAATTTTTAGTGGCGTTTTCACTAAATTGTGATTTCAAACATTAATAATTCCTTTTTATACAGCTCAGAACTTGTGTATAAGGCTTTGAAATGAGGAGAATACTGTTCATGTTTACAACTGAGGCTTAAGTGGCCATGCGTTTTTTGACTGAAACCACGTACAACCTGTAGGTTCTAGTATTTACTTCTAAGGAAACTCTCAAAATGTGGTAAAACTCTTAAAATACAGAATTATCTTTACAGGTAACGAATATGATCCTGTAACTAACAGTTGAAATACAAGTAAATATCTTCTAACCACATTTAATGCCGAGTTCAATTACCGAGATTACAGGTAGAAAGCTCTGAAATGAGCAAAATTCTGATAATATTAACGAGTCCAGCTATTTTATGTGGCGTTTTCACTAAAATGTGATTTCAAACATTAAGATTTCTGTTTATAGAGCTCAGAATTTTTGAATAAAGCTTTGAAATGAGGAGAATACTGTTCATGTTCACAACTGAGGCTTAATTGGCCACGCGTTTTTTGACTGAAATCGTGTATATCCTGTAGGTTCTAGTATTTACTTCTAAGGAAACTCTCAAAATGTGGTAAAACTCTTAAAATACACAATGATCTTTCCAGGAAACGAATATGTACCTGTAACTAAAAGTTGAAATACATGTAAATAGATTCTAACCACATTTAATGCCGATTTCAATTACCGAGATTACAGGAAGAGAGGTCAGAAATGAGGAGAATTTAGATAATATTAAGGAGTCAAGATATTTTATGTGGCATTGTCACTAAAATGTGATTTCAAACACTAAGATTTCTGTTTATACAGCTCAGAATTTGTGAATAAAGCTTTGAAATGAGGAGAATACTGTTCATGTTTACAACTGAGGCTTAATTGGCCCCACGTTTTTTGACTGAAACCGTGTATATCCTGAAGGTTAGTATTTACTTCTAAGGAAACTCTCAAAATGTGGTAAAACTCTTAAAATACACAATGATCTTTCCAGGAAACGAATTTGAACCTGTAACTAACAGTTGAAATACAATTAAATATCTTCTAACCACATTTAATGCCGAGTTCCATTACCGAGATTACAGGTAGAAAGCTCTGAAATGACCAAAATTCTGATGATATTATCAAGTCTGGCAATTTTTAGTGGCTTTTTCACTAAAATGTGATTTCAAACATTAATAATTCCTTTTTATACAGCTCAGAACTTGTGTATAAGGCTTTGAAATGAGGAGAATACTGTTCATGTTTAAAACTGAGGCTTAAGTGGCCATGCGTTTTTTGACTGAAACCACGAATATCCTGTAGGTTCAAGTATTGATTTCTAAGGAAACTCTCAAAATGTGGTAAAACTCTTAAAATACAGAATTATCTTTCCAGGTAACGAATATGATCCTGTAACTAACAGTTGAAATACAAGTAAATATCTTCTAAACACATTTAATGCCGAGTTCAGTTACTGAGATTACAGGTAGAAAGCTCTGAAATGAGCAAAATTCTGATAATATTAACGAGTCCAGCTATTTTATGTGGCGTTGTCACTAAAATGTGATTTCAAACATTAAGATTTCTGTTTATAGAGCTCAGAATTTTTGAATAAAGCTTTGAAATGAGGAGAATACTGTTCATGTTCGCAACTGAGGCTTAATTGGCCACTCGTTTTTTTTTACTGAAATAGTGTATATCCTGTAGGTTCTAGTATTTACTTCAAAGGAAACTCTCAAAATGTGGTAAAACTCTTAAAATACAGAAATATCTTTCCAGGAAACGAATATATACCTGTAACTAACAGTTGAAATACAGGTAAATAGATTCTAACCACATTTAATGTTGAGTTCAATTACCGAGATTACAGGTAGAAAGCTCTGAAATGACGAAAATTCTGCTAATATTAACGAGTCCGGCTATTTTAAGTGACGTTTTCACTAAAATGTGATTTCAAACATTAAGATTTCTGTTTATAGAGCTCAGAATTTGTGTATAAAGCTTTGAAATTATGAGAATACTGTTCATGTTCACAACTGAGGCTTAATTGGCCATGCGTTTTTTGACTGAAACCGTGTATATCCTGTAGATTCTAGTATTTACTTCTAAGGAAACTCTCAAAATTGGTAAAACTCTTAAAATACACAATGATCTTTCCAGGAAACGAATATGAACCTGTAACTAACAGTTGAAATACAAGTAAATAGATTCTAACCACATTTAATGCCGAGTTCCATTACCGAGATTACAGGTAGAAAGCTCTGAAATGACCAAAATTCTGATGATATTATCAAGTCTGGCAATTTTTAGTGGCGTTTTCACTAAAATGTGATTTCAAACATTAATAATTCCTTTTTATACAGCTCAGAACTTGTGTATAAGGCTTTGAAATGAGGAGAATACTGTTCATGTTTACAACTGAGGCTTAAGTGGCCATGCGTTTTTTGACTGAAACCACGTATATCCTGTAGGTTCTAGTATGTACTTCTAAGGAAACTCTCAAAATGTGGTAAAACTCTTAATATACACAATGATCTTTCCAGGAAACGAATATGAACCTGTAACTAAAAGTTGAAATACATGTAAATAGATTCTAACCACATTTAATGCCGATTTCAATTACCGAGATTACAGGAAGAGAGCTCTGAAATGAGGAGAATTTAGATAATCTTAAGGAGTCCGGATATTTTATGTGGCGTTTTCACTAAAATGTGATTTCAAACACTAAGATTTCTGTTTATAGAGCTCAGAATTTGTGAATAAAGCTTTGAAATGAGGAGAATACTGTTCATGTTTACAACTGAGGCTTAATTGGCCCCACGTTTTTTGACTGAAACCGTGTATATCCTGAAGGTTAGTATTTACTTCTAAGGAAACTCTCAAAATGTGGTAAAACTCTTAAAATACAGAAATATCTTTCCAGGAAAGGAATTTGAACCTGTAACTAACAGTTGAAATACAAGTAAATAGATTCTAACCACATTTAATGCCGAGTTCCATTACCGAGATTACAGGTAGAAAGCTCTGAAATGACGAAAATTCTGCTAATATTAATGAGTCCGGCTATTTTAAGTGACGTTTTCACTAAAATGTGATTTCAAACATTAAGATTTCTGTTTATAGAGCTCAGAATTTGTGTATAAAGCTTTGAAATGAGGAGAATAATGTTCATGTTTACAACTGAGGCTTAATTGGCCACGCGTTTTTTGTCTGAATTCGTGTATATCCTGTAGGTTCTAGTATTTACTTCTAAGGAAACTCTCAAAATGTGGTAAAACTCTTAAAATACACAATGATCTTTCCAGGAAACGAATATGTACCTGTAACTAAAAGTTGAAATACATGTAAATAGATTCTAACCAGATTTAATGCCGATTTCAATTACCGAGATTACAGGAAGAGAGCTCTGAAATGAGGAGAATTTAGATAATCTTAAGGAGTCCGGATATTTCATGTGGCGTTTTCACAAAAATGTGATTTCAAACACTAAGATTTCTGTTTATAGAGCTCAGAATTTGTGAATAAAGCTTTGAAATGAGGAGAATACTGTTCATGTTTACAACTGAGGCTTAATTGGCTCCACGTTTTTTGACTGAAACCGTGAATATGCTGAAGGTTATTTTTACTTCTAAGGAAACTCTCAAAATGTGGTAAAACTCTTAAAATACACAATGATCTTTCCAGGAAACGAATAAGAACCTGTATCTAACAGTTGAAATACAAGTAAATATCTTCTAACCACATTTAATGCCGAGTTCAATTACCGAGATTACAGGTAGAAAGCTCTGAAATGAGGAAAATTCTGATAATATTAATGATTCCGGTTATTTTATGTGGCGTTTTCACTAAAATGTGATTTCAAACATTAAGATTTCTGTTTATAGAGCTCAGAATTTGTGTATTAAGCTTTGAAATGAGGAGAATAATGTTCATGTTTACAACTGAGGCTTAATTGGCCACGCGTTTTTTGACTGATACCGTGTATATCCTGTAGGTTCTAGTATTTACTTCTAAGGAAACTCTCAAAATGTGGTAAAACTCTTAAAATACACAATGATCTTTCCAGGAAACGAATATGTACCTGTAACTAAAAGTTGAAATCCATGTTAATAGATTCTAACCACATTTACTGCCGATTTCAATTACCGAGATTACAGGAAGAGAGCTCTGAAATGAGGAGCATTTAGATAATCTTAAGGAGTCCGGATATTTTATGTGGCGTTTTCACTAAAATGTGATTTCAAACACTAAGATTTCTGTTTATAGAGTTCAGAATTTGTGAATAAAGCTTTGAAATGAGGAGAATACTGTTCATGTTTACAACTGAGGCTTAATTGGCCCCACGTTTTTTGACTGAAACCGTGTATATCCTGAAGGTTAGTATTTACTTCTAAGGAAACTCTCAAAATGTGGTAAAACTCTTAAAATACACAATGATCTTTCCAGGAAACGAATATGAACCTGTAACTAACAGTTGAAATACAAGTAAATAGATTCTAACCACATGTAATGCCGCGTTCCATTACCGAGATTACAGGTAGAAAGCTCTGAAATGACCAAAATTCTGATAATATTAACGAGTCCAGCTATTTTATGTGGCGTTTTCACTAAAATGTGATTTCAAACATTAATAATTCCTTTTTATACAGCTCAGAACTTGTGTATAAGGCTTTGAAATGAGGGGAATACTGTTCATGTTTACAACTGAGGCTTAAGTGGCCATGCGTTTTTTGACTGAAACCACGAATATCCTGTAGGTTCAAGTATTTACTTCTAAGGAAACTCTCAAAATGTGGTAAAACTCTTAAAATACAGAATTATCTTTACAGGTAACGAATATGATCCTGTAACTAACAGTTGAAATACAAGTAAATATCTTCTAACCACATTTAATGCCGAGTTCAATTACCGAGATTACAGGTAGAAAGCTCTGAAATGAGCAAAATTCTGATAATATTAACGAGTCCAGCTATTTTATGTGGCGTTTTCACTAAAATGTGATTTCACACATTAAGATTTCTGTTTATAGAGATCAGAACTTTTGAATAAAGCTTTGAAATGAGGAGAATACTGTTCATGTTCACAACTGAGGCTTAATTGGCCCCACGTTTTTTGACTGAAACCGTGTATATCCTGAAGGTTAGTATTTACTTCTAAGGAAACTCTCAAAATGTGGTAAAACTCTTAAAATACACAATGATCTTTCCAGGAAACGAATATGAACCTGTAACTAACAGTTGAAATACAAGTAAATACATTCTAACCACATTTAATGCTGAGTTCAATTACCGAGATTACAGGTAGAATGCTCTGAAATGACGAAAATTCTGCTAATATTAACGAGTCCGGCTATTTTAAGTGACGTTTTCACTAAAATGTGATTTCAAACATTAAGATTTCTGTTTATAGAGCTCAGAATTAGTGTATAAAGCGTTGAAATGAGGAGAATACTGTTCATGTTCACAACTGAGGCTTAATTGGCCACGCGTTTTTTGACTGAAACCGTGTATATCCTGTAGATTCTAGTATTTACTTCTAAGGAAACTCTCAAAATTGGTAAAACTCTTAAAATACACAATGATCTTTCCAGGAAACGAATATGAACCTGTAACTAAAAGTTGAAATACAAGTAAATAGATTCTAACCACATTTAATGCCGAGTTCCATTACCGAGATTACAGGAAGAGAGCTCTGAAATGCGGAGAATTTAGATAATATTAAGGAGTCCGGATATTTTATGTGGCGTTTTCACTAAAATGTGATTTCAAACACTAAGATTTCTGTTTATAGAGCTCAGAATTTGTGAATAAAGCTTTGAAATGAGGAGAATACTGTTCATGTTTACAACTGAGGCTTAATTGGCCCCACGTTTTTTGACTGAAACCGTGTATATCCTGAAGGTTAGTATTTACTTCTAAGGAAACTCTCAAAATGTGGTAAAACTCTTAAAATACACAATGATCTTTCCAGGAAACGAATATGAACCTGTAACTAACAGTTGAAATACAAGTAAATACATTCTAACCACATTTAATGCCGAGTTCCATTACCGAGATTACAGGTAGAAAGCTCTGAAATGACCAAAATTCTGATGATATTATCAAGTCTGGCAATTTTTAGTGGCGTTTTCACTAAAATGTGATTTCAAACATTAATAATTCCTTTTTATACAGCTCAGAACTTGTGTATAAGGCTTTGAAATGAGGAGAATACTGTTCATGTTTACAACTGAGGCTTAAGTGGCCATGCGTTTTTTGACTGAAACCACGAATATCCTGTAGGTTCTAGTATTTACTTCTAAGGAAACTCTCAAAATGTGGTAAAACTCTAAAAAATACAGAATTATCTTTACAGGTAACGAATATGATCCTGTAACTAACAGTTGAAATACAAGTAAATATCTTCTAACCACATTTAATGCCGAGTTCAATTACCGAGATTACAGCTAGAAAGCTCTGAAATGAGCAAAATTCTGATAATATTAACGAGTCCGGCTATTTTATGTGGCGTTTTCACTAAAATGTGATTTCAAACATTAAGATTTCTGTTTATAGAGCTCAGAATTTTTGAATAAAGCTTTGAAATGAGGAGAACACTGTTCATGTTAACAACTGAGGCTTATTTGGCCACTCGTTTTTTTACTGAAATAGTGTATATCCTGTAGGTTCTAGTATTTACTTCTAAGGAAACTCTCAAAATGTGGTAAAACTCTTAAAATACAGAAATATCTTTCCAGGAAATGAATATGAACCTGTAACTAACAGTGGAAATACAAGTAAATACATTCTAACCACATTTAATGCTGAGTTCAATTACCGAGATTACAGGTAGAAAGCTCTGAAATGACGAAAATTCTGCTAATATTAACGAGTCCGGCTATTTTAAGTGACGTTTTCACTAAAATGTGATTTCAAACATTAAGATTTCTGTTTATAGAGCTCAGAATTTGTGTATAAAGCTTTGAAATGAGGAGAATACTGTTCATGTTCACAACTGAGGTTTAATTGGCCACGCGTTTTTTGACTGAAACCGTGTATATCCTGTAGATTCTAGTATTTACTTCTAAGGAAACTC
Organism: Myotis nattereri; assembly: GCF_964212035.1. Lineage (NCBI taxonomy): Eukaryota > Metazoa > Chordata > Mammalia > Chiroptera > Vespertilionidae > Myotis > Myotis nattereri. The sequence continues at coordinate 101,150,450 of NC_138076.1, read as the reverse complement.
TCAAAATTGGTAAAACTCTTAAAATACACAATGATCTTTCCAGGAAACGAATATGAACCTGTAACTAACAGTTGAAATACAAGTAAATAGATTCTAACCACATTTAATGCCGAATTCCATTACCGAGATTACAGGTAGAAAGCTCTGAAATGACCAAAATTCTGATGATATTATCAAGTCTGGCAATTTTATGTGGCGTTTTCACTAAAATGTGATTTCAAACATTAAGATTTCTGTTTATAGAGCTCAGAATTTGTGAATAAAGCTTTGAAATGAGGAGAATACTGTTCATGTTTACAACTGAGGCTTAATTGGCCCCACGTTTTTTAGTGAAACCGTGTATATCCTGTAGGTTCTAGTATTTACTTCTAAGGAAAATCTCAAAATGTGGTACAGCTCTTAAAATACACAATGATCGTTCCAGGAAACGAATATGAACCTGTAAATAACAGTTGAAATACAAGTAAATAGTTTCTAACCACATTTAATACTGAGTTCAATTACTGAGATTACAGGTAGAAAGCTCTGAAATGACGAGAATTGTAATAATATTAACAAGTCCGGCTATTTTATGTCGCGTTTTCACTAAAATGTGATTTCATAATTTAAGATTTCTGTTAATAGAGCTCAGAATTTGTGTATAAAGCTTTGAAATTAGGAGAATACTGTTCATGTTCACAACTGAGGCTTAATTGGCCATGCGTTTTTTGACTGAAATCGTGTATATCCTGTAGGTTCTAGTTTTTACTTCTAAGGAAACCCTCAAAATGTGGTAAAACTCTTAAAATACAGAAATATCTTTGCAGGAAAGGAATTTGAACCTGTAACTAACAGTTAAAATACAAGTAAATAGATTCTAACCACATTTAATGCAGAGTTCCATTACCGAGATTACAGGTAGAACGCTCTGAAATGAAGAAAATTCTGCTAATATTAATGAGTCCGGCTATTTTAAGTGACGTTTTCACTAAAATGTGATTTCAAACATTAAGATTTCTGTTTATAGAGCTCAGAATTTGTGTATAAAGCTTTGAAATGAGGAGAATAATGTTCATGTTTACAACTGAGGCTTAATTGGCCACGCGTTTTTTGACTGATACCGTGTATATCCTGTAGGTTCTAGTATTTACTTCTAAGGAAACTCTCAAAATGTGGTAAAACTCTTAAAATACACAATGATCTTTCCAGGAAACGAATATATACCTGTAACTAAAAGTTGAAATACATGTAAATAGATTCTAACCACATTTAATGCCTATTTCATTTACCGAGATTACAGGAAGAGAGCTCTGAAATGAGGAGAATTTAGATAATCTTAAGGAGTCCGGATATTTTATGTGGCGTTTTCAATAAAATGTGATTTCAAACACTAAGATTTCTGTTTATAGAGCTCAGAATTTGTGAATAAAGCTTTGAAATGAGGAGAATACTGTTCATGTTTACAACTGAGGCTTAATTGGCCCCACGTTTTTTAACTGAAACGGTGTATATCCTGAAGGTTAGTATTTACTTCTAAGGAAACTCTCAAAATGTGGTAAAACTCTTAAAATACACAATGATCTTTCCAGGAAACGAATATGAACCTGTAACTAACAGGTGAAATACAAGTAAATAGATTCTAACCACATTTAATGCCGAGTTCCATTACCGAGATTACAGGTAGAAAGCTCTGAAATGACCAAAATTCTGATGATATTATCAAGTCTGGCAATTTTTAGTGGCGTTTTCACTAAAATGTGATTTCAAACATTAATAATTCCTTTTTATACAGCTCAGAACTTGTGTATAAGGCTTTGAAATGAGGAGAATACTGTTCATGTTTACAACTGAGGCTTAAGTGGCCATGCGTTTTTTGACTGAAACCACGAATATCCTGTAGGTTCAAGTATTTACTTCTAAGGAAACTCTCAAAATGTGGTAAAACTCTTAAAATACAGAATTATCTTTACAGGTAACGAATATGATCCTGTAACTAACAGTTGAAATACAAGTAAATATCTTCTAACCACATTTAATGCCGAGTTCAATTACCGAGATTACAGGTAGAAAGCTCTGAAATGAGCAAAATTCTGATAATATTAACGAGTCCAGCTATTTTATGTGGCGTTTTCACTAAAATGTGATTTCAAACATTAAGATTTCTGTTTATAGAGCTCAGAATTTTTGAATAAAGCTTTGAAATGAGGAAAATACTGTTCATGTTCACAACTGAGGCTTAATTGGCCACTCGTTTTTTTTACTGAAATAGTGTATATCCTGTAGGTTCTAGTATTTACTTCTAAGGAAACTCTCAAAATGTGGTAAAACTCTTAAAATACAGAAATATCTTTCCAGGAAACGAATATGAACCTGTAACTAACAGTTGAAATACAGGTAAATAGATTCTAACCACATTTAATGCTGAGTTCAATTACCGAGATTACAGGTAGAAAGCTCTGAAATGACGAAAGTTCTGCTAATATTAACGAGTCCGGCTATTTTAAGTGACGTTTTCACTAAAATGTGATTTCAAACATTAAGATTTCTGTTTATAGAGCTCAGAATTTGTGTATAAAGCTTTGAAATGAGGAGAATACTGTTCATGTTCACAACTGAGGCTTAATTGGCCACGCCTTTTTTGACTGAAACCGTGTATATCCTGTAGATTCTAGTATTTACTATTAAGGAAACTCTCAAAATTGGTAAAACTCTTAAAACACACAATGATCTTTCCAGGAAACGAATATGAACCTGTAACTAACAGTTGAAATACAAGTGAATAGATTCTAACCACATTTAATGCCGAGTTCCATTACCGAGATTACAGGTAGAAAGCTCTGAAATGACCAAAATTCTGATGATATTATCAAGTCTGGCAATTTTTAGTGGCGTTTTCACTAAAATGTGATTTCAAACATTAATAATTCCTTTTTATACAGCTCAGAACTTGTGTATAAGGCTTTGAAATGAGGAGAATACTGTTCATGTTTACAACTGAGGCTTAAGTGGCCATGCGTTTTTTGACTGAAACCAAGATTATCCTGTAGGTTCAAGTATTTACTTCTAAGGAAACTCTCAAAATGTGGTAAAACTCTTAAAATACAGAATTATCTTTACAGGTAACGAATATGATCCTGTAACTAACAGTTGAAATACAAGTAAATATCTTCTAACCACATTTAATGCCGAGTTCAATTACCGAGATTACAGGTAGAAAGCTCTGAAATGAGCAAAATTCTGATAACATTAACGAGTCCAGCTATTTTATGTGGCGTTTTCACTAAAATGTGATTTCAAACATTAAGATTTCTGTTTATAGAGCTCAGAATTTTTGAATAAAGCTTTGAAATGAGGAAAATACTGTTCATGTTCACAACTGAGGCTTAATTGGCCACGAGTTTTTTGACTGAAATCGTGTATATCCTGTAGGTTCTAGTATTTACTTCTAAGGAAACTCTCAAAAAGTGGTAAAACTCTTAAAATACAGAAATATCTTTCCAGGAAACGAATATGAACCTGTAACTAAGAGTTGAAATACAGGTAAATAGATTATAACCACATTTAATGCTGAGTTCAATTACCGAGATTACAGGTAGAAAGCTCTGAAATGACGAAAATTCTGCTAATATTAACGAGTCCGGCTATTTTAAGTGACGTTTTCACTAAAATGTGATTTCAAACATTAAGATTTCTGTTTATAGAGCTCAGAATTTGTGTATAAAGTTTTGAAATGAGGAGAATACTGTTCATGTTCACAACTGAGGCTTAATTGGCCACGCCTTTTTTGACTGAAACCATGTATATCCTGTAGATTCTAGTATTTACTTCTAAGGAAACTCTCAAAATTGGTAAAACTCTTAAAATACACAATGATCTTTCCAGGAAACGAATATGAACCTGTAACTAACAGTTGAAATACAAGTAAATAGATTCTAACCACATTTATTGCCGAGTTCCATTACCGAGATTACAGGTAGAAAGCTCTGAAATGACCAAAATTCTGATGATATTATCAAGTCTGGCAATTTTTAGTGGCGTTTTCACTAAATTGTGATTTCAAACATTAATAATTCCTTTTTATACAGCTCAGAACTTGTGTATAAGGCTTTGAAATGAGGAGAATACTGTTCATGTTTACAACTGAGGCTTAAGTGGCCATGCGTTTTTTGACTGAAACCACGTACAACCTGTAGGTTCTAGTATTTACTTCTAAGGAAACTCTCAAAATGTGGTAAAACTCTTAAAATACAGAATTATCTTTACAGGTAACGAATATGATCCTGTAACTAACAGTTGAAATACAAGTAAATATCTTCTAACCACATTTAATGCCGAGTTCAATTACCGAGATTACAGGTAGAAAGCTCTGAAATGAGCAAAATTCTGATAATATTAACGAGTCCAGCTATTTTATGTGGCGTTTTCACTAAAATGTGATTTCAAACATTAAGATTTCTGTTTATAGAGCTCAGAATTTTTGAATAAAGCTTTGAAATGAGGAGAATACTGTTCATGTTCACAACTGAGGCTTAATTGGCCACGCGTTTTTTGACTGAAATCGTGTATATCCTGTAGGTTCTAGTATTTACTTCTAAGGAAACTCTCAAAATGTGGTAAAACTCTTAAAATACACAATGATCTTTCCAGGAAACGAATATGTACCTGTAACTAAAAGTTGAAATACATGTAAATAGATTCTAACCACATTTAATGCCGATTTCAATTACCGAGATTACAGGAAGAGAGGTCAGAAATGAGGAGAATTTAGATAATATTAAGGAGTCAAGATATTTTATGTGGCATTGTCACTAAAATGTGATTTCAAACACTAAGATTTCTGTTTATACAGCTCAGAATTTGTAAATAAAGCTTTGAAATGAGGAGAATACTGTTCATGTTTACAACTGAGGCTTAATTGGCCCCACGTTTTTTGACTGAAACCGTGTATATCCTGAAGGTTAGTATTTACTTCTAAGGAAACTCTCAAAATGTGGTAAAACTCTTAAAATACACAATGATCTTTCCAGGAAACGAATTTGAACCTGTAACTAACAGTTGAAATACAATTAAATATCTTCTAACCACATTTAATGCCGAGTTCCATTACCGAGATTACAGGTAGAAAGCTCTGAAATGACCAAAATTCTGATGATATTATCAAGTCTGGCAATTTTTAGTGGCGTTTTCACTAAAATGTGATTTCAAACATTAATAATTCCTTTTTATACAGCTCAGAACTTGTGTATAAGGCTTTGAAATGAGGAGAATACTGTTCATGTTTACAACTGAGGCTTAAGTGGCCATGCGTTTTTTGACTGAAACCACGAATATCCTGTAGGTTCAAGTATTTACTTCTAAGGAAACTCTCAAAATGTGGTAAAACTCTTAAAATACAGAATTATCTTTACAGGTAACGAATATGATCCTGTAACTAACAGTTGAAATACAAGTAAATATCTTCTAACCACATTTAATGCCGAGTTCAATTACCGAGATTACAGGTAGAAAGCTCTGAAATGAGCAAAATTCTGATAACATTAACGAGTCCAGCTATTTTATGTGGCGTTTTCACTAAAATGTGATTTCAAACATTAAGATTTCTGTTTATAGAGCTCAGAATTTTTGAATAAAGCTTTGAAATGAGGAAAATACTGTTCATGTTCACAACTGAGGCTTAATTGGCCACGCGTTTTTTGACTGAAATCGTGTATATCCTGTAGGTTCTAGTATTTACTTCTAAGGAAACTCTCAAAAAGTGGTAAAACTCTTAAAATACAGAAATATCTTTCCAGGAAACGAATATGAACCTGTAACTAAGAGTTGAAATACAGGTAAATAGATTATAACCACATTTAATGCTGAGTTCAATTACCGAGATTACAGGTAGAAAGCTCTGAAATGACGAAAATTCTGCTAATATTAACGAGTCCGGCTATTTTAAGTGACGTTTTCACTAAAATGTGATTTCAAACATTAAGATTTCTGTTTATAGAGCTCAGAATTTGTGTATAAAGTTTTGAAATGAGGAGAATACTGTTCATGTTCACAACTGAGGCTTAATTGGCCACACCTTTTTTGACTGAAACCGTGTATATCCTGTAGATTCTAGTATTTACTTCTAAGGAAACTCTCAAAATTGGTAAAACTCTTAAAATACACAATGATCTTTCCAGGAAACGAATATGAACCTGTAACTAACAGTTGAAATACAAGTAAATAGATTCTAACCACATTTATTGCCGAGTTCCATTACCGAGATTACAGGTAGAAAGCTCTGAAATGACCAAAATTCTGATGATATTATCAAGTCTGGCAATTTTTAGTGGCGTTTTCACTAAATTGTGATTTCAAACATTAATAATTCCTTTTTATACAGCTCAGAACTTGTGTATAAGGCTTTGAAATGAGGAGAATACTGTTCATGTTTACAACTGAGGCTTAAGTGGCCATGCGTTTTTTGACTGAAACCACGTACAACCTGTAGGTTCTAGTATTTACTTCTAAGGAAACTCTCAAAATGTGGTAAAACTCTTAAAATACAGAATTATCTTTACAGGTAACGAATATGATCCTGTAACTAACAGTTGAAATACAAGTAAATATCTTCTAACCACATTTAATGCCGAGTTCAATTACCGAGATTACAGGTAGAAAGCTCTGAAATGAGCAAAATTCTGATAATATTAACGAGTCCAGCTATTTTATGTGGCGTTTTCACTAAAATGTGATTTCAAACATTAAGATTTCTGTTTATAGAGCTCAGAATTTTTGAATAAAGCTTTGAAATGAGGAGAATACTGTTCATGTTCACAACTGAGGCTTAATTGGCCACGCGTTTTTTGACTGAAATCGTGTATATCCTGTAGGTTCTAGTATTTACTTCTAAGGAAACTCTCAAAATGTGGTAAAACTCTTAAAATACACAATGATCTTTCCAGGAAACGAATATGTACCTGTAACTAAAAGTTGAAATACATGTAAATAGATTCTAACCACATTTAATGCCGATTTCAATTACCGAGATTACAGGAAGAGAGGTCAGAAATGAGGAGAATTTAGATAATATTAAGGAGTCAAGATATTTTATGTGGCATTGTCACTAAAATGTGATTTCAAACACTAAGATTTCTGTTTATACAGCTCAGAATTTGTGAATAAAGCTTTGAAATGAGGAGAATACTGTTCATGTTTACAACTGAGGCTTAATTGGCCCCACGTTTTTTGACTGAAACCGTGTATATCCTGAAGGTTAGTATTTACTTCTAAGGAAACTCTCAAAATGTGGTAAAACTCTTAAAATACACAATGATCTTTCCAGGAAACGAATTTGAACCTGTAACTAACAGTTGAAATACAATTAAATATCTTCTAACCACATTTAATGCCGAGTTCCATTACCGAGATTACAGGTAGAAAGCTCTGAAATGACCAAAATTCTGATGATATTATCAAGTCTGGCAATTTTTAGTGGCTTTTTCACTAAAATGTGATTTCAAACATTAATAATTCCTTTTTATACAGCTCAGAACTTGTGTATAAGGCTTTGAAATGAGGAGAATACTGTTCATGTTTAAAACTGAGGCTTAAGTGGCCATGCGTTTTTTGACTGAAACCACGAATATCCTGTAGGTTCAAGTATTGATTTCTAAGGAAACTCTCAAAATGTGGTAAAACTCTTAAAATACAGAATTATCTTTCCAGGTAACGAATATGATCCTGTAACTAACAGTTGAAATACAAGTAAATATCTTCTAAACACATTTAATGCCGAGTTCAGTTACTGAGATTACAGGTAGAAAGCTCTGAAATGAGCAAAATTCTGATAATATTAACGAGTCCAGCTATTTTATGTGGCGTTGTCACTAAAATGTGATTTCAAACATTAAGATTTCTGTTTATAGAGCTCAGAATTTTTGAATAAAGCTTTGAAATGAGGAGAATACTGTTCATGTTCGCAACTGAGGCTTAATTGGCCACTCGTTTTTTTTTACTGAAATAGTGTATATCCTGTAGGTTCTAGTATTTACTTCAAAGGAAACTCTCAAAATGTGGTAAAACTCTTAAAATACAGAAATATCTTTCCAGGAAACGAATATATACCTGTAACTAACAGTTGAAATACAGGTAAATAGATTCTAACCACATTTAATGTTGAGTTCAATTACCGAGATTACAGGTAGAAAGCTCTGAAATGACGAAAATTCTGCTAATATTAACGAGTCCGGCTATTTTAAGTGACGTTTTCACTAAAATGTGATTTCAAACATTAAGATTTCTGTTTATAGAGCTCAGAATTTGTGTATAAAGCTTTGAAATTATGAGAATACTGTTCATGTTCACAACTGAGGCTTAATTGGCCATGCGTTTTTTGACTGAAACCGTGTATATCCTGTAGATTCTAGTATTTACTTCTAAGGAAACTCTCAAAATTGGTAAAACTCTTAAAATACACAATGATCTTTCCAGGAAACGAATATGAACCTGTAACTAACAGTTGAAATACAAGTAAATAGATTCTAACCACATTTAATGCCGAGTTCCATTACCGAGATTACAGGTAGAAAGCTCTGAAATGACCAAAATTCTGATGATATTATCAAGTCTGGCAATTTTTAGTGGCGTTTTCACTAAAATGTGATTTCAAACATTAATAATTCCTTTTTATACAGCTCAGAACTTGTGTATAAGGCTTTGAAATGAGGAGAATACTGTTCATGTTTACAACTGAGGCTTAAGTGGCCATGCGTTTTTTGACTGAAACCACGTATATCCTGTAGGTTCTAGTATGTACTTCTAAGGAAACTCTCAAAATGTGGTAAAACTCTTAATATACACAATGATCTTTCCAGGAAACGAATATGAACCTGTAACTAAAAGTTGAAATACATGTAAATAGATTCTAACCACATTTAATGCCGATTTCAATTACCGAGATTACAGGAAGAGAGCTCTGAAATGAGGAGAATTTAGATAATCTTAAGGAGTCCGGATATTTTATGTGGCGTTTTCACTAAAATGTGATTTCAAACACTAAGATTTCTGTTTATAGAGCTCAGAATTTGTGAATAAAGCTTTGAAATGAGGAGAATACTGTTCATGTTTACAACTGAGGCTTAATTGGCCCCACGTTTTTTGACTGAAACCGTGTATATCCTGAAGGTTAGTATTTACTTCTAAGGAAACTCTCAAAATGTGGTAAAACTCTTAAAATACAGAAATATCTTTCCAGGAAAGGAATTTGAACCTGTAACTAACAGTTGAAATACAAGTAAATAGATTCTAACCACATTTAATGCCGAGTTCCATTACCGAGATTACAGGTAGAAAGCTCTGAAATGACGAAAATTCTGCTAATATTAATGAGTCCGGCTATTTTAAGTGACGTTTTCACTAAAATGTGATTTCAAACATTAAGATTTCTGTTTATAGAGCTCAGAATTTGTGTATAAAGCTTTGAAATGAGGAGAATAATGTTCATGTTTACAACTGAGGCTTAATTGGCCACGCGTTTTTTGTCTGAATTCGTGTATATCCTGTAGGTTCTAGTATTTACTTCTAAGGAAACTCTCAAAATGTGGTAAAACTCTTAAAATACACAATGATCTTTCCAGGAAACGAATATGTACCTGTAACTAAAAGTTGAAATACATGTAAATAGATTCTAACCAGATTTAATGCCGATTTCAATTACCGAGATTACAGGAAGAGAGCTCTGAAATGAGGAGAATTTAGATAATCTTAAGGAGTCCGGATATTTCATGTGGCGTTTTCACAAAAATGTGATTTCAAACACTAAGATTTCTGTTTATAGAGCTCAGAATTTGTGAATAAAGCTTTGAAATGAGGAGAATACTGTTCATGTTTACAACTGAGGCTTAATTGGCTCCACGTTTTTTGACTGAAACCGTGAATATGCTGAAGGTTATTTTTACTTCTAAGGAAACTCTCAAAATGTGGTAAAACTCTTAAAATACACAATGATCTTTCCAGGAAACGAATAAGAACCTGTATCTAACAGTTGAAATACAAGTAAATATCTTCTAACCACATTTAATGCCGAGTTCAATTACCGAGATTACAGGTAGAAAGCTCTGAAATGAGGAAAATTCTGATAATATTAATGATTCCGGTTATTTTATGTGGCGTTTTCACTAAAATGTGATTTCAAACATTAAGATTTCTGTTTATAGAGCTCAGAATTTGTGTATTAAGCTTTGAAATGAGGAGAATAATGTTCATGTTTACAACTGAGGCTTAATTGGCCACGCGTTTTTTGACTGATACCGTGTATATCCTGTAGGTTCTAGTATTTACTTCTAAGGAAACTCTCAAAATGTGGTAAAACTCTTAAAATACACAATGATCTTTCCAGGAAACGAATATGTACCTGTAACTAAAAGTTGAAATCCATGTTAATAGATTCTAACCACATTTACTGCCGATTTCAATTACCGAGATTACAGGAAGAGAGCTCTGAAATGAGGAGCATTTAGATAATCTTAAGGAGTCCGGATATTTTATGTGGCGTTTTCACTAAAATGTGATTTCAAACACTAAGATTTCTGTTTATAGAGTTCAGAATTTGTGAATAAAGCTTTGAAATGAGGAGAATACTGTTCATGTTTACAACTGAGGCTTAATTGGCCCCACGTTTTTTGACTGAAACCGTGTATATCCTGAAGGTTAGTATTTACTTCTAAGGAAACTCTCAAAATGTGGTAAAACTCTTAAAATACACAATGATCTTTCCAGGAAACGAATATGAACCTGTAACTAACAGTTGAAATACAAGTAAATAGATTCTAACCACATGTAATGCCGCGTTCCATTACCGAGATTACAGGTAGAAAGCTCTGAAATGACCAAAATTCTGATAATATTAACGAGTCCAGCTATTTTATGTGGCGTTTTCACTAAAATGTGATTTCAAACATTAATAATTCCTTTTTATACAGCTCAGAACTTGTGTATAAGGCTTTGAAATGAGGGGAATACTGTTCATGTTTACAACTGAGGCTTAAGTGGCCATGCGTTTTTTGACTGAAACCACGAATATCCTGTAGGTTCAAGTATTTACTTCTAAGGAAACTCTCAAAATGTGGTAAAACTCTTAAAATACAGAATTATCTTTACAGGTAACGAATATGATCCTGTAACTAACAGTTGAAATACAAGTAAATATCTTCTAACCACATTTAATGCCGAGTTCAATTACCGAGATTACAGGTAGAAAGCTCTGAAATGAGCAAAATTCTGATAATATTAACGAGTCCAGCTATTTTATGTGGCGTTTTCACTAAAATGTGATTTCACACATTAAGATTTCTGTTTATAGAGATCAGAACTTTTGAATAAAGCTTTGAAATGAGGAGAATACTGTTCATGTTCACAACTGAGGCTTAATTGGCCCCACGTTTTTTGACTGAAACCGTGTATATCCTGAAGGTTAGTATTTACTTCTAAGGAAACTCTCAAAATGTGGTAAAACTCTTAAAATACACAATGATCTTTCCAGGAAACGAATATGAACCTGTAACTAACAGTTGAAATACAAGTAAATACATTCTAACCACATTTAATGCTGAGTTCAATTACCGAGATTACAGGTAGAATGCTCTGAAATGACGAAAATTCTGCTAATATTAACGAGTCCGGCTATTTTAAGTGACGTTTTCACTAAAATGTGATTTCAAACATTAAGATTTCTGTTTATAGAGCTCAGAATTAGTGTATAAAGCGTTGAAATGGGGAGAATACTGTTCATGTTCACAACTGAGGCTTAATTGGCCACGCGTTTTTTGACTGAAACCGTGTATATCCTGTAGATTCTAGTATTTACTTCTAAGGAAACTCTCAAAATTGGTAAAACTCTTAAAATACACAATGATCTTTCCAGGAAACGAATATGAACCTGTAACTAAAAGTTGAAATACAAGTAAATAGATTCTAACCACATTTAATGCCGAGTTCCATTACCGAGATTACAGGAAGAGAGCTCTGAAATGCGGAGAATTTAGATAATATTAAGGAGTCCGGATATTTTATGTGGCGTTTTCACTAAAATGTGATTTCAAACACTAAGATTTCTGTTTATAGAGCTCAGAATTTGTGAATAAAGCTTTGAAATGAGGAGAATACTGTTCATGTTTACAACTGAGGCTTAATTGGCCCCACGTTTTTTGACTGAAACCGTGTATATCCTGAAGGTTAGTATTTACTTCTAAGGAAACTCTCAAAATGTGGTAAAACTCTTAAAATACACAATGATCTTTCCAGGAAACGAATATGAACCTGTAACTAACAGTTGAAATACAAGTAAATACATTCTAACCACATTTAATGCCGAGTTCCATTACCGAGATTACAGGTAGAAAGCTCTGAAATGACCAAAATTCTGATGATATTATCAAGTCTGGCAATTTTTAGTGGCGTTTTCACTAAAATGTGATTTCAAACATTAATAATTCCTTTTTATACAGCTCAGAACTTGTGTATAAGGCTTTGAAATGAGGAGAATACTGTTCATGTTTACAACTGAGGCTTAAGTGGCCATGCGTTTTTTGACTGAAACCACGAATATCCTGTAGGTTCTAGTATTTACTTCTAAGGAAACTCTCAAAATGTGGTAAAACTCTAAAAAATACAGAATTATCTTTACAGGTAACGAATATGATCCTGTAACTAACAGTTGAAATACAAGTAAATATCTTCTAACCACATTTAATGCCGAGTTCAATTACCGAGATTACAGCTAGAAAGCTCTGAAATGAGCAAAATTCTGATAATATTAACGAGTCCGGCTATTTTATGTGGCGTTTTCACTAAAATGTGATTTCAAACATTAAGATTTCTGTTTATAGAGCTCAGAATTTTTGAATAAAGCTTTGAAATGAGGAGAACACTGTTCATGTTAACAACTGAGGCTTATTTGGCCACTCGTTTTTTTACTGAAATAGTGTATATCCTGTAGGTTCTAGTATTTACTTCTAAGGAAACTCTCAAAATGTGGTAAAACTCTTAAAATACAGAAATATCTTTCCAGGAAATGAATATGAACCTGTAACTAACAGTGGAAATACAAGTAAATACATTCTAACCACATTTAATGCTGAGTTCAATTACCGAGATTACAGGTAGAAAGCTCTGAAATGACGAAAATTCTGCTAATATTAACGAGTCCGGCTATTTTAAGTGACGTTTTCACTAAAATGTGATTTCAAACATTAAGATTTCTGTTTATAGAGCTCAGAATTTGTGTATAAAGCTTTGAAATGAGGAGAATACTGTTCATGTTCACAACTGAGGTTTAATTGGCCACGCGTTTTTTGACTGAAACCGTGTATATCCTGTAGATTCTAGTATTTACTTCTAAGGAAACTCTCAAAATTGGTAAAACTCTTAAAATACACAATGATCTTTCCAGGAAACGAATATGAACCTGTAACTAACAGTTGAAATACAAGTAAATAGATTCTAACCACATTTAATGCCGAATTCCATTACCGAGATTACAGGTAGAAAGCTCTGAAATGACCAAAATTCTGATGATATTATCAAGTCTGGCAATTTTATGTGGCGTTTTCACTAAAATGTGATTTCAAACATTAAGATTTCTGTTTATAGAGCTCAGAATTTGTGAATAAAGCTTTGAAATGAGGAGAATACTGTTCATGTTTACAACTGAGGCTTAATTGGCCCCACGTTTTTTAGTGAAACCGTGTATATCCTGTAGGTTCTAGTATTTACTTCTAAGGAAAATCTCAAAATGTGGTACAGCTCTTAAAATACACAATGATCGTTCCAGGAAACGAATATGAACCTGTAAATAACAGTTGAAATACAAGTAAATAGTTTCTAACCACATTTAATACTGAGTTCAATTACTGAGATTACAGGTAGAAAGCTCTGAAATGACGAGAATTGTAATAATATTAACAAGTCCGGCTATTTTATGTCGCGTTTTCACTAAAATGTGATTTCATAATTTAAGATTTCTGTTAATAGAGCTCAGAATTTGTGTATAAAGCTTTGAAATTAGGAGAATACTGTTCATGTTCACAACTGAGGCTTAATTGGCCATGCGTTTTTTGACTGAAATCGTGTATATCCTGTAGGTTCTAGTTTTTACTTCTAAGGAAACCCTCAAAATGTGGTAAAACTCTTAAAATACAGAAATATCTTTGCAGGAAAGGAATTTGAACCTGTAACTAACAGTTAAAATACAAGTAAATAGATTCTAACCACATTTAATGCAGAGTTCCATTACCGAGATTACAGGTAGAACGCTCTGAAATGAAGAAAATTCTGCTAATATTAATGAGTCCGGCTATTTTAAGTGACGTTTTCACTAAAATGTGATTTCAAACATTAAGATTTCTGTTTATAGAGCTCAGAATTTGTGTATAAAGCTTTGAAATGAGGAGAATAATGTTCATGTTTACAACTGAGGCTTAATTGGCCACGCGTTTTTTGACTGATACCGTGTATATCCTGTAGGTTCTAGTATTTACTTCTAAGGAAACTCTCAAAATGTGGTAAAACTCTTAAAATACACAATGATCTTTCCAGGAAACGAATATATACCTGTAACTAAAAGTTGAAATACATGTAAATAGATTCTAACCACATTTAATGCCTATTTCATTTACCGAGATTACAGGAAGAGAGCTCTGAAATGAGGAGAATTTAGATAATCTTAAGGAGTCCGGATATTTTATGTGGCGTTTTCAATAAAATGTGATTTCAAACACTAAGATTTCTGTTTATAGAGCTCAGAATTTGTGAATAAAGCTTTGAAATGAGGAGAATACTGTTCATGTTTACAACTGAGGCTTAATTGGCCCCACGTTTTTTAACTGAAACGGTGTATATCCTGAAGGTTAGTATTTACTTCTAAGGAAACTCTCAAAATGTGGTAAAACTCTTAAAATACACAATGATCTTTCCAGGAAACGAATATGTACCTGTAACTAACAGTTGAAATACAAGTAAATAGATTCTAACCACATTTAATGCCGAGTTCCATTACCGAGATTACAGGTAGAAAGCTCTGAAATGACCAAAATTCTGATAATATTAACGAGTCCAGCTATTTTATGTGGCGTTTTCACTAAAATGTGATTTCAAACATTAAGATTTCTGTTTATAGAGCTCAGAATTTTTGAATAAAGCTTTGAAATGAGGAGAATACTGTTCATGTTCACAACTGAGGCTTAATTGGCCACTCGTTTTTTTTTTACTGAAATAGTGTATATCCTGTAGGTTCTAGTATTTACTTCAAAGGAAACTCTCAAAATGTGGTAAAACTCTTAAAATACAGAAATATCTTTCCAGGAAACGAATATGAACCTGTAACTAACAGTTGAAATACAGGTAAATAGATTCTAACCACATTTAATGTTGAGTTCAATTACCGAGATTACAGGTAGAAAGCTCTGAAATGACGAAAATTCTGCTAATATTAACGAGTCCGGCTATTTTAAGTGACGTTTTCACTAAAATGTGATTTCAAACATTAAGATTTCTGTTTATAGAGCTCAGAATTTGTGTATAAAGCTTTGAAATGAGGAGAATACTGTTCATGTTCACAATGAGGCTTAATTGGCCACGCGTTTTTTGACTGAAACCGTGTATATCCTGTAGATTCTAGTATTTACTTCTAAGGAAACTCTCAAAATTGGTAAAACTCTTAAAATACACAATGATCTTTCCAGGAAACGAATATGAACCTGTAACTAACAGTTGAAATACAAGTAAATAGATTCTAACCACATTTAATGCCGAGTTCCATTACCGAGATTACATGTAGAAAGCTCTGAAATGACCAAAATTCTGATGATATTATCAAGTCTGGCAATTTTTAGTGGCGTTTTCACTAAAATGTGATTTCAAACATTAATAATTCCTTTTTATACAGCTCAGAACTTGTGTATAAGGCTTTGAAATGAGGAGAATACTGTTCATGTTTACAACTGAGGCTTAAGTGGCCATGCGTTTTTTGACTGAAACCACGTATATCCTGTAGGTTCTAGTATTTACTTCTAAGGAAACTCTCAAAATGTGGTAAAACTCTTAATATACACAATGATCTTTCCAGGAAACGAATATGTACCTGTAACTAAAAGTTGAAATACATGTAAATAGATTCTAACCACATTTAATGCCGATTTCAATTACCGAGATTACAGGAAGAGAGCTCTGA
This sequence comes from Myotis nattereri, assembly GCF_964212035.1. Taxonomy (NCBI): domain Eukaryota; kingdom Metazoa; phylum Chordata; class Mammalia; order Chiroptera; family Vespertilionidae; genus Myotis; species Myotis nattereri. Next base: position 101,134,270 of record NC_138076.1, on the reverse strand, counting down.
AATGAGGAGAATTTAGATAATCTTAAGGAGTCCGGATATTTTATGTGGCGTTTTCACTAAAATATGATTTCAAACACTAAGATTTCTGTTTATAGAGCTCAGAATTTGTGAATAAAGCTTTGAAATGAGGAGAATACTGTTCATGTTTACAACTGAGGCTTAATTGGCCCCACGTTTTTTGACTGAAACCGTGTATATCCTGAAGGTTAGTATTTACTTCTAAGGAAACTCTCAAAATGTGGTAAAACTCTTAAAATACAGAAATATCTTTCCAGGAAAGGAATTTGAACCTGTAACTAACAGTTGAAATACAAGTAAATAGATTCTAACCACATTTAATGCCGAGTTCCATTACCGAGATTACAGGTAGAAAGCTCTGAAATGACGAAAATTCTGCTAATATTAATGAGTCCGGCTATTTTAAGTGACGTTTTCACTAAAATGTGATTTCAAACATTAAGATTTCTGTTTATAGAGCTCAGAATTTGTGTATAAAGCTTTGAAATGAGGAGAAAAATGTTCATGTTTACAACTGAGGCTTAATTGGCCACGCGTTTTTTGACTGATACCGTGTATATCCTGTAGGTTCTAGTATTTACTTCTAAGGAAACTCTCAAAATGTGGTAAAACTCTTAAAATACACAACGATCTTTCCAGGAAACGAATATGTACCTGTAACTAAAAGTTGAAATACATGTAAATAGATTCTAACCACATTTAATGCCGATTTCAATTACCGAGATTACAGGAAGAGAGCTCTGAAATGAGGAGAATTTAGATAATATTAAGGAGTCCGGATATTTTATGTGGCGTTTTCACTAAAATGTGATTTCAAACACTAAAATTTCTGTTTATAGAGTTCAGAATTTGTGAATAAAGCTTTGAAATGAGGAGAATACTGTTCATGTTTACAACTGAGGCTTAATTGGCCCCACGTTTTTTGACTGAAACCGTGTATATCCTGAAGGTTAGTATTTACTTCTAAGGAAACTCTCAAAATGTGGTAAAACTCTTAAAATACACAATTATCTTTCCAGGAAACGAATATGAACCTGTAACTAACAGTTGAAATACAAGTAAATAGATTCTAACCACATTTAATGCCGAGTTCCATTACCGAGATTACAGGTAGAAAGCTCTGAAATCACAAAAAATTCTGATGATATTATCAAGTCTGGCAATTTTTAGTGGCGTTTTCACTAAAATGTGATTTCAAACATTAATAATTCCTTTTTATACAGCTCAGAAATTGTGTATAAGGCTTTGAAATGAGGAGAATACTGTTCATGTTTACAACTGAGGCTTAAGTGGCCATGCGTTTTTTGACTGAAGCCACGAATATCCTGTAGGTTCAAGTATTTACTTCTAAGGAAACTCTCAAAATGTGGTAAAACTCTTAAAATACAGAATTATCTTTACAGGTAACGAATATGATCCTGTAGCTAACAGTTGAAATACAAGTAAATATCTTCTAACCACATTTAATGCCGAGTTCAATTACCGAGATTACAGGTAGAAAGCTCTGAAATGATCAAAATTCTGATAATATTAACGAGTCCAGCTATTTTATGTGGCGTTTTCACTAAAATGTGATTTCACACATTAAGATTTCTGTTTATAGAGATCAGAATTTTTGAATAAAGCTTTGAAATGAGGAGAATACTGTTCATGTTCACAACTGAGGCTTAATTGGCCACTCGTTTTTTTTACTGAAATAGTGTATATCCTGTAGGTTCTAGTATTTACTTCTAAGGAAACTCTCAAAATGTGGTAAAACTCTTAAAATACAGAAATATCTTTCCAGGAATCGAATATGAACCTGGAACTAACAGTTGAAATACAGGTAAATAGATTCTAACCACATTTAATGCTGAGTTCAATTACCGAGATTACAGGTAGAATGCTCTGAAATGACGAAAATTCTGCTAATATTAACGAGTCCGGCTATTTTAAGTGACGTTTTCACTAAAATGTGATTTCAAACATTAAGATTTCTGTTTATAGAGCTCAGAATTAGTGTATAAAGCTTTGAAATGAGGAGAATACTGTTCATGTTCACAACTGAGGCTTAATTGGCCACGCGTTTTTTGACTGAAACCGTGTATATCCTGTAGATTCTAGTATTTACTTCTAAGGAAACTCTCAAAATTGGTAAAACTCTTAAAATACACAATGATCTTTCCAGGAAACGAATATGAACCTGTAACTAAAAGTTGAAATACAAGTAAATAGATTCTAACCACATTTAATGCCGAGTTCCATTACCGAGATTACAGGAAGAGAGCTCTGAAATGCGGAGAATTTAGATAATATTAAGGAGTCCGGATATTTTATGTGGCGTTTTCACTAAAATGTGATTTCAAACACTAAGATTTCTGTTTATAGAGCTCAGAATTTGTGAATAAAGCTTTGAAATGAGGAGAATACTGTTCATGTTTACAACTGAGGCTTAATTGGCCCCACGTTTTTTGACTGAAACCGTGTATATCCTGAAGGTTAGTATTTACTTCTAAGGAAACTCTCAAAATGTGGTAAAACTCTTAAAATACACAATGATCTTTCCAGGAAACGAATATGAACCTGTAACTAACAGTTGAAATACAAGTAAATAGATTCTAACCACATTTAATGCCGAGTTCCATTACCGAGATTACAGGTAGAAAGGTCTGAAATGACCAAAATTCTGATGATATTATCAAGTCTGGCAATTTTTAGTGGCGTTTTCACTAAAATGTGATTTCAAACATTAATAATTCCTTTTTATACAGCTCAGAACTTGTGTATAAGGCTTTGAAATGAGGAGAATACTGTTCATGTTTACAACTGAGGCTTAAGTGGCCATGCGTTTTTTGACTGAAACCACGAATATCCTGTAGGTTCTAGTATTTACTTCTAAGGAAACTCTCAAAATGTGGTAAAACTCTTAAAATACAGAATTATCTTTACAGGTAACGAATATGATCCTGTAACTAACAGTTGAAATACAAGTAAATATCTTCTAACCACATTTAATGCCGAGTTCAATTACCGAGATTACAGGTAGAAAGCTCTGAAATGAGCAAAATTCTGATAATATTAACGAGTCCGGCTATTTTATGTGGCGTTTTCACTAAAATGTGATTTCAAACATTAAGATTTCTGTTTATAGAGCTCAGAATTTTTGAATAAAGCTTTGAAATGAGGAGAACACTGTTCATGTTAACAACTGAGGCTTATTTGGCCACTCGTTTTTTTACTGAAATAGTGTATATCCTGTAGGTTCTAGTATTTACTTCTAAGGAAACTCTCAAAATGTGGTAAAACTCTTAAAATACAGAAATATCTTTACAGGAAATGAATATGAACCTGTAACTAACAGTGGAAATACAAGTAAATAGATTCTAACCACATTTAATGCTGAGTTCAATTACCGAGATTACAGGTAGAAAGCTCTGAAATGACGAAAATTCTGCTAATATTAACGAGTCCGGCTATTTTAAGTGACGTTTTCACTAAAATGTGATTTCAAACATTAAGATTTCTGTTTATAGAGCTCAGAATTTGTGTATAAAGCTTTGAAATGAGGAGAATACTGTTCATGTTCACAACTGAGGTTTAATTGGCCACGCGTTTTTTGACTGAAACCGTGTATATCCTGTAGATTCTAGTATTTACTTCTAAGGAAACTCTCAAAATTGGTAAAACTCTTAAAATACACAATGATCTTTCCAGGAAACGAATATGAACCTGTAACTAACAGTTGAAATACAAGTAAATAGATTCTAACCACATTTAATGCCGAATTCCATTACCGAGATTACAGGTAGAAAGCTCTGAAATGACCAAAATTCTGATGATATTATCAAGTCTGGCAATTTTATGTGGCGTTTTCACTAAAATGTGATTTCAAACATTAAGATTTCTGTTTATAGAGCTCAGAATTTGTGAATAAAGCTTTGAAATGAGGAGAATACTGTTCATGTTTACAACTGAGGCTTAATTGGCCCCACGTTTTTTAGTGAAACCGTGTATATCCTGTAGGTTCTAGTATTTACTTCTAAGGAAACTCTCAAAATGTGGTACAGCTCTTAAAATACACAATGATCGTTCCAGGAAACGAATATGAACCTGTAAATAACAGTTGAAATACAAGTAAATAGTTTCTAACCACATTTAATACTGAGTTCAATTACTGAGATTACAGGTAGAAAGCTCTGAAATGACGAGAATTGTAATAATATTAACAAGTCCGGCTATTTTATGTCGCGTTTTCACTAAAATGTGATTTCATAATTTAAGATTTCTGTTAATAGAGCTCAGAATTTGTGTATAAAGCTTTGAAATTAGGAGAATACTGTTCATGTTCACAACTGAGGCTTAATTGGCCACGCGTTTTTTGACTGAAATCGTGTATATCCTGTAGGTTCTAGTTTTTACTTCTAAGGAAACCCTCAAAATGTGGTAAAACTCTTAAAATACAGAAATATCTTTCCAGGAAAGGAATTTGAACCTGTAACTAACAGTTGAAATACAAGTAAATAGATTCTAACCACATTTAATGCAGAGTTCCATTACCGAGATTACAGGTAGAACGCTCTGAAATGACGAAAATTCTGCTAATATTAATGAGTCCGGCTATTTTAAGTGACGTTTTCACTAAAATGTGATTTCAAACATTAAGATTTCTGTTTATAGAGCTCAGAATTTGTGTATAAAGCTTTGAAATGAGGAGAATAATGTTCATGTTTACAACTGAGGCTTAATTGGCCACGCGTTTTTTGACTGATACCGTGTATATCCTGTAGGTTCTAGTATTTACTTCTAAGGAAACTCTCAAAATGTGGTACAACTCTTAAAATACACAATGATCTTTCCAGGAAACGAATATATACCTGTAACTAAAAGTTGAAATACATGTAAATAGATTCTAACCACATTTAATGCCTATTTCATTTACCGAGATTACAGGAAGAGAGCTCTGAAATGAGGAGAATTTAGATAATCTTAAGGAGTCCGGATATTTTATGTGGCGTTTTCAATAAAATGTGATTTCAAACACTAAGATTTCTGTTTATAGAGCTCAGAATTTGTGAATAAAGCTTTGAAATGAGGAGAATACTGTTCATGTTTACAACTGAGGCTTAATTGGCCCCACGTTTTTTAACTGAAACCGTGTATATCCTGAAGGTTAGTATTTACTTCTAAGGAAACTCTCAAAATGTGGTAAAACTCTTAAAATACACAATTATCTTTCCAGGAAACGAATATGAACCTGTAACTAACAGTTGAAATACAAGTAAATAGATTCTAACCACATTTAATGCCGAGTTCCATTACCGAGATTACAGGTAGAAAGCTCTGAAATCACAAAAAATTCTGATGATATTATCAAGTCTGGCAATTTTTAGTGGCGTTTTCACTAAAATGTGATTTCAAACATTAATAATTCCTTTTTATACAGCTCAGAAATTGTGTATAAGGCTTTGAAATGAGGAGAATACTGTTCATGTTTACAACTGAGGCTTAAGTGGCCATGCGTTTTTTGACTGAAGCCACGAATATCCTGTAGGTTCAAGTATTTACTTCTAAGGAAACTCTCAAAATGTGGTAAAACTCTTAAAATACAGAATTATCTTTACAGGTAACGAATATGATCCTGTAGCTAACAGTTGAAATACAAGTAAATATCTTCTAACCACATTTAATGCCGAGTTCAATTACCGAGATTACAGGTAGAAAGCTCTGAAATGATCAAAATTCTGATAATATTAACGAGTCCAGCTATTTTATGTGGCGTTTTCACTAAAATGTGATTTCACACATTAAGATTTCTGTTTATAGAGATCAGAATTTTTGAATAAAGCTTTGAAATGAGGAGAATACTGTTCATGTTCACAACTGAGGCTTAATTGGCCACTCGTTTTTTTTACTGAAATAGTGTATATCCTGTAGGTTCTAGTATTTACTTCTAAGGAAACTCTCAAAATGTGGTAAAACTCTTAAAATACAGAAATATCTTTCCAGGAATCGAATATGAACCTGGAACTAACAGTTGAAATACAGGTAAATAGATTCTAACCACATTTAATGCTGAGTTCAATTACCGAGATTACAGGTAGAATGCTCTGAAATGACGAAAATTCTGCTAATATTAACGAGTCCGGCTATTTTAAGTGACGTTTTCACTAAAATGTGATTTCAAACATTAAGATTTCTGTTTATAGAGCTCAGAATTAGTGTATAAAGCTTTGAAATGAGGAGAATACTGTTCATGTTCACAACTGAGGCTTAATTGGCCACGCGTTTTTTGACTGAAACCGTGTATATCCTGTAGATTCTAGTATTTACTTCTAAGGAAACTCTCAAAATTGGTAAAACTCTTAAAATACACAATGATCTTTCCAGGAAACGAATATGAACCTGTAACTAAAAGTTGAAATACAAGTAAATAGATTCTAACCACATTTAATGCCGAGTTCCATTACCGAGATTACAGGAAGAGAGCTCTGAAATGCGGAGAATTTAGATAATATTAAGGAGTCCGGATATTTTATGTGGCGTTTTCACTAAAATGTGATTTCAAACACTAAGATTTCTGTTTATAGAGCTCAGAATTTGTGAATAAAGCTTTGAAATGAGGAGAATACTGTTCATGTTTACAACTGAGGCTTAATTGGCCCCACGTTTTTTGACTGAAACCGTGTATATCCTGAAGGTTAGTATTTACTTCTAAGGAAACTCTCAAAATGTGGTAAAACTCTTAAAATACACAATGATCTTTCCAGGAAACGAATATGAACCTGTAACTAACAGTTGAAATACAAGTAAATAGATTCTAACCACATTTAATGCCGAGTTCCATTACCGAGATTACAGGTAGAAAGGTCTGAAATGACCAAAATTCTGATGATATTATCAAGTCTGGCAATTTTTAGTGGCGTTTTCACTAAAATGTGATTTCAAACATTAATAATTCCTTTTTATACAGCTCAGAACTTGTGTATAAGGCTTTGAAATGAGGAGAATACTGTTCATGTTTACAACTGAGGCTTAAGTGGCCATGCGTTTTTTGACTGAAACCACGAATATCCTGTAGGTTCTAGTATTTACTTCTAAGGAAACTCTCAAAATGTGGTAAAACTCTTAAAATACAGAATTATCTTTACAGGTAACGAATATGATCCTGTAACTAACAGTTGAAATACAAGTAAATATCTTCTAACCACATTTAATGCCGAGTTCAATTACCGAGATTACAGGTAGAAAGCTCTGAAATGAGCAAAATTCTGATAATATTAACGAGTCCGGCTATTTTATGTGGCGTTTTCACTAAAATGTGATTTCAAACATTAAGATTTCTGTTTATAGAGCTCAGAATTTTTGAATAAAGCTTTGAAATGAGGAGAACACTGTTCATGTTAACAACTGAGGCTTATTTGGCCACTCGTTTTTTTACTGAAATAGTGTATATCCTGTAGGTTCTAGTATTTACTTCTAAGGAAACTCTCAAAATGTGGTAAAACTCTTAAAATACAGAAATATCTTTACAGGAAATGAATATGAACCTGTAACTAACAGTGGAAATACAAGTAAATAGATTCTAACCACATTTAATGCTGAGTTCAATTACCGAGATTACAGGTAGAAAGCTCTGAAATGACGAAAATTCTGCTAATATTAACGAGTCCGGCTATTTTAAGTGACGTTTTCACTAAAATGTGATTTCAAACATTAAGATTTCTGTTTATAGAGCTCAGAATTTGTGTATAAAGCTTTGAAATGAGGAGAATACTGTTCATGTTCACAACTGAGGTTTAATTGGCCACGCGTTTTTTGACTGAAACCGTGTATATCCTGTAGATTCTAGTATTTACTTCTAAGGAAACTCTCAAAATTGGTAAAACTCTTAAAATACACAATGATCTTTCCAGGAAACGAATATGAACCTGTAACTAACAGTTGAAATACAAGTAAATAGATTCTAACCACATTTAATGCCGAATTCCATTACCGAGATTACAGGTAGAAAGCTCTGAAATGACCAAAATTCTGATGATATTATCAAGTCTGGCAATTTTATGTGGCGTTTTCACTAAAATGTGATTTCAAACATTAAGATTTCTGTTTATAGAGCTCAGAATTTGTGAATAAAGCTTTGAAATGAGGAGAATACTGTTCATGTTTACAACTGAGGCTTAATTGGCCCCACGTTTTTTAGTGAAACCGTGTATATCCTGTAGGTTCTAGTATTTACTTCTAAGGAAACTCTCAAAATGTGGTACAGCTCTTAAAATACACAATGATCGTTCCAGGAAACGAATATGAACCTGTAAATAACAGTTGAAATACAAGTAAATAGTTTCTAACCACATTTAATACTGAGTTCAATTACTGAGATTACAGGTAGAAAGCTCTGAAATGACGAGAATTGTAATAATATTAACAAGTCCGGCTATTTTATGTCGCGTTTTCACTAAAATGTGATTTCATAATTTAAGATTTCTGTTAATAGAGCTCAGAATTTGTGTATAAAGCTTTGAAATTAGGAGAATACTGTTCATGTTCACAACTGAGGCTTAATTGGCCACGCGTTTTTTGACTGAAATCGTGTATATCCTGTAGGTTCTAGTTTTTACTTCTAAGGAAACCCTCAAAATGTGGTAAAACTCTTAAAATACAGAAATATCTTTCCAGGAAAGGAATTTGAACCTGTAACTAACAGTTGAAATACAAGTAAATAGATTCTAACCACATTTAATGCAGAGTTCCATTACCGAGATTACAGGTAGAACGCTCTGAAATGACGAAAATTCTGCTAATATTAATGAGTCCGGCTATTTTAAGTGACGTTTTCACTAAAATGTGATTTCAAACATTAAGATTTCTGTTTATAGAGCTCAGAATTTGTGTATAAAGCTTTGAAATGAGGAGAATAATGTTCATGTTTACAACTGAGGCTTAATTGGCCACGCGTTTTTTGACTGATACCGTGTATATCCTGTAGGTTCTAGTATTTACTTCTAAGGAAACTCTCAAAATGTGGTACAACTCTTAAAATACACAATGATCTTTCCAGGAAACGAATATATACCTGTAACTAAAAGTTGAAATACATGTAAATAGATTCTAACCACATTTAATGCCTATTTCATTTACCGAGATTACAGGAAGAGAGCTCTGAAATGAGGAGAATTTAGATAATCTTAAGGAGTCCGGATATTTTATGTGGCGTTTTCAATAAAATGTGATTTCAAACACTAAGATTTCTGTTTATAGAGCTCAGAATTTGTGAATAAAGCTTTGAAATGAGGAGAATACTGTTCATGTTTACAACTGAGGCTTAATTGGCCCCACGTTTTTTAACTGAAACCGTGTATATCCTGAAGGTTAGTATTTACTTCTAAGGAAACTCTCAAAATGTGGTAAAACTCTTAAAATACACAATGATCTTTCCAGGAAACGAATATGTACCTGTAACTAACAGTTGAAATACAAGTAAATAGATTCTAACCACATTTAATGCCGAGTTCCATTACCGAGATTACAGGTAGAAAGCTCTGAAATGACCAAAATTCTGATAATATTAACGAGTCCAGCTATTTTATGTGGCGTTTTCACTAAAATGTGATTTCAAACATTAAGATTTCTGTTTATAGAGCTCAGAATTTTTGAATAAAGCTTTGAAATGAGGAGAATACTGTTCATGTTCACAACTGAGGCTTAATTGGCCACTCGTTTTTTTTTTACTGAAATAGTGTATATCCTGTAGGTTCTAGTATTTACTTCAAAGGAAACTCTCAAAATGTGGTAAAACTCTTAAAATACAGAAATATCTTTCCAGGAAACGAATATGAACCTGGAACTAACAGTTGAAATACAGGTAAATAGATTCTAACCACATTTAATGTTGAGTTCAATTACCGAGATTACAGGTAGAAAGCTCTGAAATGACGAAAATTCTGCTAATATTAACGAGTCCGGCTATTTTAAGTGACGTTTTCACTAAAATGTGATTTCAAACATTAAGATTTCTGTTTATAGAGCTCAGAATTTGTGTATAAAGCTTTGAAATGAGGAGAATACTGTTCATGTTCACAATGAGGCTTAATTGGCCACGCGTTTTTTGACTGAAACCGTGTATATCCTGTAGATTCTAGTATTTACTTCTAAGGAAACTCTCAAAATTGGTAAAACTCTTAAAATACACAATGATCTTTCCAGGAAACGAATATGAACCTGTAACTAACAGTTGAAATACAAGTAAATAGATTCTAACCACATTTAATGCCGAGTTCCATTACCGAGATTACATGTAGAAAGCTCTGAAATGACCAAAATTCTGATGATATTATCAAGTCTGGCAATTTTTAGTGGCGTTTTCACTAAAATGTGATTTCAAACATTAATAATTCCTTTTTATACAGCTCAGAACTTGTGTATAAGGCTTTGAAATGAGGAGAATACTGTTCATGTTTACAACTGAGGCTTAAGTGGCCATGCGTTTTTTGACTGAAACCACGTATATCCTGTAGGTTCTAGTATTTACTTCTAAGGAAACTCTCAAAATGTGGTAAAACTCTTAATATACACAATGATCTTTCCAGGAAACGAATATGTACCTGTAACTAAAAGTTGAAATACATGTAAATAGATTCTAACCACATTTAATGCCGATTTCAATTACCGAGATTACAGGAAGAGAGCTCTGAAATGAGGAGAATTTAGGTAATCTTAAGGAGTCCGGATATTTTATGTGGCGTTTTCACTAAAATATGATTTCAAACACTAAGATTTCTGTTTATAGAGCTCAGAATTTGTGAATAAAGCTTTGAAATGAGGAGAATACTGTTCATGTTTACAACTGAGGCTTAATTGGCCCCACGTTTTTTGACTGAAACCGTGTATATCCTGAAGGTTAGTATTTACTTCTAAGGAAACTCTCAAAATGTGGTAAAACTCTTAAAATACAGAAATATCTTTCCAGGAAAGGAATTTGAACCTGTAACTAACAGTTGAAATACAAGTAAATAGATTCTAACCACATTTAATGCCGAGTTCCATTACCGAGATTACAGGTAGAAAGCTCTGAAATGACGAAAATTCTGCTAATATTAATGAGTCCGGCTATTTTAAGTGACGTTTTCACTAAAATGTGATTTCAAACATTAAGATTTCTGTTTATAGAGCTCAGAATTTGTGTATAAAGCTTTGAAATGAGGAGAATAATGTTCATGTTTACAACTGAGGCTTAATTGGCCACGCGTTTTTTGACTGATACCGTGTATATCCTGTAGGTTCTAGTATTTACTTCTAAGGAAACTCTCAAAATGTGGTAAAACTCTTAAAATACACAACGATCTTTCCAGGAAACGAATTTGTACCTGTAACTAAAAGTTGAAATACATGTAAATAGATTCTAACCACATTTAATGCCGATTTCAATTACCGAGATTACAGGAAGAGAGCTCTGAAATGAGGAGAATTTAGATAATATTAAGGAGTCCGGATATTTTATGTGGAGTTTTCACTAAAATGTGATTTCACACACTAAAATTTCTGTTTATAGAGTTCAGAATTTGTGAATAAAGCTTTGAAATGAGGAGAATACTGTTCATGTTTACAACTGAGGCTTAATTGGCCCCACGTTTTTTGACTGAAACCGTGTATATCCTGAAGGTTAGTATTTACTTCTAAGGAAACTCTCAAAATGTGGTAAAACTCTTAAAATACACAATTATCTTTCCAGGAAACGAATATGAACCTGTAACTAACAGTTGAAATACAAGTAAATAGATTCTAACCACATTTAATGCCGAGTTCCATTACCGAGATTACAGGTAGAAAGCTCTGAAATCACAAAAAATTCTGATGATATTATCAAGTCTGGCAATTGTTAGTGGCGTTTTCACTAAAATGTGATTTCAAACATTAATAATTCCTTTTTGTACAGCTCAGAAGTTGTGTATAAGGCTTTGAAATGAGGAGAATACTGTTAATGTTTACAACTGAGGCTTAAGTGGCCATGCGTTTTTTGACTGAAGCCACGAATATCCTGTAGGTTCAAGTATTTACTTCTAAGGAAACTCTCAAAATGTGGTAAAACTCTTAAAATACAGAATTATCTTTACAGGTAACGAATATGATCCTGTAACTAAAAGTTGAAATACAAGTAAATATCTTCTAACCACATTTAATGCCGAGTTCAATTACCGAGATTACAGGTAGAAAGCTCTGAAATGAGCAAAATTCTGATAATATTAACGAGTCCAGCTATTTTATGTGGCGTTTTCACTAAAATGTGATTTCACACATTAAGGTTTCTGTTTATAGAGATCAGAATTTTTGAATAAAGCTTTGAAATGAGGAGAATACTGTTCATGTTCACAACTGAGGCTTAATTGGCCACTCGTTTTTTTTACTGAAATAGTGTATATCCTGTAGGTTCTAGTATTTACTTCTAAGGAAACTCTCAAAATGTGGTAAAACTCTTAAAATACAGAAATATCTTTCCAGGAAACGAAAATGAACCTGTAAGTAACAGTTGAAATACAAGTAAATAGATTCTAACCACATTTAATGCCGAGTTCCATTACCGAGATTACAGGAAGAGAGCTCTGAAATGCGGAGAATTTAGATAATATTAAGGAGTCCGGATATTTTATGTGGCGTTTTCACTAAAATGTGATTTCAAACATTAAGATTTCTGTTTATAGAGCTCAGAATTTGTGAATAAAGCTTTGAAATGAGGAGAATACTGTTCATGTTTACAACTGAGGCTTAATTGGCCCCACGTTTTTGACTGAAACCGTGTATATCCTGAAGGTTAGTATTTACTTCTAAGGAAACTCTCAAAATGTGGTAAAACTCTTAAAATACACAATGATCTTTCCAGGAAACGAATATGAACCTGTAACTAACAGTTGAAATACAAGTAAATAGATTCTAACCACATTTAATGCCGAGTTCCATTACCGAGATTACAGGTAGAAAGCTCTGAAATGACCAAAATTCTGATGATATTATCAAGTCTGGCAATTTTTAGTGGCATTTTCACTAAAATGTGATTTCAAACATTAATAATTCCTTTTTATACAGCTCAGAACTTGTGTATAAGGCTTTGAAATGAGGAGAACACTGTTCATGTTTACAACTGAGGCTTAAGTGGCCATGCGTTTTTTGACTGAAACCACGAATATCCTGTAGGTTCTAGTATTTACTTCTAAGAAAACTCTCAAAATGTGGTAAAACTCTTAAAATACAGAATTATCTTTCCAGGTAACGAATATGATCCTGTAACTAACAGTTGAAATACAAGTAAATATCTTCTAACCACATTTAATGCCGAGTTCCATTACCGAGATTACAGGTAGAAAGCTCTGAAATGACGAAAATTCTGCTAATATTAACGAATCCGGCTATTTTAAGTGGCGTTTTCACTAAAATGTGATTTCAAACATTAAGATTTCTGTTTATAGAGCTCAGAATGTTTGAATAAAGCTTTGAAATGAGGAGAACACTGTTCATGTTCACAACTGAGGCTTATTTGGCCACTCGTATTTTTACTGAAATAGTGTATATCCTGTAGGTTCTAGTATTTACTTCTAAGGAAACTCTCAAAATGTGGTAAAACTCTTAAAATAGAGAAATATCTTTCCAGGAAATGAATATGAACCTGTAAATAACAGTGGAAATACAAGTAAATAGATTCTAACCACATTTAATGCTGAGTTCAATTACCGAGATTACAGGTAGAAAGCTCTGAAATGACGAAATTCTGCTAATATTAACGAGTCCGGCTAGTTTAAGTGACGTTTTCACTAAAATGTGATTTCAAACATTAAGATTTCTGTTTATAGAGTTCAGAATTTGTGTATAAAGCTTTGAAATGAGGAGAATACTGTTCATGTTCACAACTGAGGTTTAATTGGCCACGCGTTTTTTGACTGAAACCGTGTATATCCTGTAGATTCTAGTATTTACTTCTAAGGAAACTCTCAAAATTGGTAAAACTCTTAAAATACACAATGATCTTTCCAGGAAACGAATATGAACCTGTAACTAACAGTTGAAATACAAGTAAATAGATTCTAACCACATTTAATGCCGAATTCCATTACCGAGATTACAGGTAGAAAGCTCTGAAATGACCAAAATTCTGATGATATTATCAAGTCTGGCAATTTTATGTGTCGTTTTCACTAAAATGTGATTTCAAACATTAAGATTTCTGTTTATAGAGCTCAGAATTTGTGAATAAAGCTTTGAAATGAGGAGAATACTGTTCATGTTTACAACTGAGGCTTAATTGGCCCCACGTTTTTTAGTGAAACCGTGTATATCCTGTAGGTTCTAGTATTTACTTCTAAGGAAACTCTCAAAATGTGGTACAGCTCTTAAAATACACAATGATCGTTCCAGGAAACGAATATGAACCTGTAAATAACAGTTGAAATACAAGTAAATAGTTTCAAACCACATTTAATACTGAGTTCAATTACTGAGATTACAGGTAGAAAGCTCTGAAATGACGAGAATTGTAATAATATTAACAAGTCCGGCTATTTTATGCCGCGTTTTCACTAAAATGTGATTTCATAATTTAAGATTTCTGTTAATAGAGCTAAGAATTTGTGTATAAAGCTTTGAAATTAGGAGAATACTGTTCATGTTCACAACTGAGGCTTAATTGGCCACGCGTTTTTTGACTGAAATCGTGTATATCCTGTAGGTTCTAGTATTTACTTCTAAGGAAACCCTCAAAATGTGGTAAAACTCTTAAAATACAGAAATATCTTTCCAGGAAAGGAATTTGAACCTGTAACTAACAGTTGAAATACAAGTAAATAGATTCTAACCACATTTAATGCCGAGTTCCATTACCGAGATTACAGGTAGAAAGCTCTGAAATGACGAAAATTCTGCTAATATTAATGAGTCCGGCTATTTTAAGTGACGTTTTCACTAAAATGTGATTTCAAACATTAAGATTTCTGTTTATAGAGCTCAGAATTTGTGTATAAAGCTTTGAAATGAGGAGAATAATGTTCATGTTTACAACTGAGGCTTAATTGGCCACGCGTTTTTTGACTGATACCGTGTATATCCTGTAGGTTCTAGTATTTACTTCTAAGGAAACTCTCAAAATGTGGTAAAACTCTTAAAATACACAATGATCTTTCCAGGAAACGAATATGTACCTGTAACTAAAAGTTGAAATACATGTAAATAGATTCTAACCACATTTAATGCCTATTTCATTTACCGAGATTACAGGAAGAGAGCTCTGAAATGAGGAGAATTTAGATAATCTTAAGGAGTCCGGATATTTTATGTGGCGTTTTCACTAAAATGTGATTTCAAACACTAAGATTTCTGTTTATAGAGCTCAGAATTTGTGAATAAAGCTTTGAAATGAGGAGAATACTGTTCACGTTTACAACTGAGGCTTAATTGGCCCCACGTTTTTTGACTGAAACCGTGTATATCCTGAAGGTTAGTATTTACTTCTAAGGAAACTCTCAAAATGTGGTAAAACTCTTAAAATACACAATGATCTTTCCAGGAAACGAATATGAACCTGTAACTAACAGTTGAAATACAAGTAAATAGATTCTAACCACATTTAATGCCGAGTTCCATTACCGAGATTACAGGTAGAAAGCTCTGAAATGACCAAAATTCTGATGATATTATCCAGTCTGGCAATTTTTAGTGGCCTTTTCACTAAAATGTGATTTCAAACATTAATAATTCCTTTTTATACAGCTCAGAACTTGTGTATAAGGCTTTGAAATGAGGAGAATACTGTTCATGTTTACAACTGAGGATTAAGTGGCCATGCGTTTTTTGACTGAAACCACGAATATCCTTTAGGTTCTACTATTTACTTCTAAGGAAACTCTCAAAATGTGATAAAACTCTTAAATTACAGAATTATCTTTACAGGTAACGAATATGATCCTATAACTAACAGTTGAAATACAAGTAAATATCCTCTAACCACATTTAATGCCGAGTTCAATTACCGAGATTACAGGTAGAAAGCTCTGAAATGAGGAAAATTCTGATAATATTATCGAGTCCGGCTATTTTATGTGGCGTTTTCACTAAAATGTGATTTCAAACATTAAGATTTCTGTTTATAGAGCTCAGAATTTTGAATAAAGCTTTGAAATGAGGAAAATACTGTTCATGTTTACAACTGAGGCTTAATTGGCCCCACTTTTTTTGACTGAAACCGTGTATATTCTGAAGGTTAGTATTTACTTCTAAGGAAACTCTCAAAATGTGGTAAAACTCTTAAAATACACAGTGATCTTTCCAGGAAACGAATATGTACCTGTAACTAAAAGTTGAAATACATGTGAATAGATTCTAACAACATTTAGTGTCAATTTCAATTACCGAGATTACAGGAATAGAGCTCTGAAGTGAGGAGAATTTAGATTATATTAAGGTGTCCGGATATTTTATGTGGCGATTTCACTAAAATGTGATTTCAAACATTTAGATTTCTGTTTATAGAGCTCAGAATTTGTGAATAAAGCTTTGAAATGAGGAGAATACTGTTCATGTTTACAACTGAGGCTTAATTGGCCCCACGTTTTTTAGTGAAACCGTGTATATCCTGAAGGTTCTAGTATTTACTTCTAAGGAAACTCTCAAAATGTGGTACAGCTCTTAAAATACACAATGATCTTTCCAGGAAACGAATATGAACCTGTAAATAACAGTTGAAATACAAGTAAATAGATTCTAACCACATTTAATGCTGAGTTCAATTACTGAGATTACAGGTAGAAAGCTCTGAAATGACGAGAATTGTAATAATATTAACAAGTCCGGCTATTTTATGACGCGTTTTCACTAAAATGTGATTTCATAATTTAAGATTTCTGTTAATAGAGCTCAGAATTTGTGTATAAAGCTTTGAAATTAGGAGAATACTGTTCATGTTCACAACTGAGGCTTAATTGGCCACGCGTTTTTTGACTGAAATCGTGTATATCATGTAGGTTCTAGTATTTACTTCTAAGAAAACTCTCAAAATGTGGTAAAACTCTTAAAATACAGAAATATCTTTCCAGGAAAGAATTTGAACCTGTAACTAACAGTTGAAATACAAGTAAATAGATTCTAACCACATTTAATGCCGAGTTCCATTACCGAGATTACAGGTAGAAAGCTCTGAAATGACGAAAATTCTGCTAATATTAATGAGTCCGGCTATTTTAAGTGACGTTTTCACTAAAATGTGATTTCAAACATTAAGATTTCTGTTTATAGAGGTCAGAATTTGTGTATAAAGCTTTGAAATGAGGAGAATACTGTTCATGTTTACAACTGAGGCTTAATTGGCCCCACGTTTTTTGACTGAAACCGTGTATATCCTGAAGGTTAGTATTTACTTCTAAGGAAACTCTCAAAATGTGGTAAAACTCTTAAAATACACAATGATCTTTCCAGGAAACGAATATGATCCTTTAACTAACAGTTGAAATACAAGTAAATATCTTCTAACCACATTTAATGCCGAGTTCAATTACCGAGATTACAGGTATAAAGCTCTGAAATGAGCAAAATTCTGATAATATTAACGAGTCCAGCTATTTTTGACTGAAACCGTGTATATCCTGAAGGTTAGTATTTACTTCTAAGGAAACTCTCAAAATGTGGTAAAACTCTTAAAATACACAATGATCTTTCCAGGAAACGTATATGAACCTGTAACTAACAGTTGAAATACAAGTAAATAGATTCTAACCACATTTAATGCCGCGTTCCATTACCGAGATTACAGGCAGAAAGCTCTGAAATGACCAAAATTCTGATGATATTATCAAGTCTGGCAATTTTTAGTGGCGTTTTCACTAAAATGTGATTTCAAACATTAATAATTCCTTTTTATACAGCTCAGAACTTGTGTATAAGGCTTTGAAATGAGGAGAATACTGTTCATGTTTACAACTGAGGCTTAAGTGGCCATGCATTTTTTGACTGAAACCACGAATATCCTGTAGGTTCAAGTATTTACTTCTAAGGAAACTCTCAAAATGTGGTAAAACTCTTAAAATACAGAATTATCTTTACCGGTAACGAATATGATCCTGTAACTAACAGTTGAAATACAAGTAAATATCTTCTAACCACATTTAATGCCGAGTTCAATTACCGAGATTACAGGTAGAAAGCTCTGAAATGAGGAAAATTCTGATAATATTAACGAGTCCGGCTATTTTATGTGGCGTTTTCACTAAAAAGTGATTTCAAACATTAAGATTTCTGTTTATAGAGCTCAGAATTTTTGAATAAAGCTTTGAAATGAGGAGAATACTTTTTATGTTCACAACTGAGGCTTAATTGGCCACGCGTTTTTTGACTGAAATCGTGTATATCCTGTAGATTCTAGTATTTACTTCTAAGGAAACTCTCAAAATTGGTAAAACTCTTAAAATACACAATGATCTTTCCAGGAAACGAATATGAACCTGGAACTAACAGTTGAAATACAAGTAAATAGATTCTAACCACATTTATTGCCGAGTTCCATTACCGAGATTACAGGTAGAAAGCTATGAAATGACCAAAATTCTGATGATATTATCAAGTCTGGCAATTTTTAGTGGCGTTTTCACTAAAATGTGATTTCAAACATTAGTAATTCCTTTTTATACAGCTCTGAACTTGTGTATAAGGCTTTGAAATGAGGAGAATACTGTTCATGTTTACAACTGAGGCTTAAGTGGCCATGCGTTTTTTGACTGAAACCACGTATATCCTGTAGGTTTTGGTATTGACTTCTAAGGAAACTCTCAAAATGTGGTAAAACTCTTAAAATACAGAATTATCTTTACCGGTAACGAATATGATCCTGTAACTAATAGTTGAAATACAAGTAAATATCTTCTAACCACATTTAATGCCGAGTTCAATTACCGAGAAACAGGTAGAAAGCTCTGAAATGAGGAAAATTCTGATAATATTAATGAGTCCGGCTATTTTATGTGGCGTTTTCACTAAAATGTGATTTCAAACATTAAGATTTCTGTTTATAGAGCTCAGAATTTTTGAATAAAGCTTTGAAATGAGGAGAATACTGTTCATGTTCACAACTGAGGCTTAATTGCCCACGCGTTTTTTGACTGAAATCGTGTATATCCTGTAGGTTCTAGTATTTACTTCTAAGGAAACTCTCAAAATGTGGTAAAACTCTTAAAATACACAATGATCTTTCCAGGAAACGAATATGTACCTGTAACTAAAAGTTGAAATACATGTAAATAGATTCTAACCACATTTAATGCCGATTTCAATTACCGAGATTACAGGAAGAGAGCTCTGAAATGAGGAGAAATTAGATAATATTAAGGAGTCCGGATATTTTATGTGGCGTTTTCACTAAAATGTGATTTCAAACACTAAGATTTCTGTTTATAGAGCTCAGAAATTGTGAATAAAGCTTTGAAATGAGGAGAATACTGTTCATGTTTACAACTGAGGCTTAATTGGCCCCACGTTTCTTGACTGAAACCGTGTATATCCTGAAGGTTAGTTTTTACTTCTAAGGAAACTCTCAAAATGTGGTAAAACTCTTAAAATACACAATGATCTTTCCAGGAAACGAATATGAACCTGTAACTAACAGTTGAAATACAAGTAAATAGATTCTAACCACATTTAATGCCGAGTTCCATTACCGAGATTACAGGTAGAAAGCTCTGAAATGACCAAAATTCTGATGATATTATCAAGTCTGGCAATTTTTAGTGGCCTTTTCACTAAAATGTGATTTCAAACATTAATAATTCCTTTTTATACAGCTCAGAACTTGTGTATAAGGCCTTGAAATGAGGAGAATTCTGTTCATGTTTACAACTAGGATTAAGTGGCCATGCGTTTTTTGACTGAAACCATGAATATCCTTTAGGTTCTAATATTAACTTCTAAGGAAACTCTCAAAATGTGATAAAACTCTTAAAATACAGAATTATCTTTACAGGTAACGGATATGATCCTGTAACTAACAGTTTAAATACAAGTAAATATCCTCTAACCACATTTAATGCCGAGTTCAATTACCGAGATTACAGGTAGAAAGCTCTGAAATGAGGAAAATTCTGATAATATTAACGAGTCCGGCTATTTTATGTGGCGTTTTCACTAAAATGTGATTTCAAACATTAAGATTTCTGTTTATAGAGCTCAGAATTTTGAGTAAAGCTTTGAAATGAGGAGAATACTGTTCATGTTTACAACTGAGGCTTAATTGGCCCCACTTTTTTTGACTGAATCCGTGTATATTCTGAAGGTTAGTATTTACTTCTAAGGAAACTCTCAAAATGTGGTAAAACTCTTAAAATACACAATGATCTTTCCAAGAAACGAATATGTACCTGTAACTAAAAGTTGAAATACATGTGAATAGATTCTAACAACATTTAATGTCGATTTCAATTACCGAGATTACAGGAATAGAGCTCTGAAAGGAGGAGAATTTAGATAATATTAAGGTGTCCGGATATTTTATGTGGCGATTTCACTAAAATGTGATTTCAAACATTAAGATTTCTGTTTATAGAGCTCAGAATTTGTGAATAAAGCTTTGAAATGAGGAGAATACTGTTCATGTTTACAACTGAGGCTTAATTGGCCCCACGTTTTTTAGTGAAACCGTGTATATCCTGAAGGTTCTAGTATTTACTTCTAAGGAAACTCTCAAAATGTGGTACAGCTCTTAAAATACACAATTATCTTTCCAGGAAACGAATATGAACCTGTAAATAACAGTTGAAATACAAGTAAATAGATTCTAACGACATTTAATGCTGAGTTCAATTACTGAGATTACAGGTAGAAAGCTCTGAAATGACGAGAATTGTAATAATATTAACAAGTCCGGCTATTTTATGACGCGTTTTCACTAAAATGTGATTTCATTATTTAAGATTTCTGTTAATAGAGCTCAGAATTTGTGTATAAAGCTTTGAAATTAGGAGAATACTGTTCATGTTCACAACTGAGGCTTAATTGGCCACGCGTTTTTTGACAGAAATCGTGTATATCCTGTAGGTTCTAGTATTTACTTCTAAGGAAACTCTCAAAATGTGGTAAAACTCTTAAAATACAGAAATATCTTTCCAGGAAACGAATATGAACCTGTAACTAACAGTGGAAATACAGGTAAATAGATTCTAACCACATTTAATGCTGAGTTCAATTACCGAGATTACAGGTAGAAAGCTCTGAAATGAGGAGAATTTAGATAATATTAAGGAGTCCGGATATTTTATGTGGCGTTTTCACTAAAATGTGATTTCAAACACAAAGATTTCTGTTTATAGAGCTCAGAATTTGTGAATAAAGCTTTGAAATGAGGAGAATACTGTTCATGTTTACAACTGAGGCTTAATTGGCCCCACGTTTTTTGACTGAAACCGTGTATATCCTGAAGGTTAGTATTTACTTCTAAGGAAACTCTCAAAATGTGGTAGAACTCTTAAAATACACAATGATCTTTCCAGGAAACGAATATGAACCTGTAACTAACAGTTGAAATACAAGTAAATAGATTCTAACCACATTTAATGCCGAGTTCCATTACCGAGATTACAGGTAGAAAGCTCTGAAATGACCAATATTCTGATGATATTATCAAGTCTGGCAATTTTTAGTGGCGTTTTCACTAAAATGTGATTTTAAACATTAATAATTCCTTTTTATACAGCTCAGAACTTGTGTATAAGGCTTTGAAATGAGGAGAATACTGTTCATGTTTAAAATTGAGGCTTAAGTGGCCATGCGTTTTTTGACTGAAACCACGAATATCCTGTAGGTTCAAGTATTTACTTCTAAGGAAACTCTCAAAATGTGGTAAAACTCTTAAAATACAGAATTATCTTTACAGGTAACGAATATGATCCTTTAACTAACAGTTGAAATACAAGTAAATATCTTCTAACCACATTTAATGCCGAGTTCAATTACCGAGATTACAGGTAGAAAGCTCTGAAATGAGGAGAATTTAGATAATATTAAGGAGTCCGGCTATTTTATGTGGCGTTTTCACTAAAATGTGATTTCAAACACTAAGATTTCTGTTTATAGAGCTCAGAATTTGTGAATAAAGCTTTGAAATGAGGAGAATACTGTTCATGTTTACAACTGAGGCTTAATTGGCCCCACGTTTTTTGACTGAAACCGTGTATATCCTGAAGGTTAGTATTTACTTCTAAGGAAACTCTCAAAATGTGGTAAAACTCTTAAAATACACAATGATCATTCCAGGAAACGAATATGAACCTGTAACTAACAGTTGAAATACAAGTAAATAGATTCTAACCACATTTAATGCCGAGTTCCATTAACGAGATTACAGGCAGAAAGCTCTGAAATGACCAAAATTCTGATGATATTATCAAGTCTGGCAATTTTTAGTGGCGTTTTCAATAAAATGTGGTTTCAAACATTAATAATTCCTTTTTATACAGCTCAGAACTTGTGTATAAGGCTTTGAAATGAGGAGAATACTGTTCATGTTTACAACTGAGGCTTAAGTGGCCATGCGTTTTTTGACTGAAACCACGAATATCTTGTAGGTTCAAGTATTTACTTCTAAGGAAACTCTCAAAATGTGGTAAAACTCTTAAAATACAGAATTATCTTTACAGGTAACGAATTTGATCCTTTAACTAACAGTTGAAATACAAGTAAATATCTTCTAACCACATTTAATGCCGAGTTCAATTACCGAGATTACAGGTAGAAAGCTCTGAAATGAGGAGAATTTAGATAATATTAAGGAGTCCGGATATTTTATGTGGCGTTTTCACTAAAATGTGATTTCAAACACTAAGATTTCTGTTTATAGAGCTCAGAATTTTTGAATAAAGCTTTGAAATGAGGAGAATACTCTTCATGTTCACAACTGAGGCTTAATTGGCCACGCGTTTTTTGACTGAAATCGTGTATATCCTGTAGATTCTAGTATTTACTTCTAAGGAAACTCTCAAAATTGGTAAAACTCTAAAAATACACAATGATCTTTCCAGGAAACGAATATGAACCTGTAACTAACAGTTGAAATACAAGTAAATAGATTCTAACCACATTTATTGCCGAGTTCCATTACCGAGATTACAGGTAGAAAGCTCTGAAATGATCAAAATTCTGATGATATTATCAAGTCTGGCAATTTTTAGTGGCGTTTTCACTAAAATGTGATTTCAAACATTAGTAATTCCTTTTTATACAGCTCTGAACTTGTGTATAAGGCTTTGAAATGAGGAGAATACTGTTCATGTTTACAACTGAGGCTTAAGTGGCCATGCGTTTTTTGACTGAATCCACGTATATCCTGTAGGTTTTGGTATTTACTTCTAAGGAAACTCTCAAAAATGTGGTAAAACTCTTAAAATACAGAATTATCTTTACCGGTAACGAATATGATCCTGTAACTAATAGTTGAAATACAAGTAAATATCTTCTAACCACATTTAATGCCGAGTTCAATTACCGAGAAACAGGTAGAAAGCTCTGAAATGAGGAAAATTCTGATAATATTAACGAGTCCGGCTATTTTATGTGGCGTTTTCACTAAAATGTGATTTCAACCATTATGATTTCTGTTTATAGAGGTCAGAATTTTTGAATAAAGCTTTGAAATGAGGAGAATACTGTTCATGTTCACAACTGAGGCTTAATTGCCCACGCGTTTTTTGACTGAAATCGTGTATATCCTGTAGGTTCTAGTATTTACTTCTAAGGAAACTCTCAAAATGTGGTAAAACTCTTAAAATACACAATGATCTTTCCAGGAAACGAATATGTACCTGTAACTAAAAGTTGAAATACATGTAAATAGATTCTAACCACATTTAATGCCGATTTCAATTACCGAGATTACAGGAAGAGAGCTCTGAAATGAGGAGAATTTAGATAATATTAAGGAGTCCGGATATTTTATGTGGCGTTTTCACTAAAATGTGATTTCAAACACTAAGATTTCTGTTTATAGAGCTCAGAAATTGTGAATAAAGCTTTGAAATGAGGAGAATACTGTTCATGTTTACAACTGAGGCTTAATTGGCCCCACGTTTTTTGACTGAAACCGTGTATATCCTGAAGGTTAGTTTTTACTTCTAAGGAAACTCTCAAAATGTGGTAAAACTCTTAAAATACACAATGATCTTTCCAGGAAACGAATATGAACCTGTAACTAACAGTTGAAATGCAAGTAAATAGATTCTAACCACATTTAATGCCGAGTTCCATTACCGAGATTACAGGTAGAAAGCTCTGAAATGACCAAAATTCTGATGATATTATCAAGTCTGGCAATTTTTAGTGGCCTTTTCACTAAAATGTGATTTCAAACATTAATAATTCCTTTTTATACAGCTCAGAACTTGTGTATAAGGCTTTGAAATGAGGAGAATACTGTTCACGTTTACAACTGAGGCTTAAGTGGCCATGCGTTTTTTGACTGAAACCACGAATATCCTGTAGGTTCAAGTATTTACTTCTAAGGAAACTCTCAAAATGTGGTAAAACTCTTAAAATACAGAATTATCTTTACAGGTAACGAATATGATCCTTTAACTAACAGTTGAAATACAAGTAAATATCTTCTAACCACATTGAATTCCGAGTTCAATTACCGAGATTACAGGTAGAAAGCTCTGAAATGAGCAAAATTCTGATAATATTAACGAGTCCAGCTATTTTATGTGGCGTTTTCACTAAAATGTGATTTCAAACATTAAGATTTCTGTTTATAGAGCTCAGAATTTTTGAATAAAGCTTTGAAATGAGGAGAATACTGTTCATGTTCACAACTGAGGCTTAATTGGCCACTCGTTTTTTTTTTACTGAAATAGTGTATATCCTGTAGGTTCTAGTATTTACTTCTAAGGAAACTCTCAAAATGTGGTAAAACTCTTAAAATACAGAAATATCTTTCCAGGAAACGAATATGAACCTGTAACTAACAGTTGAAATACAGGTAAATAGATTCTAACCACATTTAATGCTGAGTTCAATTACCGAGATTACAGGTAGAAAGCTCTGAAATGACGAAAATTCTGCTAATATTAACGAGTCCGGCTATTTTAAGTGACGTTTTCACTAAAATGTGATTTCAAACATTAAGATTTCTGTTTATAGAGCTCAGAATTTGTGTATAAAGCTTTGAAATGAGGAGAATACTGTTCATATTCACAACTGAGGCTTAATTGGCCCCACGTTTTTTGACTGAAACCGTGTATATCCTGTAGATTCTAGTATTTACTTCTAAGGAAACTCTCAAAATTGGTAAAACTCTTAAAATACACAATGATCTTTCCAGGAAACGAATATGAACCTGTAACTAACAGTTGAAATACAAGTAAATAGATTCTAACCACATTTAATGCCGAGTTCCATTACCGAGATTACAGGTAGAAAGCTCTGAAATGACCAAAATTCTGATGATATTATCAAGTCTGGCAATTTTTAGTGGCGTTTTCACTAAAATGTGATTTCAAACATTAATAATTCCTTTTTATACAGCTCAGAACTTGTGTATAAGGCTTTGAAATGAGGAGAATACTGTTCATGTTCACAACTGAGGCTTAATTGGCCACTCGTTTTTTGACTGAAACCACGATTATCCTCTAGGTTCAAGTATTTACTTCTAAGGAAACTCTCAAAATGTGTTAAAACTCTTAAAATACACAATGATCTTTCCAGGAAACGAATATGTACCTGTAACTAAAAGTTGAAATACATGTAAATAGATTCTAACCACATTTAATGCCTATTTCAATTACCGAGATTACAAGAAGAGAGCTCTGAAATGAGGAGAATTAGGTAATATTAAGGAGTCCGGATATTTTATGTGGCGTTTTCACTAAAATGTGATTTCAAACACTAAGATTTCTGTTTATAGAGCTCAGAATTTGTGAATAAAGCTTTGAAATGAGGAGAATACTGTTCATGTTTACAACTGAGGCTTAATTGGCCCCACGTTTTTTGACTGAAACCGTGTATATCCTGAAGGTTAGTATTTACTTCTAAGGAAACTCTCAAAATGTGGTAAAACTCTTAAAATACACAATGATCTTTCCAGGAAACGAATATGAACCTGTAACTAACAGTTGAAATATAAGTAAATAGATTCTAACCACATTTAATGCCGAGTTCCATTACCGAGATTACAGGCAGAAAGCTCTGAAATGACCAAAATTCTGATGATACTATCAAGTCTGGCAATTTTTAGTGGCGTTTTCACTAAAATGTGATTTCAAACATTAATAATTCCTTTTTATACAGCTCAGAACTTGTGTATAAGGCTTTGAAATGAGGAGAATACTGTTCATGTTTACAACTGAGGCTTAAGTGGCCATGCATTTTTTGACTGAAACCACGAATATCCTGTAGGTTCAAGTATTTACTTCTAAGGAAACTCTCAAAATGTGGTAAAACTCTTAAAATACAGAATTATCTTTACCGGTAACGAATATGATCCTGTAACTAACAGTTGAAATACAAGTAAATATCTTCTAACCACATTTAATGCCGAGTTCAATTACCGAGATTACAGGTAGAAAGCTCTGAAATGAGGAAAATTCTGATAATATTAACGAGTCCGGCTATTTTATGTGGCGTTTTCACTAAAAAGTGATTTCAAACATTAAGATTTCTGTTTATAGAGCTCAGAATTTTTGAATAAAGCTTTGAAATGAGGAGAATACTGTTCATGTTCACAACTGAGGCTTAATTGGCCACGCGTTTTTTGACTGAAATCGTGTATATCCTGTAGATTCTAGTATTTACTTCTAAGGAAACTCTCAGAATTGGTAAAACTCTTAAAATACACAATGATCTTTCCAGGAAACGAATATGAACCTGTAACTAACAGTTGAAATACAAGTAAATAGATTCTAACCACATTTATTGCCGAGTTCCATTACCGAGATTACAGGCAGAAAGCTCTGAAATGACCAAAATTCTGATGATATTATCAAGTCTGGCAATTTTTAGTGGCGTTTTCACTAAAATGTGATTTCAAACATTAGTAATTCCTTTTTATACAGCTCTGAACTTGTGTATAAGGCTTTGAAATGAGGAGAATACTGTTCATGTTTACAACTGAGGCTTAAGTGGCCATGCGTTTTTTGACTGAAACCACGTATATCCTGTAGGTTTTGGTATTTACTTCTAAGGAAACTCTCAAAATGTGGTAAAACTCTTAAAATACAGAATTATCTTTACCGGTAACGAATATGATCCTGTAACTAATAGTTGAAATACAAGTAAATATCTTCTAACCACATTTAATGCCGAGTTCAATTACCGAGAAACAGGTAGAAAGCTCTGAAATGAGGAAAATTCTGATAATATTAACGAGTCCGGCTATTTTATGTGGCGTTTTCACTAAAATGTGATTTCAAACATTAAGATTTCTGTTTATAGAGGTCAGAATTTTTGAATAAAGCTTTGAAATGAGGAGAATACTGTTCATGTTCACAACTGAGGCTTAATTGCCCACGCGTTTTTTGACTGAAATCGTGTATATCCTGTAGGTTCTAGTATTTACTTCTAAGGAAACCCTCAAAATGTGGTAAAACTCTTAAAATACACAATGATCTTTCCAGGAAACGAATATGTACCTGTAACTAAAAGTTGAAATACATGTAAATAGATTCTAACCACA
The DNA here is from genome assembly GCF_964212035.1 of Myotis nattereri. NCBI lineage: Eukaryota > Metazoa > Chordata > Mammalia > Chiroptera > Vespertilionidae > Myotis > Myotis nattereri. The sequence goes on along the minus strand of NC_138076.1, from coordinate 101,106,600 downwards.
TTTAATGCCGATTTCAATTACCGAGATTACAGGAAGAGAGCTCTGAAATGAGGAGAATTTAGATAATATTAAGGAGTCCGGATATTTTATGTGGCGTTTTCACTAAAATGTGATTTCAAACACTAAGATTTCTGTTTATAAGGCTCAGAAATTGTGAATAAAGCTTTGAAATGAGGAGAATACTGTTCATGTTTACAACTGAGGCTTAATTGGCCCCACGTTTTTTGACTGAAACCGTGTATATCCTGAAGGTTAGTTTTTACTTCTAAGGAAACTCTCAAAATGTGGTAAAACTCTTAAAATACACAATGATCTTTCCAGGAAATGAATATGAACCTGTAACTAACAGTTGAAATACAAGTAAATAGATTCTAACCACATTTAATGCCGAGTTCCATTACCGAGATTACAGGTAGAAAGCTCTGAAATGACCAAAATTCTGATGATATTATCAAGTCTGGCAATTTTTTGTGGCCTTTTCACTAAAATGTGATTTCAAACATTAATAATTCCTTTTTATACAGATCAGAACTTGTGTATAAGGCTTTGAAATGAGGAGAATACTGTTCATGTTTACAACTGAGGATTAAGTGGCCATGCTTTTTTTGACTGAAACCACGAATATCCTTTAGGTTCTAGTATTTACTTCTAAGGAAACTCTCAAATTGTGATAAAACTCTTAAAATACAGAATTATCTTTACAGGTAACGAATATGATCCTGTAACTAACAGTTGAAATACAAGTAAATATCCTCTAACCACATTTAATGCCGAGTTCAATTACCGAGATTACAGGTAGAAAGCTCTGAAATGAGGAAAATTCTGATAATATTAATGAGTCCGGCTATTTTATGTGGCGTTTTCACTAAAATGTGATTTCAAACATTAAGATTTCTGTTTATAGAGCTCAGAATTTTGAATAAAGCTTTGAAATTAGGAGAATACTGTTCATGTTTACAACTGAGGCTTAATTGGCCCCACTTTTTTTGACTGAAACCGTGTATATTCTGATGGTTAGTATTTACTTCTAAGGAAACTCTCAAAATGTGGTAAAACTCTTAAAATACACAATGATCTTTCCAGGAAACGAATATATACCTGTAACTAAAAGTTGAAATACATGTGAATAGATTCTAACAACATTTAATGTCGATTTCAATTACCGAGATTACAGGAATAGAGCTCTGAAAGGAGGAGAATTTAGATAATATGAAGGTGTCCGGATATTTTATGTGGCGATTTCACTAAAATGTGATTTCAAACATTAAGATTTCTGTTTATAGAGCTCAGAATTTGTTAATAAAGCTTTGAAATGAGGAGAATACTGTTCATGTTTACAACTGAGGCTTAATTGGCCCCACGTTTTTTAGTGAAACCGTGTATATCCTGAAGGTTCTAGTATTTACTTCTAAGGAAACTCTCAAAATGTAGTACAGCTCTTAAAATACACAATGATCTTTCCAGGAAACGAATATGAACCTGTAAATAACAGTTGAAATACAAGTAAATAGATTCTAACGACATTTAATGCTGAGTTCAATTACTGAGATTACAGGTAGAAAGCTCTGAAATGACGAGAATTGTAATAATATTAACAAGTCCGGCTATTTTATGACGCGTTTTCACTAAAATGTGATTTCATAATTTAAGATTTCTGTTAATAGAGCTCAGAATTTGTGTATAAAGCTTTGAAATTAGGAGAATACTGTTCATGTTCACAACTGAGGCTTAATTGGCCACGCGTTTTTTGACTGAAACCACGAATATCCTGTAGGTTCTAGTATTTACTTCTAAGGAAACTCTCAAAATGTGGTAAAACTCTTAAAATACAGAAATATCTTTCCAGGAAACGAATATGAACCTGTAACTAACAGTGGAAATACAAGTAAATAGATTCTAACCACATTTAATGCTGAGTTCAATTACCGAGATTACAGGTAGAAAGCTCTGAAATGACGAAAATTCCGCTAATATTAACGAGTCCGGCTATTTTAAGTGACGTTTTCACTAAAATGTGATTTCAAACACTAAGATTTCTGTTTATAGAGCTCAGAATTTGTGAATAAAGCTTTGAAATGAGGAGAATACTGTTCATGTTTACAACTGAGGCTTAATTGGCCCCACGTTTTTTGACTGAAACCGTGTATATCCTGAAGGTTAGTATTTACTTCTAAGGAAACTCTCAAAATGTGGTAAAACTCTTAAAATACACAATGATCTTTCCAGGAAACGAATATGAACCTGTAACTAACAGTTGAAATACAAGTAAATAGATTCTAACCACATTTAATGCCGAGTTCCATTACCGAGATTACAGGTAGAAAGCTCTGAAATGACCAAAATTCTGATGATATTATCAAGTCTGGCAATTTTTATTGGCGTTTTCACTAAAATGTGATTTCAAACATTAATAATTCCTTTTTATACAGCTCAGAACTTGTGTATAAGGCTTTGAAATGAGGAAAATACTGTTCATGTTTACAACTGAGGCTTAAGTGGCCATGCGTTTTTTGACTGAAACCACGAATATCCTGTAGTTTCAAGTATTTACTTCTAAGGAAACTCTCAAAATGTGGTAAAACTATTAAAATACAGAATTATCTTTACAGGTAACGAATATGATCCTTTAACTAACAGTTGAAATACAAGTAAATATCTTCTAACCACATTTAATGCCGAGTTCAATTACCGAGATTACAGGTAGAAAGCTATGAAATGAGGAGAATTTAGATAATATTAAGGAGTCCGGATATTTTATGTGGCGTTTTCACTAAAATGTGATTTCAAACACTAAGATTTCTGTTTATAGAGCTCAGAATTTGTGAATAAAGCTTTGAAATGAGGAGAATACTGTTCACGTTTACAACTGAAGCTTAATTGGCCCCACGTTTTTTGACTGAAACCGTGTATATCCTGAAGGTTAGTATTTACTTCTAAGGAAACTCTCAAAATGTGGTAAAACTCTTAAAATACAGAATGATCTTTCCAGGAAACGAATATGAACCTGTAACTAACAGTTGAAATATAAGTAAATATCCTCTAACCACATTTAATGCCGAGTTCAATTACCGAGATTACAGGTAGAAAGCTCTGAAATGAGGAAAATTCTGATAATATTAACGAGTCCGGCTATTTTATGTGGCGTTTTCACTAAAATGTGATTTCAAACATTAAGATTTCTGTTTATAGAGCTCAGAATTTTGAATAAAGCTTTGAAATGAGTAGAATACTGTTCATGTTTACAACTGAGGCTTAATTGGCCCCACTTTTTTTGACTGAAACCGTGTATATTCTGAAGGTTAGTATTTACTTCTAAGGAAACTCTCAAAATGTGGTAAAACTCTTAAAATACACAATGATCTTTCCAGGAAACGAATATGTACCTGTAACTAAAAGTTGAAATACATGTGAATAGATTCTAACAACATTTAATGTCGATTTCAATTACCGAGATTACAGGAATAGAGCTCTGAAAGGAGGATAATTTAGATAATATTAAGGTGTCCGGATATTTTATGTGGCGATTTCACTAAAATGTGATTTCAAACATTAAGATTTCTGTTTATAGAGCTCAGAATTTGTTAATAAAGCTTTGAAATGAGGAGAATACTGTTCATGTTTACAACTGAGGCTTAATTGGCCCCACGTTTTTTAGTGAAACCGTGTATATCCTGAAGGTTCTAGTATTTACTTCTAAGGAAACTCTCAAAATGTGGTAAAACTCTTAAAATACACAATGATCTTTCCAGGAAACGAATATGAACCTGTAAATAACAGTTGAAATACAAGTAAATAGATTCTAACCACATTTAATGCTGAGTTCAATTACTGAGATTACAGGTAGAAAGCTCTGAAATGACGAGAATTGTAATAATATTAACAAGTCCGGCTATTTTATGACGCGTTTTCACTAAAATGTGCTTTCATAATTTAAGATTTCTGTTAATAGAGCTCAGAATTTGTGTATAAAGCTTTGAAATTAGGAGAATACTGTTCATATTCACAACTGAGGCTTAATTGGCCACGCGTTTTTTGACTGAAACCACGAATATCCTGTAGGTTCTAGTATTTACTTCTAAGGAAACTCTCAAAATGTGGTAAAACTCTTAAAATACAGAAATATCTTTCCAGGAAACGAATATGAACCTGTAACTAACAGTGGAAATACAAGTAAATAGATTCTAACCACATTTAATGCTGAGTTCAATTACCGAGATTACAGGTAGAAAGCTCTGAAATGACGAAAATTCCGCTAATATTAACGAGTCCGGCTATTTTAAGTGACGTTTTCACTAAAATGTGATTTCAAACACTAAGATTTCTGTTTATAGAGCTCAGAATTTGTGAATAAAGCTTTGAAATGAGGAGAATACTGTTCATGTTTACAACTGAGGCTTAATTGGCCCCACGTTTTTTGACTGAAACCGTGTATATCCTGAAGGTTAGTATTTACTTCTAAGGAAACTCTCAAAATTGGTAAAACTCTTAAAATACACAATGATCTTTCCAGGAAACGAATATGAACCTGTAACTAACAGTTGAAATACAAGTAAATAGATTCTAACCACATTTAATGCCGAGTTCCATTACCGAGATTACAGGTAGAAAGCTCTGAAATGACCAAAATTCTGATGATATTATCAAGTCTGGCAATTTTTAGTGGCGTTTTCACTAAAATGTGATTTCAAACATTAATAATTCCTTTTTATACAGCTCAGAACTTGTGTATAAGGCTTTGAAATGAGGAGAATACTGTTCATGTTTACAACTGAGGATTAAGTGGCCATGCTTTTTTTGACTGAAACCACGAATATCCTTTAGGTTCTAGTATTTACTTCTAAGGAAACTCTCAAAATGTGATAAAACTCTTAAAATACAGAATTATCTTTACAGGTAACGAATATGATCCTGTAACTAACAGTTGAAATACAAGTAAATATCCTCTAACCACATTTAATGCCGAGTTCAATTACCGAGATTACAGGTAGAAAGCTCTGAAATGAGGAAAATTCTGATAATATTAATGAGTCCGGCTATTTTATGTGGCGTTTTCACTAAAATGTGATTTCAAACATTAAGATTTCTGTTTATAGAGCTCAGAATTTTGAATAAAGCTTTGAAATTAGGAGAATACTGTTCATGTTTACAACTGAGGCTTAATTGGCCCCACTTTTTTTGACTGAAACCGTGTATATTCTGATGGTTAGTATTTACTTCTAAGGAAACTCTCAAAATGTGGTAAAACTCTTAAAATACACAATGATCTTTCCAGGAAACGAATATATACCTGTAACTAAAAGTTGAAATACATGTGAATAGATTCTAACAACATTTAATGTCGATTTCAATTACCGAGATTACAGGAATAGAGCTCTGAAAGGAGGAGAATTTAGATAATATGAAGGTGTCCGGATATTTTATGTGGCGATTTCACTAAAATGTGATTTCAAACATTAAGATTTCTGTTTATAGAGCTCAGAATTTGTTAATAAAGCTTTGAAATGAGGAGAATACTGTTCATGTTTACAACTGAGGCTTAATTGGCCCCACGTTTTTTAGTGAAACCGTGTATATCCTGAAGGTTCTAGTATTTACTTCTAAGGAAACTCTCAAAATGTAGTACAGCTCTTAAAATACACAATGATCTTTCCAGGAAACGAATATGAACCTGTAAATAACAGTTGAAATACAAGTAAATAGATTCTAACCACATTTAATGCTGAGTTCAATTACTGAGATTACAGGTAGAAAGCTCTGAAATGACGAGAATTGTAATAATATTAACAAGTCCGGCTATTTTATGACGCGTTTTCACTAAAATGTGCTTTCATAATTTAAGATTTCTGTTAATAGAGCTCAGAATTTGTGTATAAAGCTTTGAAATTAGGAGAATACTGTTCATGTTCACAACTGAGGCTTAATTGGCCACGCGTTTTTTGACTGAAACCACGAATATCCTGTAGGTTCTAGTATTTACTTCTAAGGAAACTCTCAAAATGTGGTAAAACTCTTAAAATACAGAAATATCTTTCCAGGAAACGAATATGAACCTGTAACTAACAGTGGAAATACAAGTAAATAGATTCTAACCACATTTAATGCTGAGTTCAATTACCGAGATTACAGGTAGAAAGCTCTGAAATGACGAAAATTCCGCTAATATTAACGAGTCCGGCTATTTTAAGTGACGTTTTCACTAAAATGTGATTTCAAACACTAAGATTTCTGTTTATAGAGCTCAGAATTTGTGAATAAAGCTTTGAAATGAGGAGAATACTGTTCATGTTTACAACTGAGGCTTAATTGGCCCCACGTTTTTTGACTGAAACCGTGTATATCCTGAAGGTTAGTATTTACTTCTAAGGAAACTCTCAAAATGTGGTAAAACTCTTAAAATACACAATGATCTTTCCAGGAAACGAATATGAACCTGTAACTAACAGTTGAAATACAAGTAAATAGATTCTAACCACATTTAATGCCGAGTTCCATTACCGAGATTACAGGTAGAAAGCTCTGAAATGACCAAAATTCTGATGATATTATCAAGTCTGGCAATTTTTAGTGGCGTTTTCACTAAAATGTGATTTCAAACATTAATAATTCCTTTTTATACAGCTCAGAACTTGTGTATAAGGCTTTGAAATGAGGAAAATACTGTTCATGTTTACAACTGAGGCTTAAGTGGCCATGCGTTTTTTGACTGAAACCACGAATATCCTGTAGGTTCAAGTATTTACTTCTAAGGAAACTCTCAAAATGTGGTAAAACTATTAAAATACAGAATTATCTTTACAGGTAACGAATATGATCCTTTAACTAACAGTTGAAATACAAGTAAATATCTTCTAACCACATTTAATGCCGAGTTCAATTACCGAGATTACAGGTAGAAAGCTATGAAATGAGGAGAATTTAGATAATATTAAGGAGTCCGGATATTTTATGTGGCGTTTTCACTAAAATGTGATTTCAAACACTAAGATTTCTGTTTATAGAGCTCAGAATTTGTGAATAAAGCTTTGAAATGAGGAGAATACTGTTCACGTTTACAACTGAAGCTTAATTGGCCCCACGTTTTTTGACTGAAACCGTGTATATCCTGAAGGTTAGTATTTACTTCTAAGGAAACTCTCAAAATGTGGTAAAACTCTTAAAATACAGAATGATCTTTCCAGGAAACGAATATGAACCTGTAACTAACAGTTGAAATATAAGTAAATATCCTCTAACCACATTTAATGCCGAGTTCAATTACCGAGATTACAGGTAGAAAGCTCTGAAATGAGGAAAATTCTGATAATATTAACGAGTCCGGCTATTTTATGTGGCGTTTTCACTAAAATGTGATTTCAAACATTAAGATTTCTGTTTATAGAGCTCAGAATTTTGAATAAAGCTTTGAAATGAGTAGAATACTGTTCATGTTTACAACTGAGGCTTAATTGGCCCCACTTTTTTTGACTGAAACCGTGTATATTCTGAAGGTTAGTATTTACTTCTAAGGAAACTCTCAAAATGTGGTAAAACTCTTAAAATACACAATGATCTTTCCAGGAAACGAATATGTACCTGTAACTAAAAGTTGAAATACATGTGAATAGATTCTAACAACATTTAATGTCGATTTCCATTACCGAGATTACAGGAATAGAGCTCTGAAAGGAGGATAATTTAGATAATATTAAGGTGTCCGGATATTTTATGTGGCGATTTCACTAAAATGTGATTTCAAACATTAAGATTTCTGTTTATAGAGCTCAGAATTTGTTAATAAACCTTTGAAATGAGGAGAATACTGTTCATGTTTACAACTGAGGCTTAATTGGCCCCACGTTTTTTAGTGAAACCGTGTATATCCTGAAGGTTCTAGTATTTACTTCTAAGGAAACTCTCAAAATGTGGTAAAACTCTTAAAATACACAATGATCTTTCCAGGAAACGAATATGAACCTGTAAATAACAGTTGAAATACAAGTAAATAGATTCTAACCACATTTAATGCTGAGTTCAATTACTGAGATTACAGGTAGAAAGCTCTGAAATGACGAGAATTGTAATAATATTAACAAGTCCGGCTATTTTATGACGCGTTTTCACTAAAATGTGATTTCATAATTTAAGATTTCTGTTAATAGAGCTCAGAATTTGTGTATAAAGCTTTGAAATTAGGAGAATACTGTTCATGTTCACAACTGAGGCTTAATTGGCCACGCGTTTTTTGACTGAAACCACGAATATCCTGTAGGTTCTAGTATTTACTTCTAAGGAAACTCTCAAAATGTGGTAAAACTCTTAAAATACAGAAATATCTTTCCAGGAAACGAATATGAACCTGTAACTAACAGTGGAAATACAAGTAAATAGATTCTAACCACATTTAATGCTGAGTTCAATTACCGAGATTACAGGTAGAAAGCTCTGAAATGACGAAAATTCCGCTAATATTAACGAGTCCGGCTATTTTAAGTGACGTTTTCACTAAAATGTGATTTCAAACACTAAGATTTCTGTTTATAGAGCTCAGAATTTGTGAATAAAGCTTTGAAATGAGGAGAATACTGTTCATGTTTACAACTGAGGCTTAATTGGCCCCACGTTTTTTGACTGAAACCGTGTATATCCTGAAGGTTAGTATTTACTTCTAAGGAAACTCTCAAAATTGGTAAAACTCTTAAAATACACAATGATCTTTCCAGGAAACGAATATGAACCTGTAACTAACAGTTGAAATACAAGTAAATAGATTCTAACCACATTTAATGCCGAGTTCCATTACCGAGATTACAGGTAGAAAGCTCTGAAATGACCAAAATTCTGATGATATTATCAAGTCTGGCAATTTTTAGTGGCGTTTTCACTAAAATGTGATTTCAAACATTAATAATTCCTTTTTATACAGCTCAGAACTTGTGTATAAGGCTTTGAAATGAGGAGAATACTGTTCATGTTTACAACTGAGGCTTAAGTGGCCATGCGTTTTTTGACTGAAACCACGAATATCCTGTAGGTTCAAGTATTTACTTCTAAGGAAACTCTCAAAATGTGGTAAAACTCTTAAAATACAGAATTATCTTTACAGGTAACGAATATGATCCTTTAACTAACAGTTGAAATACAAGTAAATATCTTCTAACCACATTTAATTCCGAGTTCAATTACCGAGATTACAGGTAGAAAGCTCTGAAATGAGCAAAATTCTGATAATATTAACGAGTCCAGCTATTTTATGTGGCGTTTTCACTAAAATGTGATTTCAAACATTAAGATTTCTGTTTATAGAGCTCAGAATTTTTGAATAAAGCTGTGAAATGAGGAGAATACTGTTCATGTTCACAACTGAGGCTTAATTGGCCACTCGTTTTTTTTTACTGAAATAGTGTATATCCTGTAGGTTCTAGTATTTACTTCTAAGGAAACTCTCAAAATGTGGTAAAACTCTTAAAATACAGAAATATCTTTCCAGGAAACGAATATGAACCTGTAACTAACAGTTGAAATACAGGTAAATAGATTCTAACCACATTTAATGCTGAGTTCAATTACCGAGATTACAGGTAGAAAGCTCTGAAATGACGAAAATTCTGCTAATATTAACGAGTCCGGCTATTTTAAGTGACGTTTTCACTAAAATGTGATTTCAAACATTAAGATTTCTGTTTATAGAGCTCAGAATTTGTGTATAAAGCTTTGAAATGAGGAGAATACTGTTCATGTTCACAACTGAGGCTTAATTGGCCCCACGTTTTTTGACTGAAACCGTGTATATCCTGTAGATTCTAGTATTTACTTCTAAGGAAACTCTCAAAATGGGTAAAACTCTTAAAATACACAATGATCTTTCCAGGAAACGAATATGAACCTGTAACTAACAGTTGAAATACAAGTAAATAGATTCTAACCACATTTAATGCCGAGTTCCATTACCGAGATTACAGGTAGAAAGCTCTGAAATGACCAAAATTCTGATGATATTATCAAGTCTGGCAATTTTTAGTGGCGTTTTCACTAAAATGTGATTTCAAACATTAATAATTCCTTTTTTTACAGCTCAGAACTTGTGTATAAGGCTTTGAAATGAGGAGAATACTGTACATGTTTACAACTGAGGCTTAAGTGGCCATGCGTTTTTTGACTGAAACCACGATTATCCTGTAGGTTCAAGTATTTACTTCTAAGGAAACTCTCAAAATGTGGTAAAACTCTTAAAATACAGAATTATCTTTACAGGTAACGAATATGATCCTGTAACTAACAGTTGAAATACAAGTAAATATCTTCTAACCACATTTAATGCCGAGTTCAATTACCGAGATTACAGGTAGAAAGCTCTGAAATGAGGAAAATTCTGATAATATTAACGAGTCCGGCTATTTTATGTGGCGTTTTCACTAAAATGTGATTTCAATCATTAAGATTTCTGTTTATAGAGTTCAGAATTTTTGAATAAAGCTTTGAAATGAGGAGAATACTGTTCATGTTCACAACTGAGGCTTAATTGGCCACGCGTTTTTTGACTGAAATCGTGTATATCCTGTAGGTTCTAGTATTTACTTCTAAGGAAACTCTCAAAATGTGGTAAAACTCTTAAAATACACAATGATCTTTCCAGGAAACGAATATGTACCTGTAACTAAAAGTTGAAATACATGTAAATAGATTCTAACCACATTTAATGCCGATTTCAATTACCGAGATTACAGGAAGAGAGGTCTGAAATGAGGAGAATTTAGATAATATTAAGGAGTCAGGATATTTTATGTGGCGTTGTCACTAAAATGTGATTTCAAACACTAAGATTTCTGTTTATAGAGCTCAGAATTTGTGAATAAAGCTTTGAAATGAGGAGAATACTGTTCATGTTTACAACTGAGGCTTAATTGCCCCCACGTTTTTTGACTGAAACCGTGTATATCCTGAAGGTTAGTATTTACTTCTAAGGAAACTCTCAAAATGTGGTAAAACTCTTAAAATACACAATGATCTTTCCATGAAACGAATATGAACCTGTAACTAACAGTTGAAATACAAGTAAATAGATTCTAACCACATTTAATGCCGAGTTCCATTACCGAGATTACAGGTAGAAAGCTCTGAAATGACCAAAAATCTGATGATATTATCAAGTCTGGCAATTTTTAGTGGCGTTTTCACTAAAATGTGATTTCAAACATTAATAATTCCTTTTTATACAGCTCAGAACTTGTGTATAAGGCTTTGAAATGAGGAGAATACTGTTCATGTTTACCACTGAGGCTTAAGTGGCCATGCGTTTTTTGACTGAAACCACGAATATCCTGTAGGTTCAAGTATTTACTTCTAAGGAAACTCTCAAAATGTGGTAAAACTCTTAAAATACAGAATTATCTTTACAGGTAACGAATATGATCCTGTAACTAACAGTTGAAATACAAGTAAATATCTTCTAACCACATTTAATGCCGAGTTCAATTACCGAGATTACAGGTAGAAAGCTTAGAAATGAGCAAAATTCTGATAATATTAACGAGTCCAGCTATTTTATGTGGCGTTTTCACTAAAATGTGATTTCAAACATTAAGATTTCTGTTTATAGAGCTCAGAATTTTTGAATAAAGCTGTGAAATGAGGAGAATACTGTTCATGTTCACAACTGAGGCTTAATTGGCCACTCGTTTTTTTTTACTGAAATAGTGTATATCCTGTAGGTTCTAGTATTTACTTCTAAGGAAACTCTCAAAATGTGGTAAAACTCTTAAAATACAGAAATATCTTTCCAGGAAACGAATATGAACCTGTAACTAACAGTTGAAATACAGGTAAATAGATTCTAACCACATTTAATGCTGAGTTCAATTACCGAGATTACAGGTAGAAAGCTCTGAAATGATGAAAATTCTGCTAATATTAACGAGTCCGGCTATTTTAAGTGACGTTTTCACTAAAATGTGATTTCAAACATTAAGATTTCTGTTTATAGAGCTCAGAATTTGTGTATAAAGCTTTGAAATGAGGAGAATACTGTTCATGTTCACAACTGAGGCGTAATTGGCCACGCGTTTTTTGACTGAAACCGTGTATATCCTGTAGATTCTAGTATTCACTTCTAAGGAAACTATCAAAATGGGTAAAACTCTTAAAATACACAATGATCTTTCCAGGAAACGAATATGAACCTGTAACTAACAGTTGAAATACAAGTAAATAGATTCTAACCACATTTAATGCCGAGTTCCATTACCGAGATTACAGGTAGAAAGCTCTGAAATGACCAAAATTCTGATGATATTATCAAGTCTGGCAATTTTTAGTGGCCTTTTCACTAAAATGTGATTTCAAACATTAATAATTCCTTTTTATACAGCTCAGAACTTGTGTATAAGGCTTTGAAATGAGGAGAATACTGTTCATGTTTACAACTGAGGCTTAAGTGGCCATGCGTTTTTTGACTGAAACCACGATTATCCTGTAGGTTCAAGTATTTACTTCTAAGGAAACTCTCAAAATGTGGTAAAACTCTTAAAATACAGAATTATCTTTACCGGTAACGAATATGATGCAGTAACTAACAGTTGAAATACAAGTAAATATCTTCTAACCAAATTTAATGCCGAGTTCCATTACCGAGATTACAGGTAGAAAGCCCTGAAATGAGGAAAATTCTGATAATATTAACGAGTCCGGCTATTTTATGTGGCGTTTTCACTAAAATGTGATTTCAAACATTAAGATTTCTGTTTATAGAGTTCAGAATTTTTGAATAAAGCTTTGAAATGAAGAGAATACTGTTCATGTTCACAACTGAGGCTTAATTGGCCACGCGTTTTTTGACTGAAATCGTGTATATCCTGTAGGTTCTAGTATTTACTTCTAAGGAAACTCTCAAAATGTGGTAAAACTCTTAAAATACACAATGATCTTTCCAGGAAACGAATATGTACCTGTAACTAAAAGTTGAAATACATGTAAATAGAGTCTAACCACATTTAATGCCGATTTCAATTACCGAGATTACAGGAAGAGAGCTCTGAAATGAGGAGAATTTAGATAATATTAAGGAGTCCGGATATTTTATGTGGCGTTTTCACTAAAATGTGATTTCAAACACTAAGATTTCTGTTTATAGAGCTCAGAATTTGTGAATAAAGCTTTGAAATGAGGAGAATACTGTTCATGTTTACAACTGAGGCTTAATTGCCCCCACGTTTTTTGACTGAAACCGTGTATATCTGAAGGTTAGTATTTACTTCTAAGGAAACTCTCAAAATTGGTAAAACTCTTAAAATACACAATGATCTTTCCAGGAAACGAATATGAACCTGTAACTAACACTTGAAATACAAGTAAATAGATTCTTACCACATTTAATGCCGAGTTCCATTACCGAGATTACAGGTAGAAAGCTCTGAAATGACCAAAATTCTGATGATATTATCAAGTCTGGCAATTTTTAGTGACGTTTTCACTAAAATGTGATTTCAAACATTAATAATTCCTTTTTATACAGCTCAGAACTTGTGTATAAGGCTTTGAAATGAGGAGAATACTGTTCATGTTTACAACTGAGGCTTAAGTGGCCATGCGTTTTTTGACTGAAACCACGATTATCCTGTAGGTTCAAGTATTTACTTCTAAGGAAACTCTCAAAATGTGTTAAAACTCTTAAAATACACATTGATCTTTCCAGGAAACGAATATGTACCTGTAACTAAAAGTTGAAATACATGTAAATAGATTCTAACCACATTTAATGCCGATTTCAATTACCGAGATTACAAGAATAGAGCTCTGAAATGAGGAGAATTTAGATAATATTAAGGAGTCCGGATATTTTATGTGGCGTTTTCACTAAAATGTGATTTCAAACACTAAGATTTCTGTTTATAGAGCTCAGAATTTGTGAATAAAGCTTTGAAATGAGGAGAATACTGGACATGTTTACAACTGAGGCTTAATTGGCCCCACGTTTTTTGACTGAAACCGTGTATATCCTGAAGGTTAGTATTTACTTCTAAGGAAACTCTCAAAATGTGGTAAAACTCTTAAAATACACAATGATCTTTCCAGGAAACGAATATGAACCTGTAAGTAACAGTTGAAATACAAGTAAATAGATTCTAACCACATTTAATGCCGAGTTCCATTACCGAGATTACAGGTAGAAAGCTCTGAAATGACCAAAATTCTGATGATATTATCAAGTCTGGCAATTTTTAGTGGCGTTTTCACTAAAATGTGATTTCTAACATTAATAATTCCTTTTTATACAGCTCAGAACTTGTGTATAAGGCTTTGAAATGAGGAGAATACTGTTCATGTTTACAACTGAGGCATAAGTGGCCATGCGTTTTTTGACTGAAACCACAAATATCCTGTAGGTTCAAGTATTTACTTCTAAAGAAACTCTCAAAATGTGGTAAAACTCTTAAAATACACAATGTTCTTTCCAGGAAACGAATATGTACCTGTAACTAAAAGTTGAAATACATGTAAATAGATTCTAACCACATTTAATGCCGAGTTTAATTACCGAGATTACAGGAAGAGAGCTCTGAAATGAGGAGAATTTAGATAATATTAAGGAGTCCGGATATTTTATGTGGCGTTTTCACTAAAATGTGATTTCAAACACTAAGATTTCTGTTTATAGAGCTCAGAATTTGTGAATAAAGCTTTGAAATGAGGAGAATACTGTTCATGTTTACAACTGAGGCTTAATTGGCCCCACGTTTTTTGACTGAAACCGTGTATATCCTGAAGGTTAGTATTTACTTCTAAGGAAACTCTCAAAATGTGGTAAAACTCTTAAAATACACAATGATCTTTCCAGGAAACGAATATGAACCTGTAACTAACAGTTGAAATACAAGTAAATAGATTCTAACCACATTTAATGCCGAGTTCCATTACCGAGATTACAGGCAGAAAGCTCTGAAATGACCAAAATTCTGATGATATTATCAAGTCTGGCAATTTTTAGTGGCGTTTTCACTAAAATGTGATTTCAAACATTAATAATTCCTTTTTATACAGCTCAGAACTTGTGTATAAGGCTTTGAAATGAGGAGAATACTGTTCATGTTTACAACTGAGGCTTAAGTGGCCATGCGTTTTTTGACTGAAACCACGATTATCCTGTAGGTTCAAGTATTTACTTCTAAGGAAACTCTCAAAATGTGTTAAAACTCTTAAAATACACATTGATCTTTCCAGGAAACGAATATGTACCTGTAACTAAAAGTTGAAATACATGTAAATAGATTCTAACCACATTTAATGCCGATTTCAATTACCGAGATTACAAGAATAGAGCTCTGAAATGAGGAGAATTTAGATAATATTAAGGAGTCCGGATATTTTATGTGGCGTTTTCACTAAAATGTGATTTCAAACACTAAGATTTCTGTTTATAGAGCTCAGAATTTGTGAATAAAGCTTTGAAATGAGGAGAATACTGG
This sequence comes from Myotis nattereri, assembly GCF_964212035.1. Taxonomy (NCBI): domain Eukaryota; kingdom Metazoa; phylum Chordata; class Mammalia; order Chiroptera; family Vespertilionidae; genus Myotis; species Myotis nattereri. The sequence continues at coordinate 101,091,163 of NC_138076.1, read as the reverse complement.
ACATGTTTACAACTGAGGCTTAATTGGCCCCACGTTTTTTGACTGAAACCGTGTATATCCTGAAGGTTAGTATTTACTTCTAAGGAAACTCTCAAAATGTGGTAAAACTCTTAAAATACACAATGATCTTTCCAGGAAACGAATATGAACCTGTAAGTAACAGTTGAAATACAAGTAAATAGATTCTAACCACATTTAATGCCGAGTTCCATTACCGAGATTACAGGTAGAAAGCTCTGAAATGACCAAAATTCTGATGATATTATCAAGTCTGGCAATTTTTAGTGGCGTTTTCACTAAAATGTGATTTCTAACATTAATAATTCCTTTTTATACAGCTCAGAACTTGTGTATAAGGCTTTGAAATGAGGAGAATACTGTTCATGTTTACAACTGAGGCATAAGTGGCCATGCGTTTTTTGACTGAAACCACAAATATCCTGTAGGTTCAAGTATTTACTTCTAAAGAAACTCTCAAAATGTGGTAAAACTCTTAAAATACACAATGTTCTTTCCAGGAAACGAATATGTACCTGTAACTAAAAGTTGAAATACATGTAAATAGATTCTAACCACATTTAATGCCGAGTTTAATTACCGAGATTACAGGAAGAGAGCTCTGAAATGAGGAGAATTTAGATAATATTAAGGAGTCCGGATATTTTATGTGGCGTTTTCACTAAAATGTGATTTCAAACACTAAGATTTCTGTTTATAGAGCTCAGAATTTGTGAATAAAGCTTTGAAATGAGGAGAATACTGTTCATGTTTACAACTGAGGCTTAATTGGCCCCACGTTTTTGACTGAAACCGTGTATATCCTGAAGGTTAGTATTTACTTCTAAGGAAACTCTCAAAATGTGGTAAAACTCTTAAAATACACAATGATCTTTCCAGGAAACAAATATGAACCTGTAACTAACAGTTGAAATACAAGTAAATAGATTCTAACCACATTTAATGCCGAGTTCCATTACCGAGATTACAGGCAGAAAGCTCTGAAATGACCAAAATTCTGATGATATTATCAAGTCTGGCAATTTTTAGTGGCGTTTTCACTAAAATGTGATTTCAAACATTAATAATTCCTTTTTATACAGCTCAGAACTTGTGTATAAGGCTTTGAAATGAGGAGAATACTGTTCATGTTTACAACTGAGGCTTAAGTGGCCATGCATTTTTTGACTGAAACCACGAATATCCTGTAGGTTCAAGTATTTACTTCTAAGGAAACTCTCAAAATGTGGTAAAACTCTTAAAATACAGAATTATCTTTACCAGTTACGAATATGATCCTGTAACTAACAGTTGAAATACAAGTAAATATCTTCTAACCACATTTAATGCCGAGTTCAATTACCGAGATTACAGGTAGAAAGCTCTGAAATGAGGAAAATTCTGATAATATTAATGAGTCCGGCTATTTTATGTGGCGTTTTCACTAAAAAGTGATTTCAAACATTAAGATTTCTGTTTATAGAGCTCAGAATTTTTGAATAAAGCTTTGAAATGAGGAGAATACTGTTCATGTTCACAACTGAGGCTTAATTGGCCACGCGTTTTTTGACTGAAATCGTGTATATCCTGTAGATTCTAGTATTTACTTCTAAGGAAACTTTCAAAATTGGTAAAACTCTTAAAATACACAATGATCTTTCCAGGAAACGAATATGAACCTGTAACTAACAGTTGAAATACATGTAAATAGATTCTGACCATATTTAATGCCGATTTCAATTACCGAGATTACAGGAAGAGAGCTCTGAAATGAGGAGAATTTAGATAATATTAAGGAGTCCGGATATTTTATGTGGCGTTTTCACTAAAATGTGATTTCAAACACTAAGATTTCTGTTTATAGAGCTCAGAAATTGTGAATAAAGCTTTGAAATGAGGAGAATACTGTTCATGTTTACAACTGAGGCTTAATTGGCCCCACGTTTTTTGACTGAAACCGTGTATATCCTGAAGGTTAGTATTTACTTCTAAGGAAACTCTCAAAATGTGGTAAAACTCTTAAAATACACAATGATCTTTCCAGGAAACGAATATGAACCTGTAAGTAACAGTTGAAATACAAGTAAATAGATTCTAACCACATTTAATGCCGAGTTCCATTACCGAGATTACAGGTAGAAAGCTCTGAAATGACCAAAATTCTGATGATATTATCAAGTCTGGCAATTTTTAGTGGCGTTTTCACTAAAATGTGATTTCTAACATTAATAATTCCTTTTTATACAGCTCAGAACTTGTGTATAAGGCTTTGAAATGAGGAGAATACTGTTCATGTTTACAACTGAGGCATAAGTGGCCATGCGTTTTTTGACTGAAACCACAAATATCCTGTAGGTTCAAGTATTTACTTCTAAAGAAACTCTCAAAATGTGGTAAAACTCTTAAAATACACAATGTTCTTTCCAGGAAACGAATATGTACCTGTAACTAAAAGTTGAAATACATGTAAATAGATTCTAACCACATTTAATGCCAAGTTTAATTACCGAGATTACAGGAAGAGAGCTCTGAAATGAGGAGAATTTAGATAATATTAAGGAGTCCGGATATTTTATGTGGCGTTTTCACTAAAATGTGATTTCAAACACTAAGATTTCTGTTTATAGAGCTCAGAATTTGTGAATAAAGCTTTGAAATGAGGAGAATACTGTTCATGTTTACAACTGAGGCTTAATTGGCCCCACGTTTTTGACTGAAACCGTGTATATCCTGAAGGTTAGTATTTACTTCTAAGGAAACTCTCAAAATGTGGTAAAACTCTTAAAATACACAATGATCTTTCCAGGAAACAAATATGAACCTGTAACTAACAGTTGAAATACAAGTAAATAGATTCTAACCACATTTAATGCCGAGTTCCATTACCGAGATTACAGGCAGAAAGCTCTGAAATGACCAAAATTCTGATGATATTATCAAGTCTGGCAATTTTTAGTGGCGTTTTCACTAAAATGTGATTTCAAACATTAATAATTCCTTTTTATACAGCTCAGAACTTGTGTATAAGGCTTTGAAATGAGGAGAATACTGTTCATGTTTACAACTGAGGCTTAAGTGGCCATGCATTTTTTGACTGAAACCACGAATATCCTGTAGGTTCAAGTATTTACTTCTAAGGAAACTCTCAAAATGTGGTAAAACTCTTAAAATACAGAATTATCTTTACCAGTTACGAATATGATCCTGTAACTAACAGTTGAAATACAAGTAAATATCTTCTAACCACATTTAATGCCGAGTTCAATTACCGAGATTACAGGTAGAAAGCTCTGAAATGAGGAAAATTCTGATAATATTAATGAGTCCGGCTATTTTATGTGGCGTTTTCACTAAAAAGTGATTTCAAACATTAAGATTTCTGTTTATAGAGCTCAGAATTTTTGAATAAAGCTTTGAAATGAGGAGAATACTGTTCATGTTCACAACTGAGGCTTAATTGGCCACGCGTTTTTTGACTGAAATCGTGTATATCCTGTAGATTCTAGTATTTACTTCTAAGGAAACTTTCAAAATTGGTAAAACTCTTAAAATACACAATGATCTTTCCAGGAAACGAATATGAACCTGTAACTAACAGTTGAAATACATGTAAATAGATTCTGACCATATTTAATGCCGATTTCAATTACCGAGATTACAGGAAGAGAGCTCTGAAATGAGGAGAATTTAGATAATATTAAGGAGTCCGGATATTTTATGTGGCGTTTTCACTAAAATGTGATTTCAAACACTAAGATTTCTGTTTATAGAGCTCAGAAATTGTGAATAAAGCTTTGAAATGAGGAGAATACTGTTCATGTTTACAACTGAGGCTTAATTGGCCCCACGTTTTTTGACTGAAACCGTGTATATCCTGAAAGTTAGTTTTTACTTCTAAGGACACTCTCAAAATGTGGTAAAACTCTTAAAATACACAATGATCTTTCCAGGAAACGAATATGAACCTGTAACTAACAGTTGAAATACAAGTAAATAGATTCTAACCACATTTAATGCCAAGTTCCATTACCGAGATTACAGGTAGAAAGCTCTGAAATGACCAAAATTCTGATGATATTACCAAGTCTGGCAATTTTTAGTGGCGTTTTCACTAAAATGTGATTTCAAACATTAATAATTCCTTTTTATACAGCTCAGAACTTGTGTATAAGGCTTTGAAATGAGGAGAATACTGTTCATGTTTACAACTGAGGCTTAAGTGGTCATGCGTTTTTTGACTGAAACCACGAATATCCTGTAGGTTCTAGTATTTACTTCTAAGGAAACTCTCAAAATGTGGTAAAACTCTTAAAATACAGAATTATCTTTACAGGTAACGAATATGATCCTGTAACTAACAGTTGAAATACAAGTAAATATCTTCTAACCACATTTAATGCCGAGTTCAATTACCGAGATTACAGGTAGAAAGCTCTGAAGTGAGCAAAATTCTGATAATATTAACGAGTCCGGCAATTTTATGTGGCGTTTTCACTAAAATGTGATTTCAAACATTAAGATTTCTGTTTATAGAGCTCAGAATTTTTGAATAAAGCTTTGAAATGAGGAGAATACTGTTCATGTTCACAACTGAGGCTTAATTGGCCACTCGTTTTTTTACTGAAATAGTGTATATCTGAAGGTTAGTATTTACTTCTAAGGAAACTCTCAAAATTGGTAAAACTCTTAAAATACACAATGATCTTTCCAGGAAACGAATATGAACCTGTAACTAACACTTGAAATACAAGTAAATAGATTCTAACCACATTTAATGCCGAGTTCCATTACCGAGATTACAGGTAGAAAGCTCTGAAATGACCAAAATTCTGATGATATTATCAAGTCTGGCAATTTTTAGTGACGTTTTCACTAAAATGTGATTTCAAACATTAATAATTCCTTTTTATACAGCTCAGAACTTGTGTATAAGGCTTTGAAATGAGGAGAATACTGTTCATGTTTACAACTGAGGCTTAAGTGGCCATGCGTTTTTTGACTGAAAGCACGATTATCCTGTAGGTTCAAGTATTTACTTCTAAGGAAACTCTCAAAATGTGTTAAAACTCTTAAAATACACATTGATCTTTCCAGGAAACGAATATGTACCTGTAACTAAAAGTTGAAATACATGTAAATAGATTCTAACCACATTTAATGCCGATTTCAATTACCGAGATTACAAGAATAGAGCTCTGAAATGAGGAGAATTTAGATAATATTAAGGAGTCCGGATATTTTATGTGGCGTTTTCACTAAAATGTGATTTCAAACACTAAGATTTCTGTTTATAGAGCTCAGAATTTGTGAATAAAGCTTTGAAATGAGGAGAATACTGGACATGTTTACAACTGAGGCTTAATTGGCCCCACGTTTTTTGACTGAAACCGTGTATATCCTGAAGGTTAGTATTTACTTCTAAGGAAACTCTCAAAATGTGGTAAAACTCTTAAAATACACAATGATCTTTCCAGGAAACGAATATGAACCTGTAAGTAACAGTTGAAATACAAGTAAATAGATTCTAACCACATTTAATGCCGAGTTCCATTACCGAGATTACAGGTAGAAAGCTCTGAAATGACCAAAATTCTGATGATATTATCAAGTCTGGCAATTTTTAGTGGCGTTTTCACTAAAATGTGATTTCTAACATTAATAATTCCTTTTTATACAGCTCAGAACTTGTGTATAAGGCTTTGAAATGAGGAGAATACTGTTCATGTTTACAACTGAGGCATAAGTGGCCATGCGTTTTTTGACTGAAACCACAAATATCCTGTAGGTTCAAGTATTTACTTCTAAAGAAACTCTCAAAATGTGGTAAAACTCTTAAAATACAGAATGTTCTTTCCAGGAAAGGAATATGTACCTGTAACTAAAAGTTGAAATACATGTAAATAGATTCTAACCACATTTAATGCCGAGTTTAATTACCGAGATTACAGGAAGAGAGCTCTGAAATGAGGAGAATTTAGATAATATTAAGGAGTCCGGATATTTTATGTGGCGTTTTCACTAAAATGTGATTTCAAACACTAAGATTTCTGTTTATAGAGCTCAGAATTTGTGAATAAAGCTTTGAAATGAGGAGAATACTGTTCATGTTTACAACTGAGGCTTAATTGGCCCCACGTTTTTTGACTGAAACCGTGTATATCCTGAAGGTTAGTATTTACTTCTAAGGAAACTCTCAAAATGTGGTAAAACTCTTAAAATACACAATGATCTTTCCAGGAAACGAATATGAACCTGTAACTAACAGTTGAAATACAAGTAAATAGATTCTAACCACATTTAATGCCGAGTTCCATTACCGAGATTACAGGCAGAAAGCTCTGAAATGACCAAAATTCTGATGATATTATCAAGTCTGGCAATTTTATGTGGCGTTTTCACTAAAATGTGATTTCAAACATTAATAATTCCTTTTTATACAGCTCAGAACTTGTGTATAAGGCTTTGAAATGAGGAGAATACTGTTCATGTTTACAACTGAGGCTTAAGTGGCCATGCGTTTTTTGACTGAAACCACGATTATCCTGTAGGTTCAAGTATTTACTTCTAAGGAAACTCTCAAAATGTGTTAAAACTCTTAAAATACACATTGATCTTTCCAGGAAACGAATATGTACCTGTAACTAAAAGTTGAAATACATGTAAATAGATTCTAACCACATTTAATGCCGATTTCAATTACCGAGATTACAAGAATAGAGCTCTGAAATGAGGAGAATTTAGATAATATTAAGGAGTCCGGATATTTTATGTGGCGTTTTCACTAAAATTTGATTTCAAACACTAAGATTTCTGTTTATAGAGCTCAGAATTTGTGAATAAAGCTTTGAAATGAGGAGAATACTGGACATGTTTACAACTGAGGCTTAATTGGCCCCACGTTTTTTGACTGAAACCGTGTATATCCTGAAGGTTAGTATTTACTTCTAAGGAAACTCTCAAAATGTGGTAAAACTCTTAAAATACACAATGATCTTTCCAGGAAACGAATATGAACCTGTAAGTAACAGTTGAAATACAAGTAAATAGATTCTAACCACATTTAATGCCGAGTTCCATTACCGAGATTACAGGTAGAAAGCTCTGAAATGACCAAAATTCTGATGATATTATCAAGTCTGGCAATTTTTAGTGGCGTTTTCACTAAAATGTGATTTCTAACATTAATAATTCCTTTTTATACAGCTCAGAACTTGTGTATAAGGCTTTGAAATGAGGAGAATACTGTTCATGTTTACAACTGAGGCCTAAGTGGCCATGCGTTTTTTGACTGAAACCACAAATATCCTGTAGGTTCAAGTATTTACTTCTAAAGAAACTCTCAAAATGTGGTAAAACTCTTAAAATACACAATGTTCTTTCCAGGAAACGAATATGTACCTGTAACTAAAAGTTGAAATACATGTAAATAGATTCTAACCACATTTAATGCCGAGTTTAATTACCGAGATTACAGGAAGAGAGCTCTGAAATGAGGAGAATTTAGATAATATTAAGGAGTCCGGATATTTTATGTGGCGTTTTCACTAAAATGTGATTTCAAACACTAAGATTTCTGTTTATAGAGCTCAGAATTTGTGAATAAAGCTTTGAAATGAGGAGAATACTGTTCATGTTTACAACTGAGGCTTAATTGGCCCCACGTTTTTTGACTGAAACCGTGTATATCCTGAAGGTTAGTATTTACTTCTAAGGAAACTCTCAAAATGTGGTAAAACTCTTAAAATACACAATGATCTTTCCAGGAAACGAATATGAACCTGTAACTAACAGTTGAAATACAAGTAAATAGATTCTAACCACATTTAATGCCGAGTTCCATTACCGAGATTACAGGCAGAAAGCTCTGAAATGACCAAAATTCTGATGATATTATCAAGTCTGGCAATTTTTAGTGGCGTTTTCACTAAAATGTGATTTCAAACATTAATAATTCCTTTTTATACAGCTCAGAACTTGTGTATAAGGCTTTGAAATGAGGAGAATACTGTTCATGTTTACAACTGAGGCTTAAGTGGCCATGCATTTTTTGACTGAAACCACGAATATCCTGTAGGTTCAAGTATTTACTTCTAAGGAAACTCTCAAAATGTGGTAAAACTCTTAAAATACAGAATTATCTTTACCAGTAACGAATATGATCCTGTAACTAACAGTTGAAATACAAGTAAATATCTTCTAACCACATTTAATGCCGAGTTCAATTACCGAGATTACAGGTAGAAAGCTCTGAAATGAGGAAAATTCTGATAATATTAATGAGTCCGGCTATTTTATGTGGCGTTTTCACTAAAAAGTGATTTCAAACATTAAGATTTCTGTTTATAGAGCTCAGAATTTTTGAATAAAGCTTTGAAATGAGGAGAATACTGTTCATGTTCACAACTGAGGCTTAATTGGCCACGCGTTTTTTGACTGAAATCGTGTATATCCTGTAGATTCTAGTATTTACTTCTAAGGAAACTTTCAAAATTGGTAAAACTCTTAAAATACACAATGATCTTTCCAGGAAACGAATATGAACCTGTAACTAACAGTTGAAATACATGTAAATAGATTCTGACCATATTTAATGCCGATTTCAATTACCGAGATTACAGGAAGAGAGCTCTGAAATGAGGAGAATTTAGATAATATTAAGGAGTCCGGATATTTTATGTGGCGTTTTCACTAAAATGTGATTTCAAACACTAAGATTTCTGTTTATAGAGCTCAGAAATTGTGAATAAAGCTTTGAAATGAGGAGAATACTGTTCATGTTTACAACTGAGGCTTAATTGGCCCCACGTTTTTTGACTGAAACCGTGTACATCCTGAAGGTTAGTTTTTACTTCTAAGGACACTCTCAAAATGTGGTAAAACTCTTAAAATACACAATGATCTTTCCAGGAAACGAATATGAACCTGTAACTAACAGTTGAAATACAAGTAAATAGATTCTAACCACATTTAATGCCAAGTTCCATTACCGAGATTACAGGTAGAAAGCTCTGAAATGACCAAAATTCTGATGATATTACCAAGTCTGGCAATTTTTAGTGGCGTTTTCACTAAAATGTGATTTCAAACATTAATAATTCCTTTTTATACAGCTCAGAACTTGTGTATAAGGCTTTGAAATGAGGAGAATACTGTTCATGTTTACAACTGAGGCTTAAGTGGTCATGCGTTTTTTGACTGAAACCACGAATATCCTGTAGGTTCTAGTATTTACTTCTAAGGAAACTCTCAAAATGTGGTAAAACTCTTAAAATACAGAATTATCTTTACAGGTAACGAATATGATCCTGTAACTAACAGTTGAAATACAAGTAAATATCTTCTAACCACATTTAATGCCGAGTTCAATTACCGAGATTACAGGTAGAAAGCTCTGAAGTGAGCAAAATTCTGATAATATTAACGAGTCCGGCTATTTTATGTGGCGTTTTCACTAAAATGTGATTTCAAACATTAAGATTTCTGTTTATAGAGCTCAGAATTTTTGAATAAAGCTTTGAAATGAGGAGAATACTGTTCATGTTCACAACTGAGGCTTAATTGGCCACTCGTTTTTTTACTGAAATAGTGTATATCTGAAGGTTAGTATTTACTTCTAAGGAAACTCTCAAAATTGGTAAAACTCTTAAAATACACAATGATCTTTCCAGGAAACGAATATGAACCTGTAACTAACACTTGAAATACAAGTAAATAGATTCTAACCACATTTAATGCCGAGTTCCATTACCGAGATTACAGGTAGAAAGCTCTGAAATGACCAAAATTCTGATGATATTATCAAGTCTGGCAATTTTTAGTGACGTTTTCACTAAAATGTGATTTCAAACATTAATAATTCCTTTTTATACAGCTCAGAACTTGTGTATAAGGCTTTGAAATGAGGAGAATACTGTTCATGTTTACAACTGAGGCTTAAGTGGCCATGCGTTTTTTGACTGAAAGCACGATTATCCTGTAGGTTCAAGTATTTACTTCTAAGGAAACTCTCAAAATGTGTTAAAACTCTTAAAATACACATTGATCTTTCCAGGAAACGAATATGTACCTGTAACTAAAAGTTGAAATACATGTAAATAGATTCTAACCACATTTAATGCCGATTTCAATTACCGAGATTACAAGAATAGAGCTCTGAAATGAGGAGAATTTAGATAATATTAAGGAGTCCGGATATTTTATGTGGCGTTTTCACTAAAATGTGATTTCAAACACTAAGATTTCTGTTTATAGAGCTCAGAATTTGTGAATAAAGCTTTGAAATGAGGAGAATACTGGACATGTTTACAACTGAGGCTTAATTGGCCCCACGTTTTTTGACTGAAACCGTGTATATCCTGAAGGTTAGTATTTACTTCTAAGGAAACTCTCAAAATGTGGTAAAACTCTTAAAATACACAATGATCTTTCCAGGAAACGAATATGAACCTGTAAGTAACAGTTGAAATACAAGTAAATAGATTCTAACCACATTTAATGCCGAGTTCCATTACCGAGATTACAGGTAGAAAGCTCTGAAATGACCAAAATTCTGATGATATTATCAAGTCTGGCAATTTTTAGTGGCGTTTTCACTAAAATGTGATTTCTAACATTAATAATTCCTTTTTATACAGCTCAGAACTTGTGTATAAGGCTTTGAAATGAGGAGAATACTGTTCATGTTTACAACTGAGGCATAAGTGGCCATGCGTTTTTTGACTGAAACCACAAATATCCTGTAGGTTCAAGTATTTACTTCTAAAGAAACTCTCAAAATGTGGTAAAACTCTTAAAATACACAATGTTCTTTCCAGGAAACGAATATGTACCTGTAACTAAAAGTTGAAATACATGTAAATAGATTCTAACCACATTTAATGCCGAGTTTAATTACCGAGATTACAAGAATAGAGCTCTGAAATGAGGAGAATTTAGATAATATTAAGGAGTCCGGATATTTTATGTGGCGTTTTCACTAAAATGTGATTTCAAACACTAAGATTTCTGTTTATAGAGCTCAGAATTTGTGAATAAAGCTTTGAAATGAGGAGAATACTGTTCATGTTTACAACTGAGGCTTAATTGGCCCCACGTTTTTTGACTGAAACCGTGTATATCCTGAAGGTTAGTATTTACTTCTAAGGAAACTCTCAAAATGTGGTAAAACTCTTAAAATACACAATGATCTTTCCAGGAAACGAATATGAACCTGTAACTAACAGTTGAAATACAAGTAAATAGATTCTAACCACATTTAATGCCGAGTTCCATTACCGAGATTACAGGCAGAAAGCTCTGAAATGACCAAAATTCTGATGATATTATCAAGTCTGGCAATTTTATGTGGCGTTTTCACTAAAATGTGATTTCAAACATTAATAATTCCTTTTTATACAGCTCAGAACTTGTGTATAAGGCTTTGAAATGAGGAGAATACTGTTCATGTTTACAACTGAGGCTTAAGTGGCCATGCGTTTTTTGACTGAAACCACGATTATCCTGTAGGTTCAAGTATTTACTTCTAAGGAAACTCTCAAAATGTGTTAAAACTCTTAAAATACACATTGATCTTTCCAGGAAACGAATATGTACCTGTAACTAAAAGTTGAAATACATGTAAATAGATTCTAACCACATTTAATGCCGATTTCAATTACCGAGATTACAAGAATAGAGCTCTGAAATGAGGAGAATTTAGATCATATTAAGGAGTCCGGATATTTTATGTGGCGTTTTCACTAAAATTTGATTTCAAACACTAAGATTTCTGTTTATAGAGCTCAGAATTTGTGAATAAAGCTTTGAAATGAGGAGAATACTGGACATGTTTACAACTGAGGCTTAATTGGCCCCACGTTTTTTGACTGAAACCGTGTATATCCTGAAGGTTAGTATTTACTTCTAAGGAAACTCTCAAAATGTGGTAAAACTCTTAAAATACACAATGATCTTTCCAGGAAACGAATATGAACCTGTAAGTAACAGTTGAAATACAAGTAAATAGATTCTAACCACATTTAATGCCGAGTTCCATTACCGAGATTACAGGTAGAAAGCTCTGAAATGACCAAAATTCTGATGATATTATCAAGTCTGGCAATTTTTAGTGGCGTTTTCACTAAAATGTGATTTCTAACATTAATAATTCCTTTTTATACAGCTCAGAACTTGTGTATAAGGCTTTGAAATGAGGAGAATACTGTTCATGTTTACAACTGAGGCCTAAGTGGCCATGCGTTTTTTGACTGAAACCACAAATATCCTGTAGGTTCAAGTATTTACTTCTAAAGAAACTCTCAAAATGTGGTAAAACTCTTAAAATACACAATGTTCTTTCCAGGAAACGAATATGTACCTGTAACTAAAAGTTGAAATACATGTAAATAGATTCTAACCACATTTAATGCCGAGTTTAATTACCGAGATTACAGGAAGAGAGCTCTGAAATGAGGAGAATTTAGATAATATTAAGGAGTCCGGATATTTTATGTGGCGTTTTCACTAAAATGTGATTTCAAACACTAAGATTTCTGTTTATAGAGCTCAGAATTTGTGAATAAAGCTTTGAAATGAGGAGAATACTGTTCATGTTTACAACTGAGGCTTAATTGGCCCCACGTTTTTTGACTGAAACCGTGTATATCCTGAAGGTTAGTATTTACTTCTAAGGAAACTCTCAAAATGTGGTAAAACTCTTAAAATACACAATGATCTTTCCAGGAAACGAATATGAACCTGTAACTAACAGTTGAAATACAAGTAAATAGATTCTAACCACATTTAATGCCGAGTTCCATTACCGAGATTACAGGCAGAAAGCTCTGAAATGACCAAAATTCTGATGATATTATCAAGTCTGGCAATTTTTAGTGGCGTTTTCACTAAAATGTGATTTCAAACATTAATAATTCCTTTTTATACAGCTCAGAACTTGTGTATAAGGCTTTGAAATGAGGAGAATACTGTTCATGTTTACAACTGAGGCTTAAGTGGCCATGCATTTTTTGACTGAAACCACGAATATCCTGTAGGTTCAAGTATTTACTTCTAAGGAAACTCTCAAAATGTGGTAAAACTCTTAAAATACAGAATTATCTTTACCAGTAACGAATATGATCCTGTAACTAACAGTTGAAATACAAGTAAATATCTTCTAACCACATTTAATGCCGAGTTCAATTACCGAGATTACAGGTAGAAAGCTCTGAAATGAGGAAAATTCTGATAATATTAATGAGTCCGGCTATTTTATGTGGCGTTTTCACTAAAAAGTGATTTCAAACATTAAGATTTCTGTTTATAGAGCTCAGAATTTTTGAATAAAGCTTTGAAATGAGGAGAATACTGTTCATGTTCACAACTGAGGCTTAATTGGCCACGCGTTTTTTGACTGAAATCGTGTATATCCTGTAGATTCTAGTATTTACTTCTAAGGAAACTTTCAAAATTGGTAAAACTCTTAAAATACACAATGATCTTTCCAGGAAACGAATATGAACCTGTAACTAACAGTTGAAATACATGTAAATAGATTCTGACCATATTTAATGCCGATTTCAATTACCGAGATTACAGGAAGAGAGCTCTGAAATGAGGAGAATTTAGATAATATTAAGGAGTCCGGATATTTTATGTGGCGTTTTCACTAAAATGTGATTTCAAACACTAAGATTTCTGTTTATAGAGCTCAGAAATTGTGAATAAAGCTTTGAAATGAGGAGAATACTGTTCATGTTTACAACTGAGGCTTAATTGGCCCCACGTTTTTTGACTGAAACCGTGTACATCCTGAAGGTTAGTTTTTACTTCTAAGGACACTCTCAAAATGTGGTAAAACTCTTAAAATACACAATGATCTTTCCAGGAAACGAATATGAACCTGTAACTAACAGTTGAAATACAAGTAAATAGATTCTAACCACATTTAATGCCAAGTTCCATTACCGAGATTACAGGTAGAAAGCTCTGAAATGACCAAAATTCTGATGATATTACCAAGTCTGGCAATTTTTAGTGGCGTTTTCACTAAAATGTGATTTCAAACATTAATAATTCCTTTTTATACAGCTCAGAACTTGTGTATAAGGCTTTGAAATGAGGAGAATACTGTTCATGTTTACAACTGAGGCTTAAGTGGTCATGCGTTTTTTGACTGAAACCACGAATATCCTGTAGGTTCTAGTATTTACTTCTAAGGAAACTCTCAAAATGTGGTAAAACTCTTAAAATACAGAATTATCTTTACAGGTAACGAATATGATCCTGTAACTAACAGTTGAAATACAAGTAAATATCTTCTAACCACATTTAATGCCGAGTTCAATTACCGAGATTACAGGTAGAAAGCTCTGAAGTGAGCAAAATTCTGATAATATTAACGAGTCCGGCTATTTTATGTGGCGTTTTCACTAAAATGTGATTTCAAACATTAAGATTTCTGTTTATAGAGCTCAGAATTTTTGAATAAAGCTTTGAAATGAGGAGAATACTGTTCATGTTCACAACTGAGGCTTAATTGGCCACTCGTTTTTTTACTGAAATAGTGTATATCTGAAGGTTAGTATTTACTTCTAAGGAAACTCTCAAAATTGGTAAAACTCTTAAAATACACAATGATCTTTCCAGGAAACGAATATGAACCTGTAACTAACACTTGAAATACAAGTAAATAGATTCTAACCACATTTAATGCCGAGTTCCATTACCGAGATTACAGGTAGAAAGCTCTGAAATGACCAAAATTCTGATGATATTATCAAGTCTGGCAATTTTTAGTGACGTTTTCACTAAAATGTGATTTCAAACATTAATAATTCCTTTTTATACAGCTCAGAACTTGTGTATAAGGCTTTGAAATGAGGAGAATACTGTTCATGTTTACAACTGAGGCTTAAGTGGCCATGCGTTTTTTGACTGAAAGCACGATTATCCTGTAGGTTCAAGTATTTACTTCTAAGGAAACTCTCAAAATGTGTTAAAACTCTTAAAATACACATTGATCTTTCCAGGAAACGAATATGTACCTGTAACTAAAAGTTGAAATACATGTAAATAGATTCTAACCACATTTAATGCCGATTTCAATTACCGAGATTACAAGAATAGAGCTCTGAAATGAGGAGAATTTAGATAATATTAAGGAGTCCGGATATTTTATGTGGCGTTTTCACTAAAATGTGATTTCAAACACTAAGATTTCTGTTTATAGAGCTCAGAATTTGTGAATAAAGCTTTGAAATGAGGAGAATACTGGACATGTTTACAACTGAGGCTTAATTGGCCCCACGTTTTTTGACTGAAACCGTGTATATCCTGAAGGTTAGTATTTACTTCTAAGGAAACTCTCAAAATGTGGTAAAACTCTTAAAATACACAATGATCTTTCCAGGAAACGAATATGAACCTGTAAGTAACAGTTGAAATACAAGTAAATAGATTCTAACCACATTTAATGCCGAGTTCCATTACCGAGATTACAGGTAGAAAGCTCTGAAATGACCAAAATTCTGATGATATTATCAAGTCTGGCAATTTTTAGTGGCGTTTTCACTAAAATGTGATTTCTAACATTAATAATTCCTTTTTATACAGCTCAGAACTTGTGTATAAGGCTTTGAAATGAGGAGAATACTGTTCATGTTTACAACTGAGGCATAAGTGGCCATGCGTTTTTTGACTGAAACCACAAATATCCTGTAGGTTCAAGTATTTACTTCTAAAGAAACTCTCAAAATGTGGTAAAACTCTTAAAATACACAATGTTCTTTCCAGGAAACGAATATGTACCTGTAACTAAAAGTTGAAATACATGTAAATAGATTCTAACCACATTTAATGCCGAGTTTAATTACCGAGATTACAAGAATAGAGCTCTGAAATGAGGAGAATTTAGATAATATTAAGGAGTCCGGATATTTTATGTGGCGTTTTCACTAAAATGTGATTTCAAACACTAAGATTTCTGTTTATAGAGCTCAGAATTTGTGAATAAAGCTTTGAAATGAGGAGAATACTGTTCATGTTTACAACTGAGGCTTAATTGGCCCCACGTTTTTTGACTGAAACCGTGTATATCCTGAAGGTTAGTATTTACTTCTAAGGAAACTCTCAAAATGTGGTAAAACTCTTAAAATACACAATGATCTTTCCAGGAAACGAATATGAACCTGTAACTAACAGTTGAAATACAAGTAAATAGATTCTAACCACATTTAATGCCGAGTTCCATTACCGAGATTACAGGCAGAAAGCTCTGAAATGACCAAAATTCTGATGATATTATCAAGTCTGGCAATTTTTAGTGGCGTTTTCACTAAAATGTGATTTCAAACATTAATAATTCCTTTTTATACAGCTCAGAACTTGTGTATAAGGCTTTGAAATGAGGAGAATACTGTTCATGTTTACAACTGAGGCTTAAGTGGCCATGCGTTTTTTGACTGAAACCACGATTATCCTGTAGGTTCAAGTATTTACTTCTAAGGAAACTCTCAAAATGTGTTAAAACTCTTAAAATACACATTGATCTTTCCAGGAAACGAATATGTACCTGTAACTAAAAGTTGAAATACATGTAAATAGATTCTAACCACATTTAATGCCGATTTCAATTACCGAGATTACAAGAATAGAGCTCTGAAATGAGGAGAATTTAGATCATATTAAGGAGTCCGGATATTTTATGTGGCGTTTTCACTAAAATGTGATTTCAAACACTAAGATTTCTGTTTATAGAGCTCAGAATTTGTGAATAAAGCTTTGAAATGAGGAGAATACTGGACATGTTTACAACTGAGGCTTAATTGGCCCCACGTTTTTTGACTGAAACCGTGTATATCCTGAAGGTTAGTATTTACTTCTAAGGAAACTCTCAAAATGTGGTAAAACTCTTAAAATACACAATGATCTTTCCAGGAAACGAATATGAACCTGTAAGTAACAGTTGAAATACAAGTAAATAGATTCTAACCACATTTAATGCCGAGTTCCATTACCGAGATTACAGGTAGAAAGCTCTGAAATGATCAAAATTCTGATGATATTATCAAGTCTGGCAATTTTTAGTGGCGTTTTCACTAAAATGTGATTTCTAACATTAATAATTCCTTTTTATACAGCTCAGAACTTGTGTATAAGGCTTTGAAATGAGGAGAATACTGTTCATGTTTACAACTGAGGCCTAAGTGGCCATGCGTTTTTTGACTGAAACCACAAATATCCTGTAGGTTCAAGTATTTACTTCTAAAGAAACTCTCAAAATGTGGTAAAACTCTTAAAATACACAATGTTCTTTCCAGGAAAGGAATATGTACCTGTAACTAAAAGTTGAAATACATGTAAATAGATTCTAACCACATTTAATGCCGAGTTTAATTACCGAGATTACAGGAAGAGAGCTCTGAAATGAGGAGAATTTAGATAATATTAAGGAGTCCGGATATTTTATGTGGCGTTTTCACTAAAATGTGATTTCAAACACTAAGATTTCTGTTTATAGAGCTCAGAATTTGTGAATAAAGCTTTGAAATGAGGAGAATACTGTTCATGTTTACAACTGAGGCTTAATTGGCCCCACGTTTTTTGACTGAAACCGTGTATATCCTGAAGGTTAGTATTTACTTCTAAGGAAACTCTCAAAATGTGGTAAAACTCTTAAAATACACAATGATCTTTCCAGGAAACGAATATGAACCTGTAACTAACAGTTGAAATACAAGTAAATAGATTCTAACCACATTTAATGCCGAGTTCCATTACCGAGATTACAGGCAGAAAGCTCTGAAATGACCAAAATTCTGATGATATTATCAAGTCTGGCAATTTTTAGTGGCGTTTTCACTAAAATGTGATTTCAAACATTAATAATTCCTTTTTATACAGCTCAGAACTTGTGTATAAGGCTTTGAAATGAGGAGAATACTGTTCATGTTTACAACTGAGGCTTAAGTGGCCATGCATTTTTTGACTGAAACCACGAATATCCTGTAGGTTCAAGTATTTACTTCTAAGGAAACTCTCAAAATGTGGTAAAACTCTTAAAATACAGAATTATCTTTACCAGTAACGAATATGATCCTGTAACTAACAGTTGAAATACAAGTAAATATCTTCTAACCACATTTAATGCCGAGTTCAATTACCGAGATTACAGGTAGAAAGCTCTGAAATGAGGAAAATTCTGATAATATTAATGAGTCCGGCTATTTTATGTGGCGTTTTCACTAAAAAGTGATTTCAAACATTAAGATTTCTGTTTATAGAGCTCAGAATTTTTGAATAAAGCTTTGAAATGAGGAGAATACTGTTCATGTTCACAACTGAGGCTTAATTGGCCACGCGTTTTTTGACTGAAATCGTGTATATCCTGTAGATTCTAGTATTTACTTCTAAGGAAACTTTCAAAATGTGGTAAAACTCTTAAAATACACAATGATCTTTCCAGGAAACGAATATGAACCTGTAACTAACAGTTGAAATACATGTAAATAGATTCTGACCATATTTAATGCCGATTTCAATTACCGAGATTACAGGAAGAGAGCTCTGAAATGAGGAGAATTTAGATAATATTAAGGAGTCCGGATATTTTATGTGGCGTTTTCACTAAAATGTGATTTCAAACACTAAGATTTCTGTTTATAGAGCTCAGAAATTGTGAATAAAGCTTTGAAATGAGGAGAATACTGTTCATGTTTACAACTGAGGCTTAATTGGCCCCACGTTTTTTGACTGAAACCGTGTATATCCTGAAGGTTAGTTTTTACTTCTAAGGACACTCTCAAAATGTGGTAAAACTCTTAAAATACACAATGATCTTTCCAGGAAACGAATATGAACCTGTAACTAACAGTTGAAATACAAGTAAATAGATTCTAACCACATTTAATGCCAAGTTCCATTACCGAGATTACAGGTAGAAAGCTCTGAAATGACCAAAATTCTGATGATATTACCAAGTCTGGCAATTTTTAGTGGCGTTTTCACTAAAATGTGATTTCAAACATTAATAATTCCTTTTTATACAGCTCAGAACTTGTGTATAAGGCTTTGAAATGAGGAGAATACTGTTCATGTTTACAACTGAGGCTTAAGTGGTCATGCGTTTTTTGACTGAAACCACGAATATCCTGTAGGTTCTAGTATTTACTTCTAAGGAAACTCTCAAAATGTGGTAAAACTCTTAAAATACAGAATTATCTTTACAGGTAACGAATATGATCCTGTAACTAACAGTTGAAATACAAGTAAATATCTTCTAACCACATTTAATGCCGAGTTCAATTACCGAGATTACAGGTAGAAAGCTCTGAAGTGAGCAAAATTCTGATAATATTAACGAGTCCGGCTATTTTATGTGGCGTTTTCACTAAAATGTGATTTCAAACATTAAGATTTCTGTTTATAGAGCTCAGAATTTTTGAATAAAGCTTTGAAATGAGGAGAATACTGTTCATGTTCACAACTGAGGCTTAATTGGCCACTCGTTTTTTTACTGAAATAGTGTATATCCTGTAGGTTCTAGTATTTACTTCTAAGGAAACTCTCAAAATGTGGTAAAACTCTTAAAATACAGAATTATCTTTCCAGGAAACGAACATGAACCTGTAACTAACAGTGGAAATACAAGTAAATAGATTCTAACCACATTTAATGCTGAGTTCAATTACCGAGATTACAGGTAGAAAGCTCTGAAATGACGAAAATTCTGCTACTATTAACGAGTCCGGCTATTTTAAGTGAAGTTTTCACTAAAATGTGATTTCAAACATTAAGATTTCTGTTTATAGAGCTCAGAATTTGTGTATAAAGCTTTGAAATGAGGAGAATACAGTTCATGTTCACAACTGAGGCTTAATTGGCCACGCGTTTTTTGACTGAAACCGTGTATATCCTGTAGATTCTAGTATTTACTTCTAAGGAAACTCTCAAAATTGGTAAAACTCTTAAAATACACAATGATCTTTCCAGGAAACGAATATGAACCTGTAACTAACAGTTGAAATACAAGTAAATAGATTCTAACCACATTTAATGCCGAGTTCCATTACCGAGATTACAGGTAGAAAGCTCTGAAATGACCAAAATTCTGATGATATTATCAAGTCTGGCAATTTTTAGTGGCGTTTTCACTAAAATGTGATTTCAAACATTAATAATTCCTTTTTATACAGCTCAGAACTTGTGTATAAGGCTTTGAAATGAGGAGAATACTGTTCATGTTTACAACTGAGGCTTAAGTGGCCATGCGTTTTTTGACTGAAACCACGTATATCCTGTAGGTTCTAGTATTTACTTCTAAGGAAACTCTCAAAATGTGGTAAAACTCTTAAAATACAGAATTATCTTTACCGGTAACGAATATGATCCAGTAACTAACAGTTGAAATACAAGTAAATATCTTCTAACCACATTTAATGCCGAGTTCAATTACCGAGATTACAGGTAGAAAGCTCTGAAATGAGCAAAATTCTGATAATATTAACGAGTCTGGCTATTTTATGTGGCGTTTTCACTAAAATGTGATTTCAAACACTAAGATTTCTGTTTATAGAGCTCAGAATTTGTGAATAAAGCTTTGAAATGAGGAGAATACTGTTCATGTTTACAACTGAGGCTTAATTGGCCCCACGTTTTTTGACTGAAACCGTGTATATCCTGAAGGTTAGTATTTACTTCTAAGGAAACTCTCAAAATGTGGTAAAACTCTTAAAATACACAATGATCTTTCCAGGAAACGAATATGAACCTGTAACTAACAGTTGAAATACAAGTAAATAGATTCTAACCACATTTAATGCCGAGTTCCATTACCGAGATTACAGGCAGAAAGCTCTGAAATGACCAAAATTCTGATGATATTATCAAGTCTGGCAATTTTTAGTGGCGTTTTCACTAAAATGTGATTTCAAACATTAATAATTCCTTTTTATACAGCTCAGAACTTGTGTATAAGGCTTTGAAATGAGGAGAATACTGTTCATGTTTACAACTGAGGCTTAAGTGGCCATGCATTTTTTGACTGAAACCACGAATATCCTGTAGGTTCAAGTATTTACTTCTAAGGAAACTCTCAAAATGTGGTAAAACTCTTAAAATACAGAATTATCTTTACCAGTAACGAATATGATCCTGTAACTAACAGTTGAAATACAAGTAAATATCTTCTAACCACATTTAATGCCGAGTTCAATTACCGAGATTACAGGTAGAAAGCTCTGAAATGAGGAAAATTCTGATAATATTAATGAGTCCGGCTATTTTATGTGGCGTTTTCACTAAAAAGTGATTTCAAACATTAAGATTTCTGTTTATAGAGCTCAGAATTTTTGAATAAAGCTTTGAAATGAGGAGAATACTGTTCATGTTCACAACTGAGGCTTAATTGGCCACGCGTTTTTTGACTGAAATCGTGTATATCCTGTAGATTCTAGTATTTACTTCTAAGGAAACTTTCAAAATGTGGTAAAACTCTTAAAATACACAATGATCTTTCCAGGAAACGAATATGAACCTGTAACTAACAGTTGAAATACATGTAAATAGATTCTGACCATATTTAATGCCGATTTCAATTACCGAGATTACAGGAAGAGAGCTCTGAAATGAGGAGAATTTAGATAATATTAAGGAGTCCGGATATTTTATGTGGCGTTTTCACTAAAATGTGATTTCAAACACTAAGATTTCTGTTTATAGAGCTCAGAAATTGTGAATAAAGCTTTGAAATGAGGAGAATACTGTTCATGTTTACAACTGAGGCTTAATTGGCCCCACGTTTTTTGACTGAAACCGTGTATATCCTGAAGGTTAGTTTTTACTTCTAAGGACACTCTCAAAATGTGGTAAAACTCTTAAAATACACAATGATCTTTCCAGGAAACGAATATGAACCTGTAACTAACAGTTGAAATACAAGTAAATAGATTCTAACCACATTTAATGCCAAGTTCCATTACCGAGATTACAGGTAGAAAGCTCTGAAATGACCAAAATTCTGATGATATTACCAAGTCTGGCAATTTTTAGTGGCGTTTTCACTAAAATGTGATTTCAAACATTAATAATTCCTTTTTATACAGCTCAGAACTTGTGTATAAGGCTTTGAAATGAGGAGAATACTGTTCATGTTTACAACTGAGGCTTAAGTGGCCATGCATTTTTTGACTGAAACCACGAATATCCTGTAGGTTCAAGTATTTACTTCTAAGGAAACTCTCAAAATGTGGTAAAACTCTTAAAATACAGAATTATCTTTACCAGTAACGAATATGATCCTGTAACTAACAGTTGAAATACAAGTAAATATCTTCTAACCACATTTAATGCCGAGTTCAATTACCGAGATTACAGGTAGAAAGCTCTGAAATGAGGAAAATTCTGATAATATTAATGAGTCCGGCTATTTTATGTGGCGTTTTCACTAAAAAGTGACTTCAAACATTAAGATTTCTGTTTATAGAGCTCAGAATTTTTGAATAAAGCTTTGAAATGAGGAGAATACTGTTCATGTTCACAACTGAGGCTTAATTGGCCACGCGTTTTTTGACTGAAATCGTGTATATCCTGTAGATTCTAGTATTTACTTCTAAGGAAACTTTCAAAATGTGGTAAAACTCTTAAAATACACAATGATCTTTCCAGGAAACGAATATGAACCTGTAACTAACAGTTGAAATACATGTAAATAGATTCTGACCATATTTAATGCCGATTTCAATTACCGAGATTACAGGAAGAGAGCTCTGAAATGAGGAGAATTTAGATAATATTAAGGAGTCCGGATATTTTATGTGGCGTTTTCACTAAAATGTGATTTCAAACACTAAGATTTCTGTTTATAGAGCTCAGAAATTGTGAATAAAGCTTTGAAATGAGGAGAATACTGTTCATGTTTACAACTGAGGCTTAATTGGCCCCACGTTTTTTGACTGAAACCGTGTATATCCTGAAGGTTAGTTTTTACTTCTAAGGACACTCTCAAAATGTGGTAAAACTCTTAAAATACACAATGATCTTTCCAGGAAACGAATATGAACCTGTAACTAACAGTTGAAATACAAGTAAATAGATTCTAACCACATTTAATGCCAAGTTCCATTACCGAGATTACAGGTAGAAAGCTCTGAAATGACCAAAATTCTGATGATATTACCAAGTCTGGCAATTTTTAGTGGCGTTTTCACTAAAATGTGATTTCAAACATTAATAATTCCTTTTTATACAGCTCAGAACTTGTGTATAAGGCTTTGAAATGAGGAGAATACTGTTCATGTTTACAACTGAGGCTTAAGTGGTCATGCGTTTTTTGACTGAAACCACGAATATCCTGTAGGTTCTAGTATTTACTTCTAAGGAAACTCTCAAAATGTGGTAAAACTCTTAAAATACAGAATTATCTTTACAGGTAACGAATATGATCCTGTAACTAACAGTTGAAATACAAGTAAATATCTTCTAACCACATTTAATGCCGAGTTCAATTACCGAGATTACAGGTAGAAAGCTCTGAAGTGAGCAAAATTCTGATAATATTAACGAGTCCGGCTATTTTATGTGGCGTTTTCACTAAAATGTGATTTCAAACATTAAGATTTCTGTTTATAGAGCTCAGAATTTTTGAATAAAGCTTTGAAATGAGGAGAATACTGTTCATGTTCACAACTGAGGCTTAATTGGCCACTCGTTTTTTTACTGAAATAGTGTATATCCTGTAGGTTCTAGTATTTACTTCTAAGGAAACTCTCAAAATGTGGTAAAACTCTTAAAATACAGAATTATCTTTCCAGGAAACGAACATGAACCTGTAACTAACAGTGGAAATACAAGTAAATAGATTCTAACCACATTTAATGCTGAGTTCAATTACCGAGATTACAGGTAGAAAGCTCTGAAATGACGAAAATTCTGCTACTATTAACGAGTCCGGCTATTTTAAGTGAAGTTTTCACTAAAATGTGATTTCAAACATTAAGATTTCTGTTTATAGAGCTCAGAATTTGTGTATAAAGCTTTGAAATGAGGAGAATACAGTTCATGTTCACAACTGAGGCTTAATTGGCCACGCGTTTTTTGACTGAAACCGTGTATATCCTGTAGATTCTAGTATTTACTTCTAAGGAAACTCTCAAAATTGGTAAAACTCTTAAAATACACAATGATCTTTCCAGGAAACGAATATGAACCTGTAACTAACAGTTGAAATACAAGTAAATAGATTCTAACCACATTTAATGCCGAGTTCCATTACCGAGATTACAGGTAGAAAGCTCTGAAATGACCAAAATTCTGATGATATTATCAAGTCTGGCAATTTTTAGTGGCGTTTTCACTAAAATGTGATTTCAAACATTAATAATTCCTTTTTATACAGCTCAGAACTTGTGTATAAGGCTTTGAAATGAGGAGAATACTGTTCATGTTTACAACTGAGGCTTAAGTGGCCATGCGTTTTTTGACTGAAACCACGTATATCCTGTAGGTTCTAGTATTTACTTCTAAGGAAACTCTCAAAATGTGGTAAAACTCTTAAAATACAGAATTATCTTTACCGGTAACGAATATGATCCAGTAACTAACAGTTGAAATACAAGTAAATATCTTCTAACCACATTTAATGCCGAGTTCAATTACCGAGATTACAGGTAGAAAGCTTAGAAATGAGCAAAATTCTGATAATATTAACGAGTCTGGCTATTTTATGTGGCGTTTTCACTAAAATGTGATTTCAAACACTAAGATTTCTGTTTATAGAGCTCAGAATTTGTGAATAAAGCTTTGAAATGAGGAGAATACTGGTCATGTTTACAACTGAGGCTTAATTGGCCCCACGTTTTTTGACTGAAACCGTGTATATCCTGAAGGTTAGTATTTACTTCTAAGGAAACTCTCAAAATGTGGTAAAACTCTTAAAATACACAATGATCTTTCCAGGAAACGAAAATGAACCTGTAAGTAACAGTTGAAATACAAGTAAATAGATTCTAACCACATTTAATGCCGAGTTCCATTACCGAGATTACAGGTAGAAAGCTCTGAAATGAGGAAAATTCTGATAATATTAACGAGTCCGGCTATTTTATGTGGCGTTTTCACTAAAATGTGATTTCAATCATTAAGATTTCTGTTTATAGAGTTCAGAATTTTTGAATAAAGCTTTGAAATGAGGAGAATACTGTTCATGTTCACAACTGAGGCTTAATTGGCCACGCGTTTTTTGACTGAAATCGTGTATATCCTGTAGGTTCTAGTATTTACTTCTAAGGAAACTCTCAAAATGTGGTAAAACTCTTAAAATACACAATGATCTTTCCAGGAAACGAATATGTACCTGTAACTAAAAGTTGAAATACATGTAAATAGATTCTAACCACATTTAATGCCGTTTTCAATTACCGAGATTACAGGAAGAGAGGTCTGAAATGAGGAGAATTTAGATAATATTAAGGAGTCAGGATATTTTATGTGGCGTTGTCACTAAAATGTGATTTCAAACACTAAGATTTCTGTTTATAGAGCTCAGAATTTGTGAATAAAGCTTTGAAATGAGGAGAATACTGTTCATGTTTACAACTGAGGCTTAATTGCCCCCACGTTTTTTGACTGAAACCGTGTATATCCTGAAGGTTAGTATTTACTTCTAAGGAAACTCTCAAAATGTGGTAAAACTCTTAAAATACACAATGTTCTTTCCATGAAACGAATATGAACCTGTAACTAACAGTTGAAATACAAGTAAATAGATTCTAACCACATTTAATGCCGAGTTCCATTACCGAGATTACAGGTAGAAAGCTCTGAAATGACCAAAAATCTGATGATATTATCAAGTCTGGCAATTTTTAGTGGCGTTTTCACTAAAATGTGATTTCAAACATTAATAATTCCTTTTTATACAGCTCAGAACTTGTGTATAAGGCTTTGAAATGAGGAGAATACTGTTCATGTTTACCACTGAGGCTTAAGTGGCCATGCGTTTTTTGACTGAAACCACGAATATCCTGTAGGTTCAAGTATTTACTTCTAAGGAAACTCTCAAAATGTGGTAAAACTCTTAAAATACAGAATTATCTTTACAGGTAACGAATATGATCCTGTAACTAACAGTTGAAATACAAGTAAATATCTTCTAACCACATTTAATGCCGAGTTCAATTACCGAGATTACAGGTAGAAAGCTTAGAAATGAGCAAAATTCTGATAATATTAACGAGTCCAGCTATTTTATGTGGCGTTTTCACTAAAATGTGATTTCAAACATTAAGATTTCTGTTTATAGAGCTCAGAATTTTTGAATAAAGCTGTGAAATGAGGAGAATACTGTTCATGTTCACAACTGAGGCTTAATTGGCCACTCGTTTTTTTTTACTGAAATAGTGTATATCCTGTAGGTTCTAGTATTTACTTCTAAGGAAACTCTCAAAATGTGGTAAAACTCTTAAAATACAGAAATATCTTTCCAGGAAACGAATATGAACCTGTAACTAACAGTTGAAATACAGGTAAATAGATTCTAACCACATTTAATGCTGAGTTCAATTACCGAGATTACAGGTAGAAAGCTCTGAAATGATGAAAATTCTGCTAATATTAACGAGTCCGGCTATTTTAAGTGACGTTTTCACTAAAATGTGATTTCAAACATTAAGATTTCTGTTTATAGAGCTCAGAATTTGTGTATAAAGCTTTGAAATGAGGAGAATACTGTTCATGTTCACAACTGAGGCGTAATTGGCCACGCGTTTTTTGACTGAAACCGTGTATATCCTGTAGATTCTAGTATTTACTTCTAAGGAAACTATCAAAATGGGTTAAACTCTTAAAATACACAATGATCTTTCCAGGAAACGAATATGAACCTGTAACTAACAGTTGAAATACAAGTAAATAGATTCTAACCACATTTAATGCCGAGTTCCATTACCGAGATTACAGGTAGAAAGCTCTGAAATGACCAAAATTCTGATGATATTATCAAGTCTGGCAATTTTTAGTGGCGTTTTCACTAAAATGTGATTTCAAACATTAATAATTCCTTTTTATACAGCTCAGAACTTGTGTATAAGGCTTTGAAATGAGGAGAATACTGTTCATGTTTACAACTGAGGCTTAAGTGGCCATGCGTTTTTTGACTGAAACCACGATTATCCTGTAGGTTCAAGTATTTACTTCTAAGGAAACTCTCAAAATGTGGTAAAACTCTTAAAATACAGAATTATCTTTACCGGTAACGAATATGATGCAGTAACTAACAGTTGAAATACAAGTAAATATCTTCTAACCACATTTAATGCCGAGTTCCATTACCGAGATTACAGGTAGAAAGCCCTGAAATGAGGAAAATTCTGATAATATTAACGAGTCCGGCTATTTTATGTGGCGTTTTCACTAAAATGTGATTTCAAACATTAAGATTTCTGTTTATAGAGTTCAGAATTTTTGAATAAAGCTTTGAAATGAAGAGAATACTGTTCATGTTCACAACTGAGGCTTAATTGGCCACGCGTTTTTTGACTGAAATCGTGTATATCCTGTAGGTTCTAGTATTTACTTCTAAGGAAACTCTCAAAATGTGGTAAAACTCTTAAAATACACAATGATCTTTCCAGGAAACGAATATGTACCTGTAACTAAAAGTTGAAATACATGTAAATAGATTCTAACCACATTTAATGCCGATTTCAATTACCGAGATTACAGGAAGAGAGCTCTGAAATGAGGAGAATTTAGATAATATTAAGGAGTCCGGATATTTTATGTGGCGTTTTCACTAAAATGTGATTTCAAACACTAAGATTTCTGTTTATAGAGCTCAGAATTTGTGAATAAAGCTTTGAAATGAGGAGAATACTGTTCATGTTTACAACTGAGGCTTAATTGCCCCCACGTTTTTTGACTGAAACCGTGTATATCTGATGGTTAGTATTTACTTCTAAGGAAACTCTCAAAATTGGTAAAACTCTTAAAATACACAATGATCTTTCCAGGAAACGAATATGAACCTGTAACTAACACTTGAAATACAAGTAAATAGATTCTAACCACATTTAATGCCGAGTTCCATTACCGAGATTACAGGTAGAAAGCTCTGAAATGACCAAAATTCTGATGATATTATCAAGTCTGGCAATTTTTAGTGACGTTTTCACTAAAATGTGATTTCAAACATTAATAATTCCTTTTTATACAGCTCAGAACTTGTGTATAAGGCTTTGAAATGAGGAGAATACTGTTCATGTTTACAACTGAGGCTTAAGTGGCCATGCGTTTTTTGACTGAAACCACGATTATCCTGTAGGTTCAAGTATTTACTTCTAAGGAAACTCTCAAAATGTGTTAAAACTCTTAAAATACACATTGATCTTTCCAGGAAACGAATATGTACCTGTAACTAAAAGTTGAAATACATGTAAATAGATTCTAACCACATTTAATGCCGATTTCAATTACCGAGATTACAAGAATAGAGCTCTGAAATGAGGAGAATTTAGATAATATTAAGGAGTCCGGATATTTTATGTGGCGTTTTCACTAAAATGTGATTTCAAACACTAAGATTTCTGTTTATAGAGCTCAGAATTTGTGAATAAAGCTTTGAAATGAGGAGAATACTGGACATGTTTACAACTGAGGCTTAATTGGCCCCACGTTTTTTGACTGAAACCGTGTATATCCTGAAGGTTAGTATTTACTTCTAAGGAAACTCTCAAAATGTGGTAAAACTCTTAAAATACACAATGATCTTTCCAGGAAACGAATATGAACCTGTAAGTAACAGTTGAAATACAAGTAAATAGATTCTAACCACATTTAATGCCGAGTTCCATTACCGAGATTACAGGTAGAAAGCTCTGAAATGACCAAAATTCTGATGATATTATCAAGTCTGGCAATTTTTAGTGGCGTTTTCACTAAAATGTGATTTCTAACATTAATAATTCCTTTTTATACAGCTCAGAACTTGTGTATAAGGCTTTGAAATGAGGAGAATACTGTTCATGTTTACAACTGAGGCATAAGTGGCCATGCGTTTTTTGACTGAAACCACAAATATCCTGTAGGTTCAAGTATTTACTTCTAAAGAAACTCTCAAAATGTGGTAAAACTCTTAAAATACACAATGTTCTTTCCAGGAAACGAATATGTACCTGTAACTAAAAGTTGAAATACATGTAAATAGATTCTAACCACATTTAATGCCGAGTTTAATTACCGAGATTACAGGAAGAGAGCTCTGAAATGAGGAGAATTTAGATAATATTAAGGAGTCCGGATATTTTATGTGGCGTTTTCACTAAAATGTGATTTCAAACACTAAGATTTCTGTTTATAGAGCTCAGAATTTGTGAATAAAGCTTTGAAATGAGGAGAATACTGTTCATGTTTACAACTGAGGCTTAATTGGCCCCACGTTTTTTGACTGAAACCGTGTATACCCTGAAGGTTAGTATTTACTTCTAAGGAAACTCTCAAAATGTGGTAAAACTCTTAAAATACACAATGATCTTTCCAGGAAACGAATATGAACCTGTAACTAACAGTTGAAATACAAGTAAATAGATTCTAACCACATTTAATGCCGAGTTCCATTACCGAGATTACAGGCAGAAAGCTCTGAAATGACCAAAATTCTGATGATATTATCAAGTCTGGCAATTTTTAGTGGCGTTTTCACTAAAATGTGATTTCAAACATTAATAATTCCTTTTTATACAGCTCAGAACTTGTGTATAAGGCTTTGAAATGAGGAGAATACTGTTCATGTTTACAACTGAGGCTTAAGTGGCCATGCGTTTTTTGACTGAAACCACGATTATCCTGTAGGTTCAAGTATTTACTTCTAAGGAAACTCTCAAAATGTGTTAAAACTCTTAAAATACACATTGATCTTTCCAGGAAACGAATATGTACCTGTAACTAAAAGTTGAAATACATGTAAATAGATTCTAACCACATTTAATGCCGATTTCAATTACCGAGATTACAAGAATAGAGCTCTGAAATGAGGAGAATTTAGATAATATTAAGGAGTCCGGATATTTTATGTGGCGTTTTCACTAAAATGTGATTTCAAACACTAAGATTTCTGTTTATAGAGCTCAGAATTTGTGAATAAAGCTTTGAAATGAGGAGAATACTGGACATGTTTACAACTGAGGCTTAATTGGCCCCACGTTTTTTGACTGAAACCGTGTATATCCTGAAGGTTAGTATTTACTTGTAAGGAAACTCTCAAAATGTGGTAAAACTCTTAAAATACACAATGATCTTTCCAGGAAACGAATATGAACCTGTAAGTAACAGTTGAAATACAAGTAAATAGATTCTAACCACATTTAATGCCGAGTTCCATTACCGAGATTACAGGTAGAAAGCTCTGAAATGACCAAAATTCTGATGATATTATCAAGTCTGGCAATTTTTAGTGGCGTTTTCACTAAAATGTGATTTCTAACATTAATAATTCCTTTTTATACAGCTCAGAACTTGTGTATAAGGCTTTGAAATGAGGAGAATACTGTTCATGTTTACAACTGAGGCATAAGTGGCCATGCGTTTTTTGACTGAAACCACAAATATCCTGTAGGTTCAAGTATTTACTTCTAAAGAAACTCTCAAAATGTGGTAAAACTCTTAAAATACACAATGTTCTTTCCAGGAAACGAATATGTACCTGTAACTAAAAGTTGAAATACATGTAAATAGATTCTAACCACATTTAATGCCGAGTTTAATTACCGAGATTACAGGAAGAGAGCTCTGAAATGAGGAGAATTTAGATAATATTAAGGAGTCCGGATATTTTATGTGGCGTTTTCACTAAAATGTGATTTCAAACACTAAGATTTCTGTTTATAGAGCTCAGAATTTGTGAATAAAGCTTTGAAATGAGGAGAATACTGTTCATGTTTACAACTGAGGCTTAATTGGCCCCACGTTTTTGACTGAAACCGTGTATATCCTGAAGGTTAGTATTTACTTCTAAGGAAACTCTCAAAATGTGGTAAAACTCTTAAAATACACAATGATCTTTCCAGGAAACAAATATGAACCTGTAACTAACAGTTGAAATACAAGTAAATAGATTCTAACCACATTTAATGCCGAGTTCCATTACCGAGATTACAGGCAGAAAGCTCTGAAATGACCAAAATTCTGATGATATTATCAAGTCTGGCAATTTTTAGTGGCGTTTTCACTAAAATGTGATTTCAAACATTAATAATTCCTTTTTATACAGCTCAGAACTTGTGTATAAGGCTTTGAAATGAGGAGAATACTGTTCATGTTTACAACTGAGGCTTAAGTGGCCATGCATTTTTTGACTGAAACCACGAATATCCTGTAGGTTCAAGTATTTACTTCTAAGGAAACTCTCAAAATGTGGTAAAACTCTTAAAATACAGAATTATCTTTACCAGTAACGAATATGATCCTGTAACTAACAGTTGAAATACAAGTAAATATCTTCTAACCACATTTAATGCCGAGTTCAATTACCGAGATTACAGG
This sequence comes from Myotis nattereri, assembly GCF_964212035.1. Taxonomy (NCBI): domain Eukaryota; kingdom Metazoa; phylum Chordata; class Mammalia; order Chiroptera; family Vespertilionidae; genus Myotis; species Myotis nattereri. Next base: position 101,059,657 of record NC_138076.1, on the reverse strand, counting down.
TAGAAAGCTCTGAAATGAGGAAAATTCTGATAATATTAATGAGTCCGGCTATTTTATGTGGCGTTTTCACTAAAAAGTGATTTCAAACATTAAGATTTCTGTTTATAGAGCTCAGAATTTTTGAATAAAGCTTTGAAATGAGGAGAATACTGTTCATGTTCACAACTGAGGCTTAATTGGCCACGCGTTTTTTGACTGAAATCGTGTATATCCTGTAGATTCTAGTATTTACTTCTAAGGAAACTTTCAAAATTGGTAAAACTCTTAAAATACACAATGATCTTTCCAGGAAACGAATATGAACCTGTAACTAACAGTTGAAATACATGTAAATAGATTATGACCATATTTAATGCCGATTTCAATTACCGAGATTACAGGAAGAGAGCTCTGAAATGAGGAGAATTTAGATAATATTAAGGAGTCCGGATATTTTATGTGGCGTTTTCACTAAAATGTGATTTCAAACACTAAGATTTCTGTTTATAGAGCTCAGAAATTGTGAATAAAGCTTTGAAATGAGGAGAATACTGTTCATGTTTACAACTGAGGCTTAATTGGCCCCACGTTTTTTGACTGAAACCGTGTATATCCTGAAGGTTAGTTTTTACTTCTAAGGACACTCTCAAAATGTGGTAAAACTCTTAAAATACACAATGATCTTTCCAGGAAACGAATATGAACCTGTAACTAACAGTTGAAATACAAGTAAATAGATTCTAACCACATTTAATGCCAAGTTCCATTACCGAGATTACAGGTAGAAAGCTCTGAAATGACCAAAATTCTGATGATATTACCAAGTCTGGCAATTTTTAGTGGCGTTTTCACTAAAATGTGATTTCAAACATTAATAATTCCTTTTTATACAGCTCAGAACTTGTGTATAAGGCTTTGAAATGAGGAGAATACTGTTCATGTTTACAACTGAGGCTTAAGTGGTCATGCGTTTTTTGACTGAAACCACGAATATCCTGTAGGTTCTAGTATTTACTTCTAAGGAAACTCTCAAAATGTGGTAAAACTCTTAAAATACAGAATTATCTTTACAGGTAACGAATATGATCCTGTAACTAACAGTTGAAATACAAGTAAATATCTTCTAACCACATTTAATGCCGAGTTCAATTACCGAGATTACAGGTAGAAAGCTCTGAAGTGAGCAAAATTCTGATAATATTAACGAGTCCGGCTATTTTATGTGGCGTTTTCACTAAAATGTGATTTCAAACATTAAGATTTCTGTTTATAGAGCTCAGAATTTTTGAATAAAGCTTTGAAATGAGGAGAATACTGTTCATGTTCACAACTGAGGCTTAATTGGCCACGCGTTTTTTGACTGAAATCGTGTATATCCTGTAGATTCTAGTATTTACTTCTAAGGAAACTTTCAAAATTGGTAAAACTCTTAAAATACACAATGATCTTTCCAGGAAACGAATATGAACCTGTAACTAACAGTTGAAATACATGTAAATAGATTCTGACCATATTTAATGCCGATTTCAATTACCGAGATTACAGGAAGAGAGCTCTGAAATGAGGAGAATTTAGATAATATTAAGGAGTCCGGATATTTTATGTGGCGTTTTCACTAAAATGTGATTTCAAACACTAAGATTTCTGTTTATAGAGCTCAGAAATTGTGAATAAAGCTTTGAAATGAGGAGAATACTGTTCATGTTTACAACTGAGGCTTAATTGGCCCCACGTTTTTTGACTGAAACCGTGTATATCCTGAAGGTTAGTTTTTACTTCTAAGGACACTCTCAAAATGTGGTAAAACTCTTAAAATACACAATGATCTTTCCAGGAAACGAATATGAACCTGTAACTAACAGTTGAAATACAAGTAAATAGATTCTAACCACATTTAATGCCAAGTTCCATTACCGAGATTACAGGTAGAAAGCTCTGAAATGACCAAAATTCTGATGATATTACCAAGTCTGGCAATTTTTAGTGGCGTTTTCACTAAAATGTGATTTCAAACATTAATAATTCCTTTTTATACAGCTCAGAACTTGTGTATAAGGCTTTGAAATGAGGAGAATACTGTTCATGTTTACAACTGAGGCTTAAGTGGTCATGCGTTTTTTGACTGAAACCACGAATATCCTGTAGGTTCTAGTATTTACTTCTAAGGAAACTCTCAAAATGTGGTAAAACTCTTAAAATACAGAATTATCTTTACAGGTAACGAATATGATCCTGTAACTAACAGTTGAAATACAAGTAAATATCTTCTAACCACATTTAATGCCGAGTTCAATTACCGAGATTACAGGTAGAAAGCTCTGAAGTGAGCAAAATTCTGATAATATTAACGAGTCCGGCTATTTTATGTGGCGTTTTCACTAAAATGTGATTTCAAACATTAAGATTTCTGTTTATAGAGCTCAGAATTTTTGAATAAAGCTTTGAAATGAGGAGAATACTGTTCATGTTCACAACTGAGGCTTAATTGGCCACTCGTTTTTTTACTGAAATAGTGTATATCTGAAGGTTAGTATTTACTTCTAAGGAAACTCTCAAAATTGGTAAAACTCTTAAAATACACAATGATCTTTCCAGGAAACGAATATGAACCTGTAACTAACACTTGAAATACAAGTAAATAGATTCTAACCACATTTAATGCCGAGTTCCATTACCGAGATTACAGGTAGAAAGCTCTGAAATGACCAAAATTCTGATGATATTATCAAGTCTGGCAATTTTTAGTGACGTTTTCACTAAAATGTGATTTCAAACATTAATAATTCCTTTTTATACAGCTCAGAACTTGTGTATAAGGCTTTGAAATGAGGAGAATACTGTTCATGTTTACAACTGAGGCTTAAGTGGCCATGCGTTTTTTGACTGAAACCACGATTATCCTGTAGGTTCAAGTATTTACTTCTAAGGAAACTCTCAAAATGTGTTAAAACTCTTAAAATACACATTGATCTTTCCAGGAAACGAATATGTACCTGTAACTAAAAGTTGAAATACATGTAAATAGATTCTAACCACATTTAATGCCGATTTCAATTACCGAGATTACAAGAAGAGAGCTCTGAAATGAGGAGAATTTAGATCATATTAAGGAGTCCGGATATTTTATGTGGCGTTTTCACTAAAATGTGATTTCAAACACTAAGATTTCTGTTTATAGAGCTCAGAATTTGTGAATAAAGCTTTGAAATGAGGAGAATACTGGACATGTTTACAACTGAGGCTTAATTGGCCCCACGTTTTTTGACTGAAACCGTGTATATCCTGAAGGTTAGTATTTACTTCTAAGGAAACTCTCAAAATGTGGTAAAACTCTTAAAATACACAATGATCTTTCCAGGAAACGAATATGAACCTGTAAGTAACAGTTGAAATACAAGTAAATAGATTCTAACCACATTTAATGCCGAGTTCCATTACCGAGATTACAGGTAGAAAGCTCTGAAATGACCAAAATTCTGATGATATTATCAAGTCTGGCAATTTTTAGTGGCGTTTTCACTAAAATGTGATTTCTAACATTAATAATTCCTTTTTATACAGCTCAGAACTTGTGTATAAGGCTTTGAAATGAGGAGAATACTGTTCATGTTTACAACTGAGGCTTAAGTGGCCATGCGTTTTTTGACTGAAACCACAAATATCCTGTAGGTTCAAGTATTTACTTCTAAAGAAACTCTCAAAATGTGGTAAAACTCTTAAAATACACAATGTTCTTTCCAGGAAAGGAATATGTACCTGTAACTAAAAGTTGAAATACATGTAAATAGATTCTAACCACATTTAATGCCGAGTTTAATTACCGAGATTACAGGAAGAGAGCTCTGAAATGAGGAGAATTTAGATAATATTAAGGAGTCCGGATATTTTATGTGGCGTTTTCACTAAAATGTGATTTCAAACACTAAGATTTCTGTTTATAGAGCTCAGAATTTGTGAATAAAGCTTTGAAATGAGGAGAATACTGTTCATGTTTACAACTGAGGCTTAATTGGCCCCACGTTTTTTGACTGAAACCGTGTATATCCTGAAGGTTAGTATTTACTTCTAAGGAAACTCTCAAAATGTGGTAAAACTCTTAAAATACACAATGATCTTTCCAGGAAACGAATATGAACCTGTAACTAACAGTTGAAATACAAGTAAATAGATTCTAACCACATTTAATGCCGAGTTCCATTACCGAGATTACAGGCAGAAAGCTCTGAAATGACCAAAATTCTGATGATATTATCAAGTCTGGCAATTTTTAGTGGCGTTTTCACTAAAATGTGATTTCAAACATTAATAATTCCTTTTTATACAGCTCAGAACTTGTGTATAAGGCTTTGAAATGAGGAGAATACTGTTCATGTTTACAACTGAGGCTTAAGTGGCCATGCATTTTTTGACTGAAACCACGAATATCCTGTAGGTTCAAGTATTTACTTCTAAGGAAACTCTCAAAATGTGGTAAAACTCTTAAAATACAGAATTATCTTTACCAGTAACGAATATGATCCTGTAACTAACAGTTGAAATACAAGTAAATATCTTCTAACCACATTTAATGCCGAGTTCAATTACCGAGATTACAGGTAGAAAGCTCTGAAATGAGGAAAATTCTGATAATATTAATGAGTCCGGCTATTTTATGTGGCGTTTTCACTAAAAAGTGATTTCAAACATTAAGATTTCTGTTTATAGAGCTCAGAATTTTTGAATAAAGCTTTGAAATGAGGAGAATACTGTTCATGTTCACAACTGAGGCTTAATTGGCCACGCGTTTTTTGACTGAAATCGTGTATATCCTGTAGATTCTAGTATTTACTTCTAAGGAAACTTTCAAAATTGGTAAAACTCTTAAAATACACAATGATCTTTCCAGGAAACGAATATGAACCTGTAACTAACAGTTGAAATACATGTAAATAGATTCTAACCATATTTAATGCCGATTTCAATTACCGAGATTACAGGAAGAGAGCTCTGAAATGAGGAGAATTTAGATAATATTAAGGAGTCCGGATATTTTATGTGGCGTTTTCACTAAAATGTGATTTCAAACACTAAGATTTCTGTTTATAGAGCTCAGAAATTGTGAATAAAGCTTTGAAATGAGGAGAATACTGTTCATGTTTACAACTGAGGCTTAATTGGCCCCACGTTTTTTGACTGAAACCGTGTATATCCTGAAGGTTAGTTTTTACTTCTAAGGACACTCTCATAATGTGGTAAAACTCTTAAAATACACTATGATCTTTCCAGGAAACGAATATGAACCTGTAACTAACAGTTGAAATACAAGTAAATAGATTCTAACCACATTTAATGCCAAGTTCCATTACCGAGATTACAGGTAGAAAGCTCTGAAATGACCAAAATTCTGATGATATTACCAAGTCTGGCAATTTTTAGTGGCGTTTTCACTAAAATGTGATTTCAAACATTAATAATTCCTTTTTATACAGCTCAGAACTTGTGTATAAGGCTTTGAAATGAGGAGAATACTGTTCATGTTTACAACTGAGGCTTAAGTGGTCATGCGTTTTTTGACTGAAACCACGAATATCCTGTAGGTTCTAGTATTTACTTCTAAGGAAACTCTCAAAATGTGGTAAAACTCTTAAAATACAGAATTATCTTTACAGGTAACGAATATGATCCTGTAACTAACAGTTGAAATACAAGTAAATATCTTCTAACCACATTTAATGCCGAGTTCAATTACCGAGATTACAGGTAGAAAGCTCTGAAGTGAGCAAAATTCTGATAATATTAACGAGTCCGGCTATTTTATGTGGCGTTTTCACTAAAATGTGATTTCAAACATTAAGATTTCTGTTTATAGAGCTCAGAATTTTTGAATAAAGCTTTGAAATGAGGAGAATACTGTTCATGTTCACAACTGAGGCTTAATTGGCCACTCGTTTTTTTACTGAAATAGTGTATATCCTGTAGGTTCTAGTATTTACTTCTAAGGAAACTCTCAAAATGTGGTAAAACTCTTAAAATACAGAATTATCTTTCCAGGAAACGAACATGAACCTGTAACTAACAGTGGAAATACAAGTAAATAGATTCTAACCACATTTAATGCTGAGTTCAATTACCGAGATTACAGGTAGAAAGCTCTGAAATGACGAAAATTCTGCTACTATTAACGAGTCCGGCTATTTTAAGTGAAGTTTTCACTAAAATGTGATTTCAAACATTAAGATTTCTGTTTATAGAGCTCAGAATTTGTGTATAAAGCTTTGAAATGAGGAGAATACAGTTCATGTTCACAACTGAGGCTTAATTGGCCACGCGTTTTTTGACTGAAACCGTGTATATCCTGTAGATTCTAGTATTTACTTCTAAGGAAACTCTCAAAATTGGTAAAACTCTTAAAATACACAATGATCTTTCCAGGAAACGAATATGAACCTGTAACTAACAGTTGAAATACAAGTAAATAGATTCTAACCACATTTAATGCCGAGTTCCATTACCGAGATTACAGGTAGAAAGCTCTGAAATGACCAAAATTCTGATGATATTATCAAGTCTGGCAATTTTTAGTGGCGTTTTCACTAAAATGTGATTTCAAACATTAATAATTCCTTTTTATACAGCTCAGAACTTGTGTATAAGGCTTTGAAATGAGGAGAATACTGTTCATGTTTACAACTGAGGCTTAAGTGGCCATGCGTTTTTTGACTGAAACCACGTATATCCTGTAGGTTCTAGTATTTACTTCTAAGGAAACTCTCAAAATGTGGTAAAACTCTTAAAATACAGAATTATCTTTACCGGTAACGAATATGATCCAGTAACTAACAGTTGAAATACAAGTAAATATCTTCTAACCACATTTAATGCCGAGTTCAATTACCGAGATTACAGGTAGAAAGCTCTGAAATGAGCAAAATTCTGATAATATTAACGAGTCTGGCTATTTTATGTGGCGTTTTCACTAAAATGTGATTTCAAACACTAAGATTTCTGTTTATAGAGCTCAGAATTTGTGAATAAAGCTTTGAAATGAGGAGAATACTGGTCATGTTTACAACTGAGGCTTAATTGGCCCCACGTTTTTTGACTGAAACCGTGTATATCCTGAAGGTTAGTATTTACTTCTAAGGAAACTCTCAAAATGTGGTAAAACTCTTAAAATACACAATGATCTTTCCAGGAAACGAAAATGAACCTGTAAGTAACAGTTGAAATACAAGTAAATAGATTCTAACCACATTTAATGCCGAGTTCCATTACCGAGATTACAGGTAGAAAGCTCTGAAATGACCAAAATTCTGATGATATTATCAAGTCTGGCAATTTTTAGTGGCGTTTTCACTAAAATGTGATTTCAAACATTAATAATTCCTTTTTATACAGCTCAGAACTTGTGTATAAGGCTTTGAAATGAGGAGAATACTGTTCATGTTTACAACTGAGGCTTAAGTGGCCATGCGTTTTTTGACTGAAACCACGATTATCCTGTAGGTTCAAGTATTTACTTCTAAGGAAACTCTCAAAATGTGGTAAAACTCTTAAAATACACAATGATCTTTCCAGGAAACGAATATGTACCTGTAACTAAAAGTTGAAATACATGTAAATAGATTCTAACCACATTTAATGCCGATTTCAATTACCGAGATTACAGGAAGAGAGCTCTGAAATGAGGAGAATTTAGATAATATTAAGGAGTCCGGATATTTTATGTGGCCTTTTCACTAAAATGTGATTTCAAACACTAAGATTTCTGTTTATAGAGCTCAGAATTTGTGAATAAAGCTTTGAAATGAGGAGAATACTGTTCATGTTTACAACTGAGGCTTAATTGGCCCCACGTTTTTTGACTGAAACCGTGTATATCCTGAAGGTTAGTATTTACTTCTAAGGAAACTCTCAAAATGTGGTAAAACTCTTAAAATACACAACGATCTTTCCAGGAAACGAATATGAACCTGTAACTAACAGTTGAAATACAAGTAAATAGATTCTAACCACATTTAATGCCGAGTTCCATTACCGAGATTACAGGCAGAAAGCTCTGAAATGACCAAAATTCTGATGATATTATCAAGTCTGGCAATTTTTAGTGGCGTTTTCACTAAAATGTGATTTCAAACATTAATAATTCCTTTTTATACAGATCAGAACTTGTGTATAAGGCTTTGAAATGAGGAGAATACTGTTCATGTTTACAACTGAGGCTTAAGTGGCCATGCATTTTTTGACTGAAACCACGAATATCCTGTAGGTTCAAGTATTTACTTCTAAGGAAACTCTCAAAATGTGGTAAAACTCTTAAAATACAGAATTATCTTTACCAGTAACGAATATGATCCTGTAACTAACAGTTGAAATACAAGTAAATATCTTCTAACCACATTTAATGCTGAGTTCAATTACCGAGATTACAGGTAGAAAGCTCTGAAATGAGGAAAATTCTGATAATATTAACGAGTCCGGCTATTTTAAGTGACGTTTTCACTAAAATGTGATTTCAAACATTAAGATTTCTGTTTATAGAGCTCAGAATTTGTGTATAAAGCTTTGAAATGAGGAGAATACAGTTCATGTTCACAACTGAGGCTTAATTGGCCACGCGTTTTTTGACTGAAACCGTGTATATCCTGTAGATTCTAGTATTTACTTCTAAGGAAACTCTCAAAATTGGTAAAACTCTTAAAATACAGAAATATCTTTCCAGGAAACGAATATGAACCTGTAACTAACAGTTGAAATACAAGTAAATAGATTCTAACCACATTTAATGCCGAGTTCCATTACCGAGATTACAGGTAGAAAGCTCTGAAATGACCAAAATTCTGATGATATTATCAAGTCTGGCAATTTTTAGTGGCGTTTTCACTAAAATGTGTTTTCAAACATTAATAATTCCTTTTTATACAGCTCAGAACTTGTGTATAAGGCTTTGAAATGAGGAGAATACTGTTCATGTTTACAACTGAGGCTTAAGTGGCCATGCGTTTTTTGACTGAAACCACGAATATCCTGTAGGTTCAAGTATTTACTTCTAAGGAAACTCTCAAAATGTGGTAAAACTCTTAAAATACAGAATTATCTTTACCAGTAACGAATATGATCCTGTAACTAACAGTTGAAATACAAGTAAATATCTTCTAACCACATTTAATGCCGAGTTACATTACCGAGATTACAGGTAGAAAGCTCTGAAATGAGGAAAATTCTGATAATATTAACGAGTCCGGCTATTTTATGTGGCGTTTTCACTAAAATGTGAATTCAAACATTAAGATTTCTGTTTATAGAGGTCAGAGTTTTTGAATAAAGCTTTGAAATGAAGAGAATACTGTTCATGTTCACAACTGAGGCTTAATTGGCCACGCGTTTTTTGACTGAAATCGTGTATATCCTGTAGGTTCTAGTATTTACTTCTAAGGAAACTCTCAAAATGTGGTAAAACTCTTAAAATACACAATGATCTTTCCAGGAAACGAATATGTACCTGTAACTAAAAGTTGAAATACATGTAAATAGAGTCTAACCACATTTAATGCCGATTTCAATTACCGAGATTACAGGAAGAGAGCTCTGAAATGAGGAGAATTTAGATAATATTAAGGAGTCCGGATATTTTATGTGGCGTTTTCACTAAAATGTGATTTCAAACACTAAGATTTCTGTTTATAGAGCTCAGAATTTGTGAATAAAGCTTTGAAATGAGGAGAATACTGTTCATGTTTACAACTGAGGCTTAATTGGCCCCACGTTTTTTGACTGAAACCGTGTATATCCTGAAGGTTAGTATTTACTTCTAAGGAAACTCTCAAAATGTGGTAAAACTCTTAAAATACACAATGATCTTTCCAGGAAACGAATATGAACCTGTAACTAACAGTTGAAATACAAGTAAATAGATTCTAACCACATTTAATGCCGAGTTCCATTACCGAGATTACAGGCAGAAAGCTCTGAAATGACCAAAATTCTGATGATATTATCAAGTCTGGCAATTTTTAGTGGCGTTTTCACTAAAATGTGATTTCAAACATTAATAATTCCTTTTTATACAGATCAGAACTTGTGTATAAGGCTTTGAAATGAGGAGAATACTGTTCATGTTTACAACTGAGGCTTAAGTGGCCATGCATTTTTTGACTGAAACCACGAATATCCTGTAGGTTCTAGTATTTACTTCTAAGGAAACTCTCAAAATGTGGTAAAACTCTTAAAATACAGAATTATCTTTACCAGTAACGAATATGATCCTGTAACTAACAGTTGAAATACAAGTAAATATCTTCTAACCACATTTAATGCTGAGTTCAATTACCGAGATTACAGGTAGAAAGCTCTGAAATGAGGAAAATTCTGATAATATTAACGAGTCCGGCTATTTTAAGTGACGTTTTCACTAAAATGTGATTTCAAACATTAAGATTTCTGTTTATAGAGCTCAGAATTTGTGTATAAAGCTTTGAAATGAGGAGAATACAGTTCATGTTCACAACTGAGGCTTAATTGGCCACGCGTTTTTTGACTGAAACCGTGTATATCCTGTAGATTCTAGTATTTACTTCTAAGGAAACTCTCAAAATTGGTAAAACTCTTAAAATACAGAAATATCTTTCCAGGAAACGAATATGAACCTGTAACTAACAGTTGAAATACAAGTAAATAGATTCTAACCACATTTAATGCCGAGTTCCATTACCGAGATTACAGGTAGAAAGCTCTGAAATGACCAAAATTCTGATGATATTATCAAGTCTGGCAATTTTTAGTGGCGTTTTCACTAAAATGTGTTTTCAAACATTAATAATTCCTTTTTATACAGCTCAGAACTTGTGTATAAGGCTTTGAAATGAGGAGAATACTGTTCATGTTTACAACTGAGGCTTAAGTGGCCATGCGTTTTTTGACTGAAACCACGAATATCCTGTAGGTTCAAGTATTTACTTCTAAGGAAACTCTCAAAATGTGGTAAAACTCTTAAAATACAGAATTATCTTTACCAGTAACGAATATGATCCTGTAACTAACAGTTGAAATACAAGTAAATATCTTCTAACCACATTTAATGCCGAGTTACATTACCGAGATTACAGGTAGAAAGCTCTGAAATGAGGAAAATTCTGATAATATTAACGAGTCCGGCTATTTTATGTGGCGTTTTCACTAAAAAGTGAATTCAAACATTAAGATTTCTGTTTATAGAGGTCAGAGTTTTTGAATAAAGCTTTGAAATGAAGAGAATACTGTTCATGTTCACAACTGAGGCTTAATTGGCCACGCGTTTTTTGACTGAAATCGTGTATATCCTGTAGGTTCTAGTATTTACTTCTAAGGAAACTCTCAAAATGTGGTAAAACTCTTAAAATACACAATGATCTTTCCAGGAAACGAATATGTACCTGTAACTAAAAGTTGAAATACATGTAAATAGATTCTAACCACATTTAATGCCGATTTCAATTACCGAGATTACAGGAAGAGAGCTCTGAAATGAGGAGAATTTAGATAATATTAAGGAGTCCGGATATTTTATGTGGCGTTTTCACTAAAATGTGATTTCAAACACTAAGATTTCTGTTTATAGAGCTCAGAATTTGTGAATAAAGCTTTGAAATGAGGAGAATACTGTTCATGTTTACAACTGAGGCTTAATTGCCCCCACGTTTTTTGACTGAAACCGTGTATATCCTGAAGGTTAGTATTTACTTCTAAGGAAACTCTCAAAATTGGTAAAACTCTTAAAATACACAATGATCTTTCCAGGAAACGAATATGAACCTGTAACTAACAGTTGAAATACAAGTAAATAGATTCTAACCACATTTAATGCCGAGTTCCATTACCGAGATTACAGGTAGAAAGCTCTGAAATGACCAAAATTCTGATGATATTATCAAGTCTGGCAATTTTTAGTGGCGTTTTCACTAAAATGTGATTTAAAACATTAATAATTCCTTTTTATACAGCTCAGAACTTGTGTATAAGGCTTTGAAATGAGGAGAATACTGTTCATGTTTACAACTGAGGCTTAAGTGGTCATGCGTTTTTTGACTGAAACCACGAATATCCTGTAGGTTCTAGTATTTACTTCTAAGGAAACTCTCAAAATGTGGTAAAACTCTTAAAATACAGAATTATCTTTACAGGTAACGAATATGATCCTGTAACTAACAGTTGAAATACAAGTAAATATCTTCTAACCACATTTAATGCCGAGTTCAATTACCGAGATTACAGGTAGAAAGCTCTGAAGTGAGCAAAATTCTGATAATATTAACGAGTCCGGCTATTTTATGTGGCGTTTTCACTAAAATGTGATTTCAAACACTAAGATTTCTGTTTATAGAGCTCAGAATTTGTGAATAAAGCTTTGAAATGAGGAGAATACAGTTCATGTTCACAACTGAGGCTTAATTGGCCACGCGTTTTTTGACTGAAACCGTGTATATCCTGTAGATTCTAGTATTTACTTCTAAGGAAACTCTCAAAATTGGTAAAACTCTTAAAATACACAATGATCTTTCCAGGAAACGAATATGAACCTGTAACTAACAGTTGAAATACAAGTAAATAGATTCTAACCACATTTAATGCCGAGTTCCATTACCGAGATTACAGGTAGAAAGCTCTGAAATGACCAAAATTCTGATGATATTATCAAGTCTGGCAATTTTTAGTGGCGTTTTCACTAAAATGTGATTTCAAACATTAATAATTCCTTTTTATACAGCTCAGAACTTGTGTATAAGGCTTTGAAATGAGGAGAATACTGTTCATGTTTACAACTGAGGCTTAAGTGGCCATGCGTTTTTTGACTGAAACCACGTATATCCTGTAGGTTCTAGTATTTACTTCTAAGGAAACTCTCAAAATGTGGTAAAACTCTTAAAATACAGAATTATCTTTACCGGTAACGAATATGATCCAGTAACTAACAGTTGAAATACAAGTAAATATCTTCTAACCACATTTAATGCCGAGTTCAATTACCGAGATTACAGGTAGAAAGCTCTGAAATGAGCAAAATTCTGATAATATTAACGAGTCTGGCTATTTTATGTGGCGTTTTCACTAAAATGTGATTTCAAACACTAAGATTTCTGTTTATAGAGCTCAGAATTTGTGAATAAAGCTTTGAAATGAGGAGAATACTGGTCATGTTTACAACTGAGGCTTAATTGGCCCCACGTTTTTTGACTGAAACCGTGTATATCCTGAAGGTTAGTATTTACTTCTAAGGAAACTCTCAAAATGTGGTAAAACTCTTAAAATACACAATGATCTTTCCAGGAAACGAAAATGAACCTGTAAGTAACAGTTGAAATACAAGTAAATAGATTCTAACCACATTTAATGCCGAGTTCCATTACCGAGATTACAGGTAGAAAGCTCTGAAATGACCAAAATTCTGATGATATTATCAAGTCTGGCAATTTTTAGTGGCGTTTTCACTAAAATGTGATTTCAAACATTAATAATTCCTTTTTATACAGCTCAGAACTTGTGTATAAGGCTTTGAAATGAGGAGAATACTGTTCATGTTTACAACTGAGGCTTAAGTGGCCATGCGTTTTTTGACTGAAACCACGAATATCCTGTAGGTTCAAGTATTTACTTCTAAGGAAACTCTCAAAATGTGGTAAAACTCTTAAAATACACAATGATCTTTCCAGGAAACGAATATGTACCTGTAACTAAAAGTTGAAATACATGTAAATAGATTCTAACCACATTTAATGCCGATTTCAATTACCGAGATTACAGGAAGAGAGCTCTGAAATGAGGAGAATTTAGATAATATTAAGGAGTCCGGATATTTTATGTGGCGTTTTCACTAAAATGTGATTTCAAACACTAAGATTTCTGTTTATAGAGCTCAGAATTTGTGAATAAAGCTTTGAAATGAGGAGAATACTGTTCATGTTTACAACTGAGGCTTAATTGGCCCCACGTTTTTTGACTGAAACCGTGTATATCCTGAAGGTTAGTATTTACTTCTAAGGAAACTCTCAAAATGTGGTAAAACTCTTAAAATACACAATGATCTTTCCAGGAAACGAATATGAACCTGTAACTAACAGTTGAAATACAAGTAAATAGATTCTAACCACATTTAATGCCGAGTTCCATTACCGAGATTACAGGCAGAAAGCTCTGAAATGACCAAAATTCTGATGATATTATCAAGTCTGGCAATTTTTAGTGGCGTTTTCACTAAAATGTGATTTCAAACATTAATAATTCCTTTTTATACAGATCAGAACTTGTGTATAAGGCTTTGAAATGAGGAGAATACTGTTCATGTTTACAACTGAGGCTTAAGTGGCCATGCATTTTTTGACTGAAACCACGAATATCCTGTAGGTTCAAGTATTTACTTCTAAGGAAACTCTCAAAATGTGGTAAAACTCTTAAAATACAGAATTATCTTTACCAGTAACGAATATGATCCTGTAACTAACAGTTGAAATACAAGTAAATATCTTCTAACCACATTTAATGCTGAGTTCAATTACCGAGATTACAGGTAGAAAGCTCTGAAATGAGGAAAATTCTGATAATATTAACGAGTCCGGCTATTTTAAGTGACGTTTTCACTAAAATGTGATTTCAAACATTATGATTTCTGTTTATAGAGCTCAGAATTTGTGTATAAAGCTTTGAAATGAGGAGAATACAGTTCATGTTCACAACTGAGGCTTAATTGGCCACGCGTTTTTTGACTGAAACCGTGTATATCCTGTAGATTCTAGTATTTACTTCTAAGGAAACTCTCAAAATTGGTAAAACTCTTAAAATACAGAAATATCTTTCCAGGAAACGAATATGAACCTGTAACTAACAGTTGAAATACAAGTAAATAGATTCTAACCACATTTAATGCCGAGTTCCATTACCGAGATTACAGGTAGAAAGCTCTGAAATGACCAAAATTCTGATGATATTATCAAGTCTGGCAATTTTTAGTGGCGTTTTCACTAAAATGTGATTTCAAACATTAATAATTCCTTTTTATACAGCTCAGAACTTGTGTATAAGGCTTTGAAATGAGGAGAATACTGTTCATGTTTACAACTGAGGCTTAAGTGGCCATGCGTTTTTTGACTGAAACCACGAATATCCTGTAGGTTCAAGTATTTACTTCTAAGGAAACTCTCAAAATGTGGTAAAACTCTTAAAATACAGAATTATCTTTACCAGTAACGAATATGATCCTGTAACTAACAGTTGAAATACAAGTAAATATCTTCTAACCACATTTAATGCCGAGTTCCATTACCGAGATTACAGGTAGAAAGCTCTGAAATGAGGAAAATTCTGATAATATTAACGAGTCCGGCTATTTTATGTGGCGTTTTCACTAAAATGTGATTTCAAACATTAAGATTTCTGTTTATAGAGGTCAGAATTTTTGAATAAAGCTTTGAAATGAAGAGAATACTGTTCATGTTCACAACTGAGGCTTAATTGGCCACGCGTTTTTTGACTGAAATCGTGTATATCCTGTAGGTTCTAGTATTTACTTCTAAGGAAACTCTCAAAATGTGGTAAACCTCTTAAAATACACAATGATCTTTCCAGGAAACGAATATGTACCTGTAACTAAAAGTTGAAATACATGTAAATAGATTCTAACCACATTTAATGCCAATTTCAATTACCGAGATTACAGGAAGAGAGCTCTGAAATGAGGAGAATTTAGATAATATTAAGGAGTCCGGATATTTTATGTGGCGTTTTCACTAAAATGTGATTTCAAACACTAAGATTTCTGTTTATAGAGCTCAGAATTTGTGAATAAAGCTTTGAAATGAGGAGAATACTGTTCATGTTTACAACTGAGGCTTAATTGCCCCCACGTTTTTTGACTGAAACCGTGTATATCCTGAAGGTTAGTATTTACTTCTAAGGAAACTCTCAAAATTGGTAAAACTCTTAAAATACACAATGATCTTTCCAGGAAACGAATATGAACCTGTAACTAACAGTTGAAATACAAGTAAATAGATTCTAACCACATTTAATGCCGAGTTCCATTACCGAGATTACAGGCAGAAAGCTCTGAAATGACCAAAATTCTGATGATATTATCAAGTCTGGCAATTTTTAGTGGCGTTTTCACTAAAATGTGATTTCAAACATTAATAATTCCTTTTTATACAGATCAGAACTTGTGTATAAGGCTTTGAAATGAGGAGAATACTGTTCATGTTTACAACTGAGGCTTAAGTGGCCATGCATTTTTTGACTGAAACCACGAATATCCTGTAGGTTCAAGTATTTACTTCTAAGGAAACTCTCAAAATGTGGTAAAACTCTTAAAATACAGAATTATCTTTACCAGTAACGAATATGATCCTGTAACTAACAGTTGAAATACAAGTAAATATCTTCTAACCACATTTAATGCTGAGTTCAATTACCGAGATTACAGGTAGAAAGCTCTGAAATGAGGAAAATTCTGATAATATTAATGAGTCCGGCTATTTTAAGTGACGTTTTCACTAAAATGTGATTTCAAACATTATGATTTCTGTTTATAGAGCTCAGAATTTGTGTATAAAGCTTTGAAATGAGGAGAATACAGTTCATGTTCACAACTGAGGCTTAATTGGCCACGCGTTTTTTGACTGAAACCGTGTATATCCTGTAGATTCTAGTATTTACTTCTAAGGAAACTCTCAAAATTGGTAAAACTCTTAAAATACAGAAATATCTTTCCAGGAAACGAATATGAACCTGTAACTAACAGTTGAAATACAAGTAAATAGATTCTAACCACATTTAATGCCGAGTTCCATTACCGAGATTACAGGTAGAAAGCTCTGAAATGACCAAAATTCTGATGATATTATCAAGTCTGGCAATTTTTAGTGGGGTTTTCACTAAAATGTGATTTCAAACATTAATAATTCCTTTTTATACAGCTCAGAACTTGTGTATAAGGCTTTGAAATGAGGAGAATACTGTTCATGTTTACAACTGAGGCTTAAGTGGCCATGCGTTTTTTGACTGAAACCACGAATATCCTGTAGGTTCAAGTATTTACTTCTAAGGAAACTCTCAAAATGTGGTAAAACTCTTAAAATACAGAATTATCTTTACCAGTAACGAATATGATCCTGTAACTAACAGTTGAAATACAAGTAAATATCTTCTAACCACATTTAATGCCGAGTTCCATTACCGAGATTACAGGTAGAAAGCTCTGAAATGAGGAAAATTCTGATAATATTAACGAGTCCGGCTATTTTATGTGGCGTTTTCACTAAAATGTGATTTCAAACATTAAGATTTCTGTTTATAGAGGTCAGAATTTTTGAATAAAGCTTTGAAATGAAGAGAATACTGTTCATGTTCACAACTGAGGCTTAATTGGCCACGCGTTTTTTGACTGAAATCGTGTATATCCTGTAGGTTCTAGTATTTACTTCTAAGGAAACTCTCAAAATGTGGTAAACCTCTTAAAATACACAATGATCTTTCCAGGAAACGAATATGTACCTGTAACTAAAAGTTGAAATACATGTAAATAGATTCTAACCACATTTAATGCCGATTTCAATTACCGAGATTACAGGAAGAGAGCTCTGAAATGAGGAGAATTTAGATAATATTAAGGAGTCCGGATATTTTATGTGGCGTTTTCACTAAAATGTGATTTCAAACACTAAGATTTCTGTTTATAGAGCTCAGAATTTGTGAATAAAGCTTTGAAATGAGGAGAATACTGTTCATGTTTACAACTGAGGCTTAATTGCCCCCACGTTTTTTGACTGAAACCGTGTATATCCTGAAGGTTAGTATATACTTCTAAGGAAACTCTCAAAATTGGTAAAACTCTTAAAATAAACAATGATCTTTCCAGGAAACGAATATGAACCTGTAACTAACAGTTGAAATACAAGTAAATAGATTCTAACCACATTTAATGCCGAGTTCCATTACCGAGATTACAGGTAGAAAGCTCTGAAATGACCAAAATTCTGATGATATTATCAAGTCTGGCAATTTTTAGTGGCGTTTTCACTAAAATGTGATTTAAAACATTAATAATTCCTTTTTATACAGCTCAGAACTTGTGTATAAGGCTTTGAAATGAGGAGAATACTGTTCATGTTTACAACTGAGGCTTAAGTGGCCATGCGTTTTTTGACTGAAACCACGAATATCCTGTAGGTTCTAGTATTTACTTCTAAGGAAACTCTCAAAATGTGGTAAAACTCTTAAAATACAGAATTATCTTTACAGGTAACGAATATGATCCAGTAACTAACAGTTGAAATACAAGTAAATATCTTCTAACCACATTTAATGCCGAGTTCCATTACCGAGATTACAGGTAGAAAGCTCTGAAATGACCAAAATTCTGATGATATTATCAAGTCTGGCAATTTTATGTGGCGTTTTCACTAAAATGTGATTTCAAACATTAAGATTTCTGTTTATAGAGTTCAGAATTTTTGAATAAAGCTTTGAAATGAAGAGAATACTGTTCATGTTCACAACTGAGGCTTAATTGGCCACGCGTTTTTTGACTGAAATCGTGTATATCCTGTAGGTTCTAGTATTTACTTCTAAGGAAACTCTCAAAATGTGGTAAAACTCTTAAAATACACAATGATCTTTCCAGGAAACGAATATGTACCTGTAACTAAAAGTTGAAATACATGTAAATAGATTCTAACCACATTTAATGCCGATTTCAATTACCGAGATTACAGGAAGAGAGCTCTGAAATGAGGAGAATTTAGATAATATTAAGGAGTCCGGATATTTTATGTGGCGTTTTCACTAAAATGTGATTTCAAACACTAAGATTTCTGTTTATAGAGCTCAGAATTTGTGAATAAAGCTTTGAAATGAGGAGAATACTGTTCATGTTTACAACTGAGGCTTAATTGGCCCCACGTTTTTTGACTGAAACCGTGTATATCCTGAAGGTTAGTATTTACTTCTAAGGAAACTCTCAAAATTGGTAAAACTCTTAAAATACACAATGATCTTTCCAGGAAACGAATATGAACCTGTAACTAACAGTTGAAATACAAGTAAATAGATTCTAACCACATTTAATGCCGAGTTCCATTACCGAGATTACAGGTAGAAAGCTCTGAAATGACCAAAATTCTGATGATATTATCAAGTCTGGCAATTTTTAGTGGCGTTTTCACTAAAATGAGATTTCAAACATTAATAATTCCTTTTTATACAGCTCAGAACTTGTGTATAAGGCTTTGAAATGAGGAGAATACTGTTCATGTTTACAACTGAGGCTTAAGTGGCCATGCGTTTTTTGACTGAAACCACGTATATCCTGTAGGTTCTAGTATTTACTTCTAAGGAAACTCTCAAAATGTGGTAAAACTCTTAAAATACAGAATTATCTTTACCGGTAACGAATATGATCCTGTAACTAACAGTTGAAATACAAGTAAATATCTTCTAACCACATTTAATGCCGAGTTCCATTACCGAGATTACAGGTAGAAAGCTCTGAAATGAGGAAAATTCTGATAATATTAACGAGTCCGGCTATTTTATGTGGCGTTTTCACTAAAATGTGATTTCAAACATTAAGATTTCTGTTTATAGAGTTCAGAATTTTTGAATAAAGCTTTGAAATGAGGAGAATACTGTTCATGTTCACAACTGAGGCTTAATTAGCCACGCGTTTTTTGACTGAAATCGTGTATATCCTGTAGGTTCTAGTATTTACTTCTAAGGAAACTCTCAAAATGTGGTAAAACTCTTAAAATACACAATGATCTTTCCAGGAAACGAATATGTACCTGTAACTAAAAGTTGAAATACATGTAAATAGATTCTAACCACATTTAATGCCAATTTCAATTACCGAGATTACAGGAAGAGAGCTCTGAAATGAGGAGAATTTAGATAATATTAAGGAGTCCGGATATTTTATGTGGCGTTTTCACTAAAATGTGATTTCAAACACTAAGATTTCTGTTTATAGAGCTCAGAATTTGTGAATAAAGCTTTGAAATGAGGAGAATACTGTTCATATTTACAACTGAGGCTTAATTGGCCCCACGTTTTTTGACTGAAACCGTGTATATCCTGAAGGTTAGTATTTACTTCTAAGGAAACTCGCAAAATTGGTAAAACTCTTAAAATACAGAATTATCTTTACAGGTAACGAATATGATCCTGTAACTAACAGTTGAAATACAAGTAAATATCTTCTAACCACATTTAATGCCGAGTTCAATTACCGAGATTACAGGTAGAAAGCTCTGAAATGAGCAAAATTCTGATAATATTAACGAGTCCGGCTATTTTATGTGGCGTTTTCACTAAAATGTGATTTCAAACATTAAGATTTCTGTTTATAGAGCTCAGAATTTTTGAATAAAGCTTTGAAATGAGGAGAATACTGTTCATGTTCACAACTGAGGCTTAATTGGGCACTCGTTTTTTTACTGAAATAGTGTATATCCTATAGATTCTAGTATTTACTTCTAAGGAAACTCTCAAAATGTGGTAAAACTCTTAAAATACAAAATTATCTTTCCAGGAAACGAATATGAACCTGTAACTAACAGTTGAAATACAAGTAAATAGATTCTAACCACATTTAATGCTGAGTTCAATTACCGAGATTACAGGTAGAAACCTCTGAAATGACGAAAATTCTGCTACTATTAACGAGTCCGGCTATTTTAAGTGACGTTTTCACTAAAATGTGATTTCAAACATTAAGATTTCTGTTTATAGAGCTCAGAATTTGTGTATAAAGCTTTGAAATGAGGAGAATATAGTTCATGTTCACAACTGAGGCTTAATTGGCCACGCGTTTTTTGCTTGAAACCGTGTATATCCTGTAGATTCTAGTATTTACTTCTAAGGAAACTCTCAAAATGTGGTAAAACTCTTAAAATACAGAATTATCTTTCCAGGAAACGAATATGAACCTGTAACTAACAGTGGAAATACAAGTAAATAGATTCTAACCACATTTAATGCTGAGTTCAATTACCGAGATTACAGGTAGAAAGCTCTGAAATGACCAAAATTCTGATGATATTATCAAGTCTGGCAATTTTTAGTGGCGTTTTCACTAAAATGTGATTTCAAACATTAATAATTCCTTTTTATACAGCTCAGAACTTGTGTATAAGGCTTTGAAATGAGGAGAATACTGTTCATGTTTACAACTGAGGCTTAAGTGGCCATGCGTTTTTTGACTGAAACCACGTATATCCTGTAGGTTCTAATATTTACTTCTAAGGAAACTCTCAAAATGTGGTAAAACTCTTAAAATACAAAATTATCTTTACCGGTAACGAATATGATCCTGTAACTAACAGTTGAAATACAAGTAAATATCTTCTAACCACATTTAATGCCGAGTTCAATTACCGAGATTACAGGTAGAAAGCTCTGAAATGAGGAAAATTCTGATAGTATTAACGAGTCCGGCTATTTTATGTGGCGTTTTCACTAAACTGTGATTTCAAACATTAAGATTTCTGTTTATAGAGTTCAGAATTTTTGAATAAAGCTTTGAAATGAGGAGAATACTGTTCATGTTCACAACTGAGGCTTAATTGGCCACGCGTTTTTTGACTGAAATCGTGTATATCCTGTAGGTTCTAGTATTTACTTCTAAGGAAATTCTCAAAATGTGGTAAAAATCTTAAAATACACAATGATCTTTCCAGGAAACGAATATGAACCTGTAACTAACAGTTGAAATACAAGTAAATAGATTCTAACCACATTTAATGCCGAGTTCCATTACCGAGATTACAGGTAGAAAGCTCTGAAATGACCAAAATTCTGATGATATTATCAAGTCTGGCAATTTTTAGTGGCGTTTTCACTAAAATGTGATTTCAAACATTAATAATTCCTTTTTATACAGCTCAGAACTTGTGTATAAGGCTTTGAAATGAGGAGAATACTGTTCATGTTTACAACTGAGGCTTAAGTGGTCATGCGTTTTTTGACTGAAACCACGAATATCCTGTAGGTTCTAGTATTTACTTCTAAGGAAACTCTCAAAATGTGGTAAAACTCTTAAAATACAGAATTATCTTTACAGGTAACGAATATGATCCAGTAACTAACAGTTGAAATACAAGTAAATATCTTCTAACCACATTTAATGCCGAGTTCCATTACCGAGATTACAGGTAGAAAGCTCTGAAATGACCAAAATTCTGATGATATTATCAAGTCTGGCAATTTTATGTGGCGTTTTCACTAAAATGTGATTTCAAACATTAAGATTTCTGTTTATAGAGTTCAGAATTTTTGAATAAAGCTTTGAAATGAAGAGAATACTGTTCATGTTCACAACTGAGGCTTAATTGGCCACGCGTTTTTTGACTGAAATCGTGTATATCCTGTAGGTTCTAGTATTTACTTCTAAGGAAACTCTCAAAATGTGGTAAAACTCTTAAAATACACAATGATCTTTCCAGGAAACGAATATGTACCTGTAACTAAAAGTTGAAATACATGTAAATAGATTCTAACCACATTTAATGCCGATTTCAATTACCGAGATTACAGGAAGAGAGCTCTGAAATGAGGAGAATTTAGATAATATTAAGGAGTCCGGATATTTTATGTGGCGTTTTCACTAAAATGTGATTTCAAACACTAAGATTTCTGTTTATAGAGCTCAGAATTTGTGAATAAAGCTTTGAAATGAGGAGAATACTGTTCATGTTTACAACTGAGGCTTAATTGGCCCCACGTTTTTTGACTGAAACCGTGTATATCCTGAAGGTTAGTATTTACTTCTAAGGAAACTCTCAAAATTGGTAAAACTCTTAAAATACACAATGATCTTTCCAGGAAACGAATATGAACCTGTAAGTAACAGTTGAAATACAAGTAAATAGATTCTAACCACATTTAATGCCGAGTTCCATTACCGAGATTACAGGTAGAAAGCTCTGAAATGACCAAAATTCTGATGATATTATCAAGTCTGGCAATTTTTAGTGGCGTTTTCACTAAAATGAGATTTCAAACATTAATAATTCCTTTTTATACAGCTCAGAACTTGTGTATAAGGCTTTGAAATGAGGAGAATACTGTTCATGTTTACAACTGAGGCTTAAGTGGCCATGCGTTTTTTGACTGAAACCACGTATATCCTGTAGGTTCTAGTATTTACTTCTAAGGAAACTCTCAAAATGTGGTAAAACTCTTAAAATACAGAATTATCTTTACCGGTAACGAATATGATCCTGTAACTAACAGTTGAAATACAAGTAAATATCTTCTAACCACATTTAATGCCGAGTTCCATTACCGAGATTACAGGTAGAAAGCTCTGAAATGAGGAAAATTCTGATAATATTAACGAGTCCGGCTATTTTATGTGGCGTTTTCACTAAAATGTGATTTCAAACATTAAGATTTCTGTTTATAGAGTTCAGAATTTTTGAATAAAGCTTTGAAATGAGGAGAATACTGTTCATGTTCACAACTGAGGCTTAATTAGCCACGCGTTTTTTGACTGAAATCGTGTATATCCTGTAGGTTCTAGTATTTACTTCTAAGGAAACTCTCAAAATGTGGTAAAACTCTTAAAATACACAATGATCTTTCCAGGAAACGAATATGTACCTGTAACTAAAAGTTGAAATACATGTAAATAGATTCTAACCACATTTAATGCCAATTTCAATTACCGAGATTACAGGAAGAGAGCTCTGAAATGAGGAGAATTTAGATAATATTAAGGAGTCCGGATATTTTATGTGGCGTTTTCACTAAAATGTGATTTCAAACACTAAGATTTCTGTTTATAGAGCTCAGAATTTGTGAATAAAGCTTTGAAATGAGGAGAATACTGTTCATATTTACAACTGAGGCTTAATTGGCCCCACGTTTTTTGACTGAAACCGTGTATATCCTGAAGGTTAGTATTTACTTCTAAGGAAACTCGCAAAATTGGTAAAACTCTTAAAATACAGAATTATCTTTACAGGTAACGAATATGATCCTGTAACTAACAGTTGAAATACAAGTAAATATCTTCTAACCACATTTAATGCCGAGTTCAATTACCGAGATTACAGGTAGAAAGCTCTGAAATGAGCAAAATTCTGATAATATTAACGAGTCCGGCTATTTTATGTGGCGTTTTCACTAAAATGTGATTTCAAACATTAAGATTTCTGTTTATAGAGCTCAGAATTTTTGAATAAAGCTTTGAAATGAGGAGAATACTGTTCATGTTCACAACTGAGGCTTAATTGGGCACTCGTTTTTTTACTGAAATAGTGTATATCCTATAGATTCTAGTATTTACTTCTAAGGAAACTCTCAAAATGTGGTAAAACTCTTAAAATACAAAATTATCTTTCCAGGAAACGAATATGAACCTGTAACTAACAGTTGAAATACAAGTAAATAGATTCTAACCACATTTAATGCTGAGTTCAATTACCGAGATTACAGGTAGAAACCTCTGAAATGACGAAAATTCTGCTACTATTAACGAGTCCGGCTATTTTAAGTGACGTTTTCACTAAAATGTGATTTCAAACATTAAGATTTCTGTTTATAGAGCTCAGAATTTGTGTATAAAGCTTTGAAATGAGGAGAATATAGTTCATGTTCACAACTGAGGCTTAATTGGCCACGCGTTTTTTGCTTGAAACCGTGTATATCCTGTAGATTCTAGTATTTACTTCTAAGGAAACTCTCAAAATGTGGTAAAACTCTTAAAATACAGAATTATCTTTCCAGGAAACGAATATGAACCTGTAACTAACAGTGGAAATACAAGTAAATAGATTCTAACCACATTTAATGCTGAGTTCAATTACCGAGATTACAGGTAGAAAGCTCTGAAATGACCAAAATTCTGATGATATTATCAAGTCTGGCAATTTTTAGTGGCGTTTTCACTAAAATGTGATTTCAAACATTAATAATTCCTTTTTATACAGCTCAGAACTTGTGTATAAGGCTTTGAAATGAGGAGAATACTGTTCATGTTTACAACTGAGGCTTAAGTGGCCATGCGTTTTTTGACTGAAACCACGTATATCCTGTAGGTTCTAATATTTACTTCTAAGGAAACTCTCAAAATGTGGTAAAACTCTTAAAATACAAAATTATCTTTACCGGTAACGAATATGATCCTGTAACTAACAGTTGAAATACAAGTAAATATCTTCTAACCACATTTAATGCCGAGTTCAATTACCGAGATTACAGGTAGAAAGCTCTGAAATGAGGAAAATTCTGATAGTATTAACGAGTCCGGCTATTTTATGTGGCGTTTTCACTAAACTGTGATTTCAAACATTAAGATTTCTGTTTATAGAGTTCAGAATTTTTGAATAAAGCTTTGAAATGAGGAGAATACTGTTCATGTTCACAACTGAGGCTTAATTGGCCACGCGTTTTTTGACTGAAATCGTGTATATCCTGTAGGTTCTAGTATTTACTTCTAAGGAAATTCTCAAAATGTGGTAAAAATCTTAAAATACACAATGATCTTTCCAGGAAACGAATATGAACCTGTAACTAACAGTTGAAATACAAGTAAATAGATTCTAACCACATTTAATGCCGAGTTCCATTACCGAGATTACAGGAAGAAAGCTCTGAAATGACCAAAATTCTGATGATATTATCAAGTCTGGCAATTTTTAGTGGCGTTTTCACTAAAATGTGATTTCAAACATTAATAATTCCTTTTTATACAGCTCAGAACTTGTGTATAAGGCTTTGAAATGAGGAGAATACTGTTCATGTTTACAACTGAGGCTTAAGTGGCCATGCGTTTTTTGACTGAAACCACGAATATCCTGTAGGTTCTAGTATTTACTTCTAAGGAAACTCTCAAAATGTGGTAAAACTCTTAAAATACAGAATTATCTTTACAGGTAACGAATATGATCCTGTAACTAACAGTTGAAATACAAGTAAATATCTTCTAACCACATTTAATGCCGAGTTCAATTACTGAGATGACAGGTAGAAAGCTCTGAAATGAGGAAAATTCTGATAATATTAACGAGTCCGGCTATTTTATGTGGCGTTTTCACTAAAATGTGATTTCAAACATTAAGATTTCTGTTTATAGAGCTCAGAATTTTTGAATAAAGCTTTGAAATGAGGAGAATACTGTTCATGTTCACAACTGAGGCTTAATTGGCCACGCGTTTTTTGACTGAAATCGTGTATATCCTGTAGGTTCTAGTATTTACTTCTAAGGAAACTCTCAAAATGTGGTAAAACTCTTAAAATACAGAAATATCTTTCCAGGAAACGAATATGAACCTGTAACTAACAGTTGAAATACAAGTAAAAAGATTCTAACCACATTTAATGCTGAGTTCAATTACTGAGATTACAGGAAGAGAGCTCTGAAATGAGGAGAATTTAGATAATATTAAGGAGTCCGGATATTTTATGTGGCGTTTTCACTAAAATGTGATTTCAAACACTAAGATTTCTGTTTATATAGCTCAGAATTTGTGAATAAAGCTTTGAAATGAGGAGAATACTGTTCATGTTTACAACTGAGGCTTAATTGGCCCCACGTTTTTTGAATGAAACCGTGTATATCCTGAAGGTTCTAGTATTTACTTCTAAGGAAAGTCTCAAAATGTGGTAAAACTCTTAAAATACACAATGATCTTTCCAGGAAACAAATATGAACCTGTAACTAACAGTTGAAATACAAGTAAATAGATTCTAACCACATTTAATGCCGAGTTCCATTACCGAGATTACAGGTAGAAAGCTCTGAAATGACTAAAATTCTGATAATATTAACAAGTCCGGCTACTTTATGTGGTGTTTTCACTAAAATGTGATTTCAAACATTAATAATTCCTGTTTATACACCTCAGAACTTGTGTAAAAAGCTTCGAAATGAAGAGACTGCTGTTCATGTTTACAACTGAGGCTTAATTGGCCCCACGTTTTTTGACTGAAACCGTGTATATCCTGAAGGTTCTAGTATTTACTTCTAAGGAAACTCTCAAAATGTGGTAAAACTCTTAAAAAACACAATAATCTTTCCAGGAAACGAATATGAACCTGTAACTAACAGTTGAAATACTAGAAAATAGATTCGAAAAACCTTTAATGCCGAGTTCAATACCGAGATTACAGGTAGAAAGCTCTGAAATGAGGAAAATTCTGATAATATTAATGAGTCCGGCTATTTTATGTGGCGTTTTCACTAAAATGTGATTTCAAACATTAAGATTTCTGTTTATAGAGCTCAGAATTTTTGATTAAAGCTTTGAAATGAGGATAATACTGTTCATGTTCACAACTGAGGCTCAATTGGACACGCGTTTTTTGACTGAAATCGTGTATATCCTGTAGGTTCTAGTATTTACTTCTAAGGAAACTCTCAAAATGTGGTAAAACTCTTAAAATACAGAAATATCTTTCCAGGAAACGAATATGAACCTGTAAATAACAGTTGAAATGCAAGCAAATAGATTCTAACCACATTTAATGCTGAGATCAATTACCGAGATTTCAGGTAGAAAGCTCTGAAATGACGAGAATTGTAATAATATTAACAAGTCCGGCTATTTTAAGTGGAGTTTTCTCAAAAATGTGATTTCATAATTTCAGATTCCTGTTAATAGAGCTCAGAATTTGTGTATAAAACTTTGAAATGAGGAGAATACTGTTCATGTTTACAACTGAGGCTAAATTGGCCACGCGTTTTTTGACTGAAATCGTGTATATCCTGAAGGTTAGAATTTACTTCTAAGGAAACTCTCAAAATGTGGTAAAACTCTTAAAATACACAATGATCTTTCCAGGAAACAAATATGAACCTGTAACTAACAGTTGAAATACAAGTAAATAGATTCTAACCACATTTAATGCCGAGTTCCATTACCGAGATTACAGGTAGAAAGCTCTGAAATGACGAAAATTCTGATAATTTTAACAAGTCCGGCTACTTTATGTGGCGTTTTCACTAAAATGTGATTTCAAACATTAATAATTCCTGTTTATACAGCTCATAACTTGTTTATAAGACTTTGAAATGAGGAGAATACTGTTCATGTTTACAACTGAGGCTTAAGTGGCCATGCGTTTTTTGACTGAAACCACGTATATCCTGCAGGTTCTAGTATTTACTTCTAAGGAAACTCTCAAAATGTGGTAAAACTCTTAAAATACAGAAATATCTTTCCAGGAAACGAATATGAACCTGTAACTAACAGTTGAAATACAAGTAAATAGATTCTAACCACATTTAATGCCGAGTTCCATTACTGAGATTACAGGTAGAAAGCTCTGAAATGACGAAAATTCTGCTAATATTAATGAGTCCGGCTATTTTAAGTGACGTTTTCACTAAAATGTGATTTCAAACATTAAGATTTCTGTTTACAGAGCTCAGAATTTGTGTATAAAGCTTTGAAATGAGGAGAATAATGTTCATGTTTACAACTGAGGCTTAATTGGCCTCGCGTTTTTTGACTGATACCGTGTATATTCTAATAGTTAGTATTTACTTCTAAGGAAACTCTCAAAATGTAGTAAAACTCTTAAAATA